>NW_003852559.1:1496436-1597209 GCF_000181295.1 Otolemur garnettii | reverse complement strand
CCTTTTTACTGCCTTTTTTCCATATCGACAGGCCAGCACACAAAGCTAGTATACATGTACACAAAAAAAGATAGAAAAAGGTGAGTGTGGCTATGTCCAATACAAGGATAAGAAGCAGCAGATGAGATTCAAGAAACCTAGATGATAGTTCTAACAGGGCAAATCCTAAGGCCTAGGATAGTATCTCTATTTTCTCTTCTCTTTCTTGATTCTAAGCGATTTTTTGAAAATACATATATTAGTGATAGTGAAAAAAATAAACCCACATATCATTTTGTTTAAACCTCGTGAGGTAGGCATTAACAATCCTACTTTCTAAAACAGGAAGCTAAATTAAATGGCCGAACCAAAGCCATTCTACTATTTGGTGGCAAAACCAGGAATCAAATTCAGGTTTTCTAGGTATCTTGAGCTATAAGAAGTTCCCACATCATCAATCTTGCCATGAAGAAGGCATCCCATGTCATCTAGTTGACTCTCAAAGCCAAAATCAAATTCAAGCAGAGAAAGCAAAGAGAATATGATCACTTACAATAACACATTCTCTAACTTAATCCTTTACTTCAGATCATAAAAGGATGGCACACTATATCACCATATCACATTATTTCAAAGCAAAGGATTGAAATAATGTTTTTGCTTCAGTAGTTATAAAGTAAATATGTTCTTTTCAGCAATGCAGTGAAAAGAACATATAATAAATGTGTCTGAGAAAGCGTCATTCTTAGAGTTGCTAGATTTAGAAAATAAAAACACAAGATACCTCGCTACACCTGAGTTTCAGATACGCAAAGAATAATTGTTTAGTATAAGTAGTATTTGAAACTCAAATTTAACTGGGTGTCCTGTATTTTACATGGCCACTCTGGTCACTCTATATTGTTCTTCTTAACTGAAATTGTTGGTGGATAGACAACAAAGAAAAGGTAGGTTCTATGCATACCAAAGTGCTCCTGGCTATCAAATCACTAATTTTATCACTGAAAGAATACAAAGGACTGTGATCTTGTGTATGACAACTGCACCTTTTGAAGCTCTCAGAAATAATGGCATAAAATTCTTCCTTAAATCAAGTTCTTTTATTCTGCTCTCAAAACTATCCATATATTTTTATAGGGACAAAACAAACAGCAGTCTACTTACAAAAGGAAGATTTTGTAATTGCTAAAAATTTGTGGGATTAAGAAGCATGGAGAGGTTGAGTTCTCAGCCATCAATCCTGGGTTCTAAGCAGTTGCTATGAACAGGATATGTGACTAGTGCTTTATCATTTTCTTCCTCCAAGTTTCTATTTTATCCTCCATAAAACAGGAAAATACCACCAGCTCTGACCTCTTTATGAAATGTAAGGGACTAATTCAACAGAGTACAAAGGTAAGAATACCAAACTAGCAGTCAAGAGATGATTTTAGTACCAACACTACTCAGACATAATGCTGACCAATCACAACTTCCCTAGAGTTCAAGTTCTACAGTGGTAAAACCTGTGTGTTGCATTAACAGGCCATTAAGACCCTCACAACAGCTTACATTATCAACAGAACAAGAGGTGTTCTTTGGGTCAGTCAACTCAACCTCTTTTTGCCCCTCAACTTCCTCATTTTTTAATAGAAACAAACCTCTTGACTCCTTTACTGACCACACAGGATTGATGTACAGGTCCTATTAGAAAACCCATGCAGAATCATTTCAAAATTCCTTCCACAGGTCTAAGATTTTTCTATGCTTAGTATTCATCCCAATGAGATGAAGGGCAGGGTCAGGAGCAGTGGCTGTTCATGTCCTCATAAAGTTCAGCCAAGAGAAAAAGACAAGGGCAAAAAGGTTGTGTTCCTGGTGACACAAGCCTACAGGCAGAGGAGGCCTCACAGGGTTCGGATAAAGGTCATGACAGGCACCACGAACACTCAGAGTCCTTTGCCAAAGCAGACACTTTTATTCCAGAATGCCATTCTTTACAGAATCTCACTAAGTTTAAAAAAGAAAAAGAAGTACAAGAGTTTAAAGTGCATCATAGCCATCTGAGCAAACAGAACAAAACAGACCCAAATTCCACTGAAGCGTTTTACCCTTTGCCAGGAGCACTAATAATTCAGCCTCTGCACTTTCTTGTGTAAGTGTGTCCTTGCTGACCTCCCTGGAAACCTGGGAGCAATCAGAAACAGGGTGGCCCTCTCGAAGACTTTTAGCTGATTTAACTTTTACGAGGCGGTTAATGAAAGACAACAGGCCCTTGACACTTGAAAGAAAGCCATGGTCAAGGGAAATGCAATGAAAATTGATGCCAAGAACTTGTAATCGATGAACAAATTCCTGAAGTTTAACATTCCATCCAAATCTTTCCATCTCCTCACCAAAATCTGTTTTATTATCCTCCAGCCACTTATTTCCTATCTTATTTTATGACACCAAAAATTTCTTCCCTCATAAATGAGTTGTATGATACACGCTTTTAAAAAGGGATACATTTAATTTTGTTTTTCAACTTTTAACAATATGTCTTAAGGAAAGTGGAGATACATTGGAGGATACTAAAAATCACAGTTGGGCATCAATCCACCACCTGTGGTTGCAAACCCTTACAGACCACAGGTGATGCTTAGGGCTCACTAACGCACCCTTTCCCACGTAGGACCCCCCCAAAACCACACAAAGAACCCAAAAGATTCATATTAGTTAGATGGTATAAATAAAATCAAATGGAATTTGTCAAAAACCTACCATGAGTCCTTGTCATAGATGTGACTTAAATCTCAAATCTCAACTATTTTTAAACAATGAATCAAATCAGAGGCTCATTGTCCTAATAGTCTCCTTTAGGAAAGACTCCTAAGGCAGCTGAAACTTCTCATGCAGTAATAATACAATGATATATAACATGTAATAGTAGACGTATCGGTGTCTTTAAGAATAAGATCTAGCATATCTTGATTTCACAAAGCTTCTTTATAGCACCACTAGCACTACATCCTTCCAGATGAGGTTATAATGTAAGTGGGGCACCTAGCAGAGCTAATGAGTTCACACACCAGCCTACTTCCAGCAGCTGCTACAGCAAAATACTAGAGTTGACATTTCCAGTGTCAGATATTTGGGGTCTTTAGTAACACAGTGAATAAATAAATCCATTTGTGAATGATAAAAAAAAAAAAACAAAGAATTTTTGGAGGTAGGATGCTTAGAAGTGAATTGTTATCAATTTTTACAATGATTTTTAACAGAGTTTATCAAAATTACACAAGTGGCAGAAATAAAATGCCATATATTTCATCTATACAACCCCTGAGCTCGTTTTTTTTTGGCCGGGGCCAGGTTTGAACCTCCCACCTCCGGTATATGGGGCCCGTGCCCTACTCCTTTGAGCTACAGGTGCCACCCTTCGTTATTTTTAAAGTACACAAAAACTGCAGCATTCTTAAAATAAGAGACTCAATTAACTTAATGATTACATAATGTCAAATTAGTACTGTAATACCTCTTATATGGCTATTTATATAAGTTTAAGTTTTGTATATTGGGTATATTTCATCTCATAGTCTCTAAAAATGTTATAAACTGATCAGTAATATTCATTGAAAAAAAATGAACGGTCATGGGTGGTGCCTATGGCTCAAGGAGTAGGGCGCTGGCCCCATATACTGGAGATGACGGGTTCAAACCCAGCCCCAGTCAAAAACTGCAAAAAAAAAAAAAAAAAAGGAAAGAAGAATGGTCACTGTACTGCACATAACTCTGAGAAGAATCAAAACTTCCCCCCTTTCTAACACCTCATTTTCACTTAAGATTATTAAAATCCTATCAGAGGAAAGAAAATCACAACTTATAGAATCACATGTTTTAGAAATTTTCCACTAATACAGACAAGTCACAGCTTCTACAAATGACTACTACCTAGAAATATTAAAGAGGAAATGCAAACCTATTGATAGGACGCAGCTCCCACACCGCATGTCAAATATGATTAGAAGAAGGGACAGGGACACACACAGCACACACAAGCACACAAAGTCAAATGCCTGTGACAACCAGGGTCTCGTGCAGTCATAACTTCACTTTCTACCAAATTGGAGTGGCTCACTCATCATACAAAATGACTCTTTACAAAGACAGAAATGCCTTAAAAAACGTATTCAATATTCCAGATGTCTGGAAATGGAAAAATAATTATTTTGTCTAGGATTTATAGGCTATTTCTTGGCTTCTAGAAAAGTACGAAAAAGAGAAGAAAAATTTACAAGGCAAAGTAAAATTTTGATATATTAAAAAATATAGTTAGATGAAATCCACTTTTAGAGCAACTGGTTTCGTTATGTTTTGCACTCTTCCCTAAAATAAGGTGTCAAAGGATAAAAATTCTTTGAAAATATACTGTACTTGGGGTATTTGTGTTCTAAAACTAAAAATATAATTGTAATGGCCTAGTACCTAAATTTTCAGCCACTCTATTTTAAAATGTCATTTGAGATTTCCCAATTTTTCTACTCAAAAGTTATACATGGAAACTAAACTCACTTGGGCAAAGTCTCTAGGCACCTCATTAAGTAATGTGCTTGAACATAAATAGGCCCTAGAAGATGCTTTAACCTCCTCCTCAGAAGCCTCATGACATTAATGCTATGAGACTGCTTTGCCTCCGTTAATACTGTACCTGGCATGGTGGTTAAGGACCCTAGATGAGACAGACTTAGGCTTCCACTCCAGAACCACCTCTTTCTAAGAATATGACCTTAGGCACATCATTTACTCTCTCTGTAAAGCAGAGATCATAGCATCTACTTCATGTGGTTCTTAACAAAATTAGAAGAAATGATGCCTATAAATGACAGCCCAAGTTAGACACAGTGTTTAATACATGACAGTTATTGAACATGAAATGCAGTATATTTTTTAAATGATTTTTTGCTTACAGAGAATTGATTCAATATATTTACACAGAATGACTAGACGTTAGCTATTGCTTCTTTTTATCCCCTAATTCAAAAGCACTAACTTTCCAATAGAACAAAAAAAATTGTATTAATGTTAGTATTTTTTCAAATTAAAACTAAAAAAAACTCTCTAGATCAATAACTGCACTTCCTGATGATGTAATTTTCTGAATTCTATTTTAAGATTAGGAGCTCAAGATTTAACTGAGAAAAATAAATGACTCCTCCATTACTGCTCAGAAATTCTTTTTTTCCAAAAATAAGTTATAGATTTAGGGACTTTTTTTTTCCAAAATAAAAGATAAAACTATTGGAGAACAAATGTGAAAAAAAATAATGCAATAATTACCTCTGAATGAAACCACAATAATATTTTACAAGAACCATAATTCTCAACTAGAGTATAGTTTTAACATTTGATAAAACAATGCTTTTAACATTCAGCTATAAGCAATTGGGGGATTAAAGTTGGCTGTTTTTGTTCTTATCCAAGGGAGCTCACTTGAGGAAATTCTAAAAGTAGGTTGATGCACCCCTGGGCCTCCGGGATGGCCATATATATATAGCAAGTCCCTTAAGCAGTAACTTTGGGAGGAAATTTGCAGGATGAATTTTCATGTTTATAAGTCAATTATTAAAATGTCATCCTTTTTTCTTTGTTTTCAATGTTCTTTTTTCATCGGTCATGTGAATTAATCTGAATTACAAAAAGCATACTGAAATTTCTGATTGGAAGGATGGTTGATAGTTTGTATGGAAATCTGTTAAAAATACCTGCAGGAAAAGCACAAAAATAATTCATGAGAAAATAATGTTGGCTATTTTTCCTGCTCTTGGATCATTATTTTATACTGTTTCAGTTACATTGTTTGCATAATTTGACCTGGATCTACCACTCAAATTTGGAAAAATACTACTTAAAAGAACGAACTATTCAATCTGAGAAGTTAATAGATAACTGTTCTCTCTCTCTAAGAACTCTTAGAGCTGAAAAAGACTTTTACACTCACGTATGAATCTCTCTCAGCCTTGATTCGCAGCTCCCTCTCACCTTCCGTCTTAAAGCTGAGGTTTATTAACTTCTGCCAGTCATGGAGTTAATTATAGCAAAGCTGGGAATAAAATTTGGGAGTCCAAGCTCCCACTTTAATGCCTTTTTCAGAACTTTTTAATACAATCCCCTTAATAAAAGGTCTGCTCAAATCATTTATAAAATTTCATCTAGGAAAATGAAAAAGACACTTAAAGCCTGTAAAATCGCTACCCTGTCATCCTAATTCCCATCTACCAGAATAAGGGAATGACTAACAAACTGTGTGATCATATTTAAGATGCTGATGATTTTTAAAGGAAAATGGTAAACTACTGAAAATCACTACTTGTAAAAAATGTATTATTTCCTTTAATTATCTTAAACCTATGAGGCAAAAGCTATTACTTCCATTTTACAGAGAGTGTAAATAATGTACCCTAAGTTACCCTCTTAGAAAGATGGTTCTGAGGTTGAAGCCTAAGACTATGCCATTTAGGACCATTGGCCACCATAAATAGAAATAAATTTTAAAGGGTTCAGAAGAGTGGCTTCCAACCAAGCTGTGGTGCCCATCCTTCAGGGCCACTTGGAAATGCATAGGACAGATATGCTGTCCCAATTGAGGGTGATCCTGGCATTTAGTCCCTTGAGTTCAAGGATGTTGACACTCCTGCAATGCTCTGGACAGCCTCTCAAACAAAAAGAAAAAGACCCCCACCAAATGCCAACATCCTTTTTTAAGAGGCACTGGTTTAGATAAATGAAAGATTAACCAACTGTAATGAAGTATTAAACAAAACAAGAGATGTGGGGCACCTCCCAGTGATATCCTCTCCTCTAGGAATCTCTACTCTGATGTTACAATGAGTAACACTTAGCTCTGGCATGGTAAGGAAATAAATCCTCTGCCTAAACTTATTTAGTATTTCCAAGTTTTCTCCAGCTATGAAAACATCTGAGAAGCTTACTGAAACCAAATATAAATAAAATACAGCATTGCTTCATATGGTTTTACATTCAAATTCGACTGAGAGTTGGAAGGGATGTACGTTTAGTAATTTTCCATGTATTCACAATCCCATGGTCTAAAAGATGTTGCTTAAAAAAAAACCTAACACGTCATCTAAAAGAAAACATAATAACTGAAATCTATGCAGTAAATATGTAAATTGATTTGTTTTGCAGTCTGGAGATGGGAGAGGCTGAACTAGATTGGTGTTTCTCATGACAAGCTCTGAGAAGGCCTGAGAATTCAAACCAAGTAAGTATGTTTTGGAGATTTGTACATTTTCTGTAAAAAAATGTTTTAATTTCATGTCTTCATGGTGATCATAATTAAAACAAAAAAGGTGAAAGACATCTGCTTTAAATCACAGGGAGGACTTATAACGAGGTATGGCCCTGCCCTTTTAGTTCACAGGTTTATGTTTGTGTTAATGAGAAAATAAAAGAGGTAAATTTAACATGTGTACATGCTTTTTATACAAAGTAAAAACTGAAAGCTACTAAGCTGTGCTATAGGAATAAAAGTTTCATGACTGTTCAGAGACCCAGTGGGAGGACTGAGTCATCACAAGGTAACTGTAGCAAAGGCCAGCTGACCTCACCAGATTGTTCATCAAGCAGTTAGGGCCATATTTACTTTGCAAGGGTGATTTAATAAATGCTGTCAATTTGCATTTGACTGTAGTTTCATCATTTTGTTCATAATTAACTTAAAATGTATTTTGGCATTACAGTTGCCTAAATGTTGTACCTATGACTAAATTATATCTACTTTTGTTTATTTTACTTTTAAGAATTCTGTATTTAACCAACATTAAGGTAAAAGAAGTCAACACTAGGTATAGTAGACATCTGGAACTCCAAGATCTGCCCACATCACTTTCTTTTGGGAATTCTCGTAATTCAGTGGCATATCACATTACGGGCTATCCGGTCGCAATAAAGTAGTCAGATAACCCTACTTGCTTGGATACAATGATTAGTCCAGAGCAGGTACATGACCCAAGTAAGGCCAGGGTAATTGGGGGAGTACTGGTATGAATAAGATTAGGTTCCTCTGTGATTCTAAAAGTTTAAGATTCACACATACTTACCAAGAATAAACTTCCAGCACGTGAAGAAAGCTTGCAAGAAAATAAAGCCAACACAGCACAGGGCCAAAAGATAGATGGACAGATGGGTACGTGGATGGATAGATGGATGGAAGCAGGGAAGAGTAAGTAAAAAGACAGACTAGAAGGACAGATACATACATAGATACGGACACACAGACAGAATCTTAAAAAGATAATTTCTTTAGCTGAATTCACAATTAAACCAATCCCCAGGCCATTTCATCTTGTGAGTCAATTCTAGATGGGTTCAAGATGGATTTCTGTCAGTTGCAATCAAAAGTTTTCTAATATCCTGGGATCAATGAGAACATCCCCCTCTAAAAAAAAAGGGTGATACATTACGTAAACTTGAGAAACTGGATTATACATGTAGATCCCCTGTAACTCTAAAGTTCAATGACCATGTGTGTTTGTGTTTCAATTACTGCATCAGCTCAAAAGATCAGGATCTACTCTCTTATATCTTCAGCATAGGTATTCAGCAGTGAGCAGAGAAGATGATTCTTAATTTTTATAATTGTCACTAGGGGTGTGATAATAAATGTAGATCTTTTTTTCTCCTAAGTTTAGACCTAATAAAATTATTCAAAGAAGATAATTTGCAAAAAGTTGATTTTACTTTACAATTGAGAATCAGGGGGAAAAGTCCTCACTCTCCTGAAGGATAAAGAAGTTAACAATGGAACACAGGACTTTTAAAAACTCTATTCACTGCAGACCAAAAGCCAGAAAAAAATATCTCTCAAGGCTTTAAAAAACGTTTTAGAGTATTTATCAAAATAATTCATATAAACATAACACTCTGTTTGCTTTACCTGCTATAAACATGTTGTTGGCAGTAAATATAAATTCCTACCATTCAGAGAAAATGAATAAAGCACTTATATTGTAAAAACAAAAATAATTCAAAATAAAATGAGAATATGAAGTCAGTAAACAAGATTACAGAGCTAAATATCAAATGAATAATGCATGTAGAAAGACTTTCTTCAATTTTTACTCCTAGGTATGTAGCTCACAAGCAGTCTTTCCTGGGAATATGATGCAACAGATATTTCCAAGCTACGTCCATCAGCTATAACACTGGTGAACTGAATCTACATCTGTGCAGCTAAACTAATTTCATAGGAAGTCCTGCAAAGTCTGCATCCTAAATTCAGAAAATTAGTTATTTTTCAACCCTTTGCTATCAATCAACTCATTGATTTATTTAATTGTCTGACAGTCTTTGCCGAAGGCATATCCAAGGAAGAGGTTTGCATCCTCCAATCAACTTAGAGAACAAAAAACAAATGCAACTCAACACGGAGTTGTGGGTTTAATAGATAATCAGGTTGAAGCCTGCTATGGGGATAAACTAATAAATACCACACAATTCTGTTTAGTTTTTCAATTACAAAAGAAATCTTTCCAGGCTTGGAGCCCGTAGCTCAGTGTTAGGGTGCCAGCAACATGCACCAGGACTAGTGGCTTCGAACCTGGCTAGGGCCTGCTAAACAACAATGACAACAATAACAAAAAAAATAGCTGGGCATTGTGGCAGATCCCTGCTGTCCCAGCTACTTGGGAGGTTGAGGCAAGAGAATCGCTTACGCCCAAGGTTTAAGCCCAATCGAGGTTGCTGTGAGCTGTGACACTACCGCACTCTACCTAAGGGACTCACTACTCTGACATAGTGACCCTCTGTCTCAAAAAAAAAAAGATCTTTCCAGCAGTTCAAGGAAAGTTCTAACTTAATTCATGCTTTCAAATCTAGAGAAAGTGATGGCTGATGGTAAGACACATTCTCTATAATAAGATAAGGGTGAAGGTACCTATACAACTTGAAAGGAGTTTCAAATATTTTAAAAGAAACGATATTCGAGATCAGACTCAAATCATTTATTTAGGCCAAATTATTTTAAAAGGAAATTCTGTGACATAGCATATTGAAAATACTAAAAAAATTCCCAATTTTGAGATTCCAAGGCCATGATCTCATGAAAATGCAGCCATTTTCTACGATCTTCAGATCACAAACTCAAGAACTTATACCAAATTTTACAAACCTATTTAAGTCTGTTATACTCAGCAAAATCAATGTATTTTAAGCTATCCATCCATACTCATTGCCATTGCATTACTGCTGCCACGTTTTTTAGGAATCATCATCAAGCAATTTAGGCCCTAAAATGGGCCCAAATTTGAAATTTGAAACTTTGAAAAAATTGGAGATAGAAAGGCAATGAATTAACATCATTCAGGGGCTCCCTTGGATTCTTCCAGGCAAAAAGACTCCACAAGAGTCTAGGGTGCTAAAAGGCAGCTTAGCTATCTGGACTCTGGTTATGAACAATACAAGGGGGGAAAGTAGGCCATTACTATGCCAAAAATTACCATCATGAAAATATGATAAATGTTATCAACGTCAGAAAGGGTCAGTGCCCAGTATGTTTTATTTCTTCGACACTACCAACTACCCAACAAAACAGGCTCAACAAATCATGTGTCTGAAAGTTACAATACAGTTTACATTCCTCTGTAATTATAAAAAGAATAATTTTTTTAAATGGGGTAGCAATATGTATTTTAGATCCATAATCTGATTTTAATGTAGATCAAAAACGCGACAGCTTTTAGAAATGAGAAAAGAAAAAAAGAAAGAATCCCACACCCGGGACCTGGAACCTCAATTAATTCAGCACGGCTTTCCAGTGTTGAATAAAAAGTCTATCATAGAAAGCTACATGGGAATGTTAAACTTCTGTTTCTGGACTTTGATCCAAGCTGCCATAAAAACTTGTCCTCGCTTAATATCTATTTCCAGTATACGCCAAATATTCTCAAGCTTTTGCCTAGTACAAAACAAAGCAATAAAAAGTCAATCATGTCACCCCTACGATACTAAATGGCTTAAAACATCACCCACAATCACGCAGCTAATTAGTTATTAATGAAAGGTAACTTTATTCTAATATGCTGTCAAGAATAACAACAGCTGTTAAGTGGCATTAGCACCAGGAAGGCTTCATTTGCAAATGCATGCACTTTTAAAACCCTCAGTCAACACAGTACCCAAGGCCTGTAGGACTACAAACTGTCTAGGATTGTGGGGGGGGGGGGGTGTTTCCAGATGCAGCGTACCAGCCTCAAATTAATTTTTATGACAATAGATTATGTTAGGAATTGTTCAATTGACAAAAATTCACATAAACAGGTTGTAACAACCAAAAATCATCTATCTCTATGCTCCAAGCTATACCTTTTAATAAAGTAGTTAGCTCTGTATTTGAAGACAGTTACAGGAAACAGGGCAATATAGCAGCATAACTGCTTTAAGGTCAAACAAAATTCCCAGGTGTTTTGAGAATTGAGGAATGCCAGAACCTTCATTATGTTCGATGACTACCATCGGATCAGATCATTCAGACTGGGGCTAGGATAAACAAGCATGCATAAATGTCCAATAGCAATAAATAAAGACAGAAATAGTTCCATCAGCAAGCCTGGTTACTGATGCAGATGGGTCAGCTTGAGTGAATCTAAATGTGTTTTAAATCTTAATACATGCCACACACCTCTACAGAATTATTCTGTTTTGTGGGTTTCCTGAATCACATACAGTATTTATTTCACACTTAAAAAATATAATAAAAGGGAAAAAACAAAGTAATTGTAAGACTGTAATGTAATGTTTAGCTGTAAGGCTAAAATGCAATAAATTTTTACCACAATAATGTCCAACACACTGACATTAGTAGTTGGGCAATTTTATAATCAACTAATGTCCAATTTCTTATCCTTAAGTTTCTAGTTAATGCCACCAAACAGAAAGCCAAATTGGAATATTGTTTCATGAAGGACTTCTGGCTACACACAAATTATAAGATTACAATTTTTTACACTGACAAATCTCAGCACTTGCTAACTCCTAACATTAAAGGCCTGCACTACCCTTAAATATGTCACACTTTCACTTTCCAACTTTACTCCACATAAACTCCTAAGAATATACATACGCACATATGTATTACAAAAAGTGTTCTGTTTGTTGCCAACATCAACTATAATTTAAAAGCCCTAACCAAGAAAGTTTTTTGAAAGTCTTTTGGAATCTCAGATGCTCTCAATTTCACTAACAGGGCAATTTTAAGAAATGGGATTTTAATCGTATGCTATTTGGGAGAAAAAGTAATGGGAAAAAATGTAACTTAACTCTTTCCCTTTATTTTCTCAAATGTTGCTACACTTTTCAAAGTTTTGGCAGACTCTGGAAGTGGACTCTTTATCTACAAACGGTCAAAAACTATTAATGAACCATCCCAAATTTATGTCTTCAAAGGAAAAAGGAAGAACAAAGAAAAGGACATTATGCTCATTTATTACATAAGTAACTTTTTTCTTTAAACTGTTAATCATCTGCATAAAGAACCCTCCAACACAATTAAAAATCAGCCTAGCCTGCTGGCCTCCTCCCCATTCTGTGTGCGGTAATTCATGAACACTGGAGGATGAGGATGTCCAAGAGTGAAGGGAAACTGGGGACAGTCAGCCTTGGAGTAGCAGGTAACCCCTGAAAACAGCTGGACCACAGCAATTGAAAATTCTAAACCTAAACAGCGGTAAGTGCCTGATCCTCAACTCGCATAAAAGTGCAGTTAAAAAGAAACCACTTCTAGGGCCATCCTCCGGCCACTTGGAGATTTAGGATTTTGAAAGAAGTCAAAAGCGGATAAGAGGTCTTAAAAAGGAGGGCTGGGTAATTAAAAAGAAGAGGTAAGATTTGTTCCTGAGCCTTCATTTCTGTCGAAAACCCCTGAAAGTGACCGAGTCAACACCAACTAGAAGGTTCCTTAGAAAAATTGGATTAAAAGGGTGTAATCTAAGACCCCCAAGGTAACAGATGTGAAAGTAAAGAACGACAAAGCCCACGTATAATGAGGCATCGCCAGGCTGCCGCGACCCCGCACCCGGTCCCTAACGTGCCACCCCCGCCCCAGGCGAAAGTGCTAAGTGGGGGATGCTGAAGGAAGTACCTCGTTTTGTCTCCAAAGGGCAACATAGCAACCCCGGGAAGTTCGTTTCCGAACTCCGCTGATCCTGGACTCCAGGAAGCTCCACTAGGGCAACGCCGTGCCCAGGTGAGGTGAGGTCGGTGACTCGGAGCCCGCTCCCCTACGGCCCCGGCCGCCGCGCCGCCGCCCGTCGCCGCCGGATCGCCCGGCGCAGCGCCGCCCCCTGGCGGGGAGCGCCCCGCCGAGCCCCGGCCGGCTCCTCCACCATCACCGCCCCGCGAGCGTCACCCTCGCGGCCGCGACCCCGAGCCAGCGGCAGTGGGCTTCGGGACCCTCTCCAAGCGGGTGCGTCCTGGAGTCAGCCCGAGTCCTCGCGTAGGAGCCTTGCTCGAGCCCCGGCTTCGACCAACTCTTCAGGCTTCAGGGGACCCGCCCGCCACGCACTCTCCGCTCCACCCTCTCATCCCTCAGCTCCTGTCTCAATTCCTCCCAACTCTCCAGCGAGTGTTTCCCACGCGCGCCCTAAAGCGCAGCCGCCTCCAAAAGGACAGGCTCCCGCCCTCCGCGGCGGCGCTTGGCTCCCGACCAGGCAGAGCTGGCCTCTGGGGTCTCCGTCGGCCGCGCGGAACCCGCCAACCCCTCGGGGTCCGCTCGCCGCCGCGCCTACCCCGCTCCCTTTGTGTGCGCGCCGCGAACCCTTCGCCAAAGCCGTCCTTTAGGTGGTGCAGCCTTTGGTGGAAAAGCGAATGAGAGTAGACGCGCGGGATAATCGGAGGACTGGAAGGGGACAAAAGGCGACCGCACTCACTTTGGGACGGTTCCGGCATGTTGCTGCCTTTGGGCTTCCTCGTGGTCTCGTCCCTACCCCGGCTTCCCCGCCCAGCCAGGGCCAGGGCGAGGGGGGACGGGGGAGGAGCGGAGCCACTGCGACCGACTTGGAAATGGTGCTTCCGGAGCTGCAGGCAAGGGGTCGATAACTGTTACGGTTTTGCTGGGAGGATTTAGGCGACCAGGAGGGTGGAGAGGAGCTTGAGGAAGGCCCGTGAGCGTTGGATGTGTGAAAATAATCCTGCTCCTCGGGAATACCAAAGGGGATAGGGCTGGGGGTTCGGCAAGTACATTTTTGCATTTGAACTTTCTGAGCAAGTTAGAATCTGACACTTGAGTTTTTTGACTCCTCGCTTAAAGTCGAGGTCGCTACCCCGTAGAAGGACTGAAGACCTACTTAAAAAGCAAAGGGCCTGGGAACACGGGTTCTTTAATGGTAAACGAAGGGGAAATTTAAATAGTGGGACAGAAATCAGCCCCAGGTCAGGCTCCATGCCCCGGACGGGTCTTCCGTGGGTCCTCTTCTTACCTGGTGGCTTTTCTAACAAAGTAAGAGAAGGTAAAGTCCCAGTGATCGTCCAGCCACGCTTCGACCGAGTCCTGGTCCCACTGCTGCTGCTGCTGCTGCTGCTGCTGCTGCTGCTGCCGCCCGAAGTCGGGGCCAGCCCGCTCCATGGTTGGTGCGGCACGTCTCCGCGGCTCCCAGGTTCTGGTTTCCTACCTCATCTGGGGTCCCTCCCTCGTGTAAATGGACTCTGCCTCGAGACCCTCCCCTTTTGCTTTGCTCCACTCGGGCCGGCTTTCGGAGAAGCTGCCTGGGCGCGAGGCCAGCCCCCTGCCCCGCCCCGACCCTCCTGGTCCTCTCGGCACCCAGGTGTGGCGGGCGGGGCCGAGCGCTGCCGCCCTGCGCCCTCCCTAGGGTCGGGCGGAGACCGACTCTCACCGCCTCTCCAGTCGCCCAGTTCCGAGGCAGCGGCGACCGCAACTGGCCAGCTCTCCGGAAGCCAAGTGGCGGCGACTAGGAGGTGGCCACGCGGCCGCTGGGGTGCGCTGTGCACTGAACTGGCTTCTGGGGAAGCGCTAGGGTGTGTTCTCAGTGTCCCGCAGGAAGGGAAAGGTCATAAAGTGCGGGACCCATCCCAAGACCAGCGGGCGGGAGCTGGGTGAAGTTTGACCCAAAGGAAGAGGTGGTGCTATCCTGGGCGCTTTTCCTCGTTCCTGGGAGTACAATGACCGTCCCACCTCGGTTTTCCCTGGCCCAACGCTCAGGTCCGGGAGGAATGGGGACTGACCTTCCTTGGAGCCCAGCCTGCGCAGTGGCTTAAAGGGCTCCAGCCACCGACCACGCCCGGGCGGGAGAGGTGGGGTGTGTGCCACCGGGACGAATTTGCGGTATAGGTGGGTGACTTCCAACAAAGCCATATTCGGGCTTCCTTTGATAACAATAACAATTATACATTAAGCGGCTTTAACTATTGCATCAAACTCCCTCTTTTCATAACTGGAAAAACACTTTCTAGGAAAGGAGAAAAGGCAAACTGAAATAATCACGGGTGCTTTGTGAAGTTAGAAAACAATGACATCTCTATACAATTGAGAGCACCAACAATACCGGGTACAATGGAGTTGGACCAATTTTAAACTAATTCATCATTTTTATTAAAGTGGAATAAAAAGTCCGTTAAAAAGGGCACACAGCCTTCCTACCCTATTTTGTCCTAGCCCTCTCGTGCTTAAGAGGAGGGGGGTTGGTGTCATTCTTTGCTTTGTCCTTATCCTCATCTCCCTGTCGCAAATTTGCAGTTATAATAGGCATTCTGCAATGACCTGATTTTTTTTGAAGAATTAAATCTGGAGTTGTATGTTCCACGACGTCTAAATGACACCATTAATAGTGACAAACCAAAAATAATGTAGTTGACATACTTACTTCTAACAAACTCCTGTCAAAATACTCTTGGCAAATTGTAAGACATTTCCTCACTCCATAGAAATATGTAATTAAATTGATAATATAGGGACTTGAGAAAAAGTCTTTAGAAATTGTCTTTAATTGTCAATGCAACACTTTCTTTCTTGCATTGAATAATTATCGTTTTGTAATTTCAATTTCTCTGAAACTTTACTGTTAAATTCAAGTTACCACAACCGATAAAGTAAGGCAGTAAGAAAATGAGAAGTAACTAGTGATAAATCATATTGGATTTTAAAATGATAATTCTCTACTAATTTGTTGCTATGATAGTAGCTATAGTACTCATGACATAATCATGGGTTACTCAAGGACAGTGATACATTCTGGAAAATGTCTCCTTACGTGATTTCGTCATTGTGGAAACATCATCTTTGTGGGACCATCACAGAATGCACTTTAACAAACCTAAGTGGTATTGATACAAGACAGGTGGCGCCCCTGCCAGCTGGGTGGAGCTGAGGGGTGGACCTGCCGCCTCCGCCTTGGCAGTGTTGGCGTGGTGGCAGCCGGCAGAGGAACCAGCGGGCTGGAAGGTATGCAAGCCCCCCCCCCGCCCCCCGCAGGAGGCTACCGTAGCCAGAGGGGCTAGATAACTGTTGGGTAGGTCTCCGCTTACACTTGCGGTTAAAGAGGGAACCCACAGTTGCCTAGGCCTGGTCAATTTCATGTAGGTTTCCCAGGCCTGGGAATGAACCTGACTGTGTCATTCCTTTGCTACCCAGTCCCAGCTAAATGTAACTACAGAGGACCCATGCAACCATATATATACCCCTGGACAAAGAGCCTGGAGAGACGGAGAGGGAGAGAGAGAACTTCCCACACACACACTTGGTTTCTCTCTGCCGGGAGCTTTGGTGTTTTTGTGCTCTTTTCTGTAAATAAATCCTGTCTTACCACTGATCTGTGGTCTGTGGATTCATTCTTCAAATCCCTGACACCAAGGACCTACTGAAGATGAAATCCCAGTATCAGTATAACCTAAAACACATCTACTCTGTACGGTGCCTATTCTGAACAGAATGTTACTATACTGCATATTATAGTCATTTGTAACAATGGTATTTGTGTACCTAAATGTATCTAAATCTAGAAAAAGTACAGTAAAAATACAGTATTATAATCTTACAGGCCCCCCATAGTATATACAGTCTGTTGCAATTGACAGAAAAACCTATATCTCTTACATGGCCCATGACTATAGAATTTGTCCTTAGTGCTTTTTTTCCCTGTGGAAATCCATGCATTCCTCCCAAAGAAAGTCAATTATAATTTAAAGCTTTACTTACCTGCCTAAAGATGGAGTGAATGCCTGGCTTGAATTGTTTGCTCTGGTTTGCTTAAATAAACAGGTATGGTGGTCTGCATGTTTATGTCTCCTCCAAAATGTGGAAGAGGGTTAGGTTTCCAAACTTAACCCTCAATTCAGTAGTATTAAGGGGGAAAGAGGGGCATTCAGAGGTGATCAGACCATGGGGATCCTGCCCTTATGAATGAATTAATGCTACATTATAAAAGGGCTTGTGGGGACATGTTGACCCCTTCTATTCCTTATGCCATTGAGGGCACATTGCTGACCTGTAGGTGGGATGCAGGAAGAAGCTGCCATCTTCGAAGCCAAGAACAGCCCTCACCAGACAAGGAATCTGCTGGTGCATTGATCTGCTGGCCCGTAGCCTCCAGAACTGTGAAAAATAAATTTCTCTTGTTTATAAATTACCCAGTCTGTAGTATTCTTTTATAGCAGTACAAATGGACTAGGAGAATGGGCAATATCCAAATGTCCTTTCTCTCCTGACCTTTTCTGAAAAATTGCTCCAAACAAAGACAATCCATGGATTCTCCCAACAGAGTGAAGGCCTATTACCCAATGAACACATTATAGGTAATAGAAGGCAGGGGTGTTTGACACAGTTCTTCTCTCCCAGGTGCTCAGATAAAACTTGTAACAATCCTTCTGCAACTTAGAAGTATTTAAAGGTAACCATGTTTTGAACTGTCCTTACCTTAGCTTTTTGTTTTCTAGTTCCATTTTATCCCAATTTTCTCAATTATTTTATGGTTTAACTTGGAATAAGATTGCTCCAAGCACCTAAATCTGACTATGAAATGAGTTGAAAAATAAGTAATAATAAACACTTCCAGGAAACAACTTCAAAAATGCTGTGCATGCTACTTACAACAATTGTGCAAAGACTTAATATAAAGACAGACCTCTTTGTAGTTCCATTGTACTAGAATAAAATTGAAACTCGCTAACACATTATTAGTATGCTATCCACCTCTACTGTTAAAGGTTTGGGTCATACAGCCAGGGAAAAAACCATACATGATTAAATTCCCTTTTCCAAAAAAGACAACACAAATTATAAGAGTTTTTGCCTTGGTTTTATTTTTTCAAATACTACTCATTATTTTCTGTTCCTTTGCAGCAGTCCTATAATACACAATATAAAATTAAAAGTACGTTAAACAACTTTATGCCAATAAATTCAATAATTTTGATGAAATGGATAAGTTCCTTTAAAATAACAGCTAACCGAAACTGACACAAAATGAAATTAGGAATTCTATTGAAATAAAATTCAATAACACATCAAATTTATTATTTTAAGAAACCTTCCTGCAAGGAACACTTCAGGCCTAAATAGTTTTTCTGGTGAATTTGATCAAACATTTAAGCCAAAAACAATACTTTCATTAAGCCAGAAAAACCCTGATACCAAACATGACACAGATATTTAAGAAAACAGTATCTGTCATGATAGAAATATAAAACTCTTTTTAAAAAATTAGCAAACTGACTCTAGTAATAAATACAAATATTTTTTAAAATATAAGATCCATTGACTTATTTATACCAAGAATATATTATTGGTTTAACATTCAAAAATTTATTGCAACTCTCTGTATTGACAAAAATAAATAATCATGTCAATTCATGCAGAGAAAAACCATCTGACAAAATTCAATACTCATTCATGATTTAAAAAAAAGAAGAAGAAGAAAGAAAGAAATCCAGGCAAACAAAGAATAGAAACATACTTTTCAATTTGCTAAAGTGTATCTATTAAAAAAAATTTTTCCCGTAAGATTGGAATACGAAAGCTTATCCTTAGCATGTCTATTCAGTATTGTGCATGTCTTAACCAGAGCAATAAGATAAAAAATGGAAAACAAACAAAAAAGAAACACACCAGCATTAAAATTAGAAAAGAAACAGTAAAACTTCCTGTGCTTTCGGACAAGAGTGTCTATGAAGGCACCCCAGGGAATGTACAAATCAGCTATAAGAGTTACTGGATGACTTAGCAAGGTCAGTGTGCAAAAGTCAACTGTATTTCTGCACACTAATTTATGGGCTGAAGTGTGTTTCCCCCAAATTCAAACGGTAAAGCTCTAACCTAGAGTTTGGGCTTGTAAAGAGATAATTAAGGTTAAATGAGGCCATGTGAATGATCCCAATCCAATCTGACGGATGCCTTCCTTTATTTATTTATTTTTTCTGACGGATGCCTTTATAAGAAGAAATCTGCACACACGAAAAGAGACACCCCAAATCCTCCTGCACAGAGGGACAACCATGTACAGAAGCAGCAAGAGGGCAGCCATTGCCAGCCGCAGAGAAACCCCTCAGAGGAAATAACCTGCTGGCACCTTGATCCTGGACTTCCAGCCTCCAGATAAATTTCTGTTATTCAACCCCCCCAGTCTGGGTCACTTCATTATGGCAACCCTAACACAACTGGAAATGAGCAATTAGAAAACATATCCTTTGCAATAATGTAAAAAACATTCATGACTTAGGGATAAATTTAACAAAATATATGTAAGAAATATACACTAAAAGTTATAAAATATTGCTGAAAGAGCTATAAAAAATAAATAAATGAATGTATCTTATGTTCATTGGCTGGAGGACTCCGTATAATTATGATGCCAGTTCTCTCCAAATCAACCAATATCATTCCAAAATCGTATCAGTGGGCACTTTCATGTAAAACAAAAATCAGATTCTGATTTTCTATGGAAATGCAAGAGACCAAGAATGGCAAAAACAATCTTGGAAGAGAATAAAACTGGAGAACCTACTTCAAGATTGACTATAAAGCTGCAATAATCAAGACAGTATGGTATTTGCATAAGGTTAGTCAAATAGAGCAAAAGAACAAATGAAGAAGAGTTAAGAAATATTTGTATAATCAATTGATTTTCAACAAAGGTGCCGGTTATTCATTTAAAAATTTTTTTCAATAAAAAGTGCTTGAACAGATGGATCTTTGTATAGAAAAAGTTATCCTCAACCATTACCTTAAAATGTACATAGACATTGATTGGGAATGAAAGGTACACCTAAAATCTAAATGTAGTTTCTAGAAGAGAAAGGAGAATATGTTCACAATTTGGAAGTAGCACTGACTTATTAGGAGGAAAGAGAAATCAGTTACCTGTATAGAAACAACAACAATGTTATGGAGGCATGGTGTCTAACCATATTACCACAATCTCAGTGGCTTAAAGCAACACACATTCCTCTTCTACCAGCTTCTGCAAATCAGGAGTCCAACTTAGTTTAACTGGGTCCTCTACTCAGAGGGGTATCACAATCAAACAAGAGCTATAGTCTTTAACTGAGGTTCAACCGGAGAAGGATCCACTTCCATTTTCACTCAAGCTATTGGCAGAATTCATTTTCTTGTGATTGTAGAACTAAGGAATTCTCTTTACTGTTGGATGCTGGCTGGAGACCTTTATAGGCTATTGGCTGGAGGCTGCTCTCAGCTTCTAGAAACCACAGTGCAGTTCTTTGCCAAATGGAGTTAACCCAACGTGGCTGCTAGCTACCTCAAAGCCAGTAAAGAAGAGAGACTCCAGTAAGTTGAGCACAACAGGGGTAAGTTCTGAGAAAGGCCTCATTAGGCATTTTTGTCATGAAAACATCATAGAGTGTACTTGTACAAACTTAAATGGTCTAGCTTCCTACATACTCACATTACATGGCATGGCCTATTGCTCCTAGCCTCCACACTGAATTCTTTAAGCAATTGTAACATGGTGGTAAATAGTTATATATCTAACCACATCTAAACAAAGACAAAATACAATAAAAATATGATATTATAATCTTACGGAACCACTGTAGTATATGCAATCAGTTGTTGACCAAAACGTTATATACCACACAACTGTATATAATCTTTTAAGTAATATAATCACATACATCCCATCACCCTTGCCATATTCTATATTCTATTTTTTGGAAGCAAGTCAAGGTCTTGCCTTCACACAAGGAGAGGGGTTCACATTAGGGTGGGAGTCATAGAGGCCATCTTGAGACCCTGTCTAGATTAGCACTGTATAATAAGGCACAGTGAGTAGGGCACAGTGTGTGTTCTGTAGATATTTGGTGTGTCAGTTTAGAAAGAATTTCTGAGACTACCTGCAGTTCTTCTGAGTATCACGACAGCAATTAATGTTTGAGGGATGGTTATTTGTTTTAGTGGTCTTTGTGAGTCTTATCACCCTTAGTAAGATAAACTTTTACCCTTAGTGGCCGTAGGCTCACCTTGATGGTACTAGAGTATATATTTCAAGTTATTCCACAGCAGGGATCAGCCTAATATTTTAAATACGTGAATTTAAATCAGATCCTGATTCTCAATTTTAAAACAACTTATGAATAACACCCTGTTATAGTTCAGTGATTCCAGTGAGTGCACACCATTCTCTTTCGCAAACAAAACATGAGGTTTTTCTACCCGAGTCTCTTGTAACAGCCAAGAATTCAGTTTGATATACAAAGGCTGAGCCCTGTGAGCAGACATTACACAGAGGATGGTAAGCAGCTGTTCTTCATATCAACAAAGGTTATGCATGGAGGAAATGAACTTACATTAAGCCAGGAGGGATTTTGGACAGATAGTAGACACACTTTTCTGACAAAGGGATGTAATACAGATGGGTTCATGATGAAAAACAACTGTGGAATTTTTCCCCCGAGACGTTTACAAATAGGGTGGACAGCCATGTGTTGATAAGACTTTGAAGTCCTGTCTAAGAGGCAGATCAACTAAGGAGTTCTTGATGTGCCTTGCTGCCCTTTCACCTGCATATAGAGTGTGTGTTGAACGGAGGAACCCTGTGTTGTTTTATTGACAAATAATATGAGCCGTTCACAGAAACATAAAATAAAAGAAAACACTCATTGCCAGAACAAATCTATATTCCACCCATCTACTTTGCTATTATAGAAGAGATTTCATCCTCTAGAGGAAATACCCTACACTAGACAGAATAACTAAAAATAAAATAATTAGCTTAGAAAGAAATAGCAAGGAGTGAAACATTTTTACGTCAACTGCATCCTGGTGTGACACACTTAACTAAAAACCAGTTTAAAAGTAGGTCATTTAAAATAGGCCTTTAAAAATTGAAGGAACAAAAGTATGTGTTTTTGAAAGACCATCTAGAGAAACAGGGATTTACTGCTCTTGAATTTCTACTCTAGCGAATAACTCGTCTTTCTTTTATAAATTATAGGTGAAAATGTTTTAGTTGATCTCTAAGTCTCATTTTTTAAATCTCAAATGGCTTCGTAGACATAACTCTGAAGCCTGCCTTCTCCCAAGTGTGGAGGAAATATGTGGTTTAATTATCATGTCTGGGGAAAAGAAAGAAGCTTCTAACTGGAGGTCAATCTTTTAGGAGTGACCTTTGGATAAACATCTTTGAATTGAATCTTCAAAAAAAAAAAATCAACATTTTAAAATTTAATCAAATCAGGTGAAACCCAAGAAAAAGCCCCAAATTAGGTACAGTAAGAGGTGTGCCGAGATTTCCACTGGACATCAACACACACCTTGAAAATACTGTTTTTGAAATTAACCAAAGATTGTGTGGAAATTTGGATTAAGTCAAAAGTTCATTCTTTATGGATACAGTCATAGTGACTCAATTTTTTCTTCCCTTTCTCATAGGGCACTTAACAACATTTTGAAAAGGGTTACATTGCAGCCATTTTAATCTGGAAATTCCAGGATAAAATTTCCAGTTATGCTTACAGAAAATGCTGTCTATGAGAGAGAATACTTTCAAGATGGGTGATCAATAAATCAATAGAAAGAAGGAACTACAGTCATAGAACAGGCCCCATTTACTTCAAGTGCATTTATTTTCATTCTTCTCGGGCTATGAAATCACTGAGATGGTGCGTAAATTAGAAATGTTACACAAACTATTCGAGCATGGCAGTAAGGCCTGTTTAATCACTTTCACATTATGGCTAAAAGTTCCCCATGAATCTGGAAAACATTTGGAAAATATTTTAAAACTCTCTAAACTTTGTCAATGCAAGTGATTTTTTTTTTTTTTTTTAAAAACTAGTTCCCTTAGAAGGCCATATATTTTTACAAACTGTGCTGCCATTGGGGAAAACATTTAGGAAATTCCTTTTTGGAATGAGTTCAGAATCTGCATTAGATTTTTTGCATCTCTTCAATAGTGGCAATATTTTTGTTTATTTTATATTGAGAGTGAATTTGGTTTTTTCTTTCAATACTTTAAGCAGCCAAAAGTCACCCCATCTATAGTCTAGGTCAGTGGTTCTCAACCTTCCTAATGCTGCGACCCTTTAATACAGTTCCTCACATTGTGGTGACCCCCAACCATAAAATTACTTTCATTGCTACTTCATAACTGTAATTTTGCTACTGTTATGAATCGTAATGTAAATATCTCATATGCAGGATGGTCTTAGGTGAAAGGAAATCCTGTGAAAGGACTGTTTGACTCTCAAAGCGGTCACAACCCACAGGTTGAGAACCGCTGGTCTAGCGGGAAGTAACTTTTTTTTTTTGATAAAATAAGAAATGGTTATAAGTAATGGGATTGGTTTTTATTTTTAAGATTGGAAGTTTATATTATGCTTTTATTTACTGGCTGTGTGACCGTGGACATTGACTCAATTACTGAATGTCTTAGTTTTCTTATCTGTAGCAGGAATAACAATAGCCCCTATAGGCCTGTCCTGACTATGAAGTGGTATAATAAATATACACAATAAATTGTGGGAAGAGTGTTCTTGCTAAAGTGCAATCACTTCCCTCCTAAAATATTTCAGTGGTTCCCTATTGCCCTCTGGATTTAGGACACTCTTCCCAGTAGAATCTAAGTATCTGTTTGCTATCAGATCCCAGCTTGCCTACCGCACAAGCATCAATGCCATATTTCTTGAAATATAGCATCTGCTCTCTCTTTTCCAAAACTTTGCATAAAGCTGAAATTTGCCATCCCTATGTGGCCCCAGCCCCCACCCACAGATTATTTAGGTATTACCCTTAGGTCATTTTACAACACCTGCTGCACTTACATGAAATTTATTTGCACATCAGAACAGGAGCTTCTGGAGGGCAGACACTGTGACTCATTCATTCTAGTTTTACTATGTATCTCCAGCATCTTATACTTGTAATTGTAATCCTACGACATAATAGGACTCAGCAATTATTTATTGAATGGATGAATAAATGAATGTTTCTAAGGCCTCATTTGCTGTTCTGGGGACTTACAACAACTTTTATTATTATTGGAAACTTTTAAATTTAATTCTCTCGCGTTGGGGCTTTCCCTCCTGTCCCCTCTGCCTTGGAAAAATCTCTGTCTTCTCTCAAACAGTTGTTGCATAGCTCATCCTTTCAAGTAATTTGGGTCTCTGCTCTTATATTATCTCAGAGAGATCTTCTCAGATCAGGTAAGTAGATAGGACACAAGAACACACAGTCAGCCTGTTGTCAAACACAGCTTTATTTTTTATCATAGAACTTGTCAACTATGGACGGTGTACTGTTAAATAATGGGAGGCTATTGTTTTTGATTGAGCTCCTGTGTGAGGCCCCAACAAACCAAACCAAAATGGAGTCACTCAAGCTAAGTGCCATGTAATCAAACTGAAACTTAAAACACCCAAATAAATCAGCTTTCCAGAAACAGGAGATCCCCAGCACCCATTAGATGGGGGCCAATTTACAAGGAAAGTAACTTCGTAGTAACCCATCTACTTTTTGTTTCCTGTTTCTGCTTTCTTCAGCCTTTGTCTGCCTAAGAAGTCCCCACCTTTCACCTGGTGCCTGTCTAAATCTTTAGACGGGATACTGCCTGATTCATGCATTGCTAAGAAAATCCAATTATGTTTTTAAACTAAATTTCTTGCCATTTTGTTTTTTGACAATATTTTATGTTTATCATTTACCTGTTCTGTTGCAGGAAGATGAGGCCCAATGGAGAGAAAGAACACCTTGTTTAAAAAAAGAAGGGCTTTATTTCAGCCAGTGGAGCGATGGCACAATTCAAAACAACCAGGCTTCCTGACTAGTTCAGTCTTCTCCTTTTTATCCCCAGTCAAAAAGATCTAGCCCACACGTACCTTGTTCATTGGTCAGTTTGAATCAAGCTGGAGAACCAGCTCCAGCTTTTACAGAACCTCAGGCTTTTACAGAAGTGGAAGCAAGTGTTAATTTCCAGGTCCCAGGAAGTTAAGCTTCTACAAACACCATGGGGGAGGATCTCACAGGTGTACCCTGAGGATGTCCTTGAGAAGACCTCTGTTTTCTTAGACGTTACTTTTTCCAGGTATCTTCTCTCAGGTCATTACTGATATTTTTAAGCACCACAAGGTGGAATTATTTTTTTCACCACTAGGGCCCCAGCTTCTGCAATACTATCTGGCATATAGAAAATGCTTACTGTTAAGTATGGTGTTGAATACGAGAAATACAAGATTATAAAGTCCTTGGGAATTGTGTTTGTTTCATATCATCTAAAATAAAATGTTACAGAATATAATTGATAATTATAATATATACACATATATTAATTGAAATCAACCTAAAAAATGTGTATTTGCCCTTTGTATCTTTTCAAAGGGGTTAATTGTACACATGAGTAACAAATGCCTCTGAGGCAGCCACAAATTGTGGGTGCCTTTGGTGGTGTTGATTAGGTAGGGAATTAAAGTTAATTAAGTGAGCAACTCCAGCTGTGGGAAATGGAGGCAGAAAGTTGCTGTGAATCAGATTTTTGTTCCCCTAAGCATCATGGCAAATTTTGACTTAGTTATGTAAATGTAGAATAGAAAGGTTTCTCCCATTTGAAGTAGAGGATGGCAATTAAACAAAAGGTTGCCACTCCCTGAGACCTCAGGTGAGCAAAGAAAGGTCCCTAAGATAGAGTCAGATTAATTTGCATAAGGAGCCTGTAACTGCTGGAGGAGAAGAATCCACCTACGTGCCTTTATTCCCTGTGATTTAGCCCTAGTGGTGGGGGAAAGGGTCAGAAAGTTTTTTTAGGGCCTTAAACTTGCAGAGCCCCTTCCAAGTCTCTGGGCAGGTTCACAAGGTTGTATGCATTCAACTGTTGATTAATTATGACAACTGACTCCACTCCAACATTTCTGCTCAACTTCTTGAATAATATAAGTACTTTAGAGGTCCAGCTAAGGGAAAGTTGAGTTAGGGATACATTTAGTTTGGTATAAGTGGGATATCTTTTATCTGTTCAAAGCTCATTCTGTTTATCATTAAGTTTTTGCTAGTTGCTCTGGTATAGGAATGATTTGGAAGTGCTGGGGGTCAGCAAAGTACTTTCAACTGAAGAAGACTAGGAGCCCTTAGGAGCAAGAAGTTCACTCTGACCTTCCCCAGCCTTATTGTGTGAGAGCTGAACATAAAGGTCACTCTTTGACTTAGCTCTCCTGAAAGCAGACCGTAAGACCCTAACATGACAGATGGCTTGAACTATACCCAGGGTCGGGGTTGGGGAGGAGGGGTGGGAGGAATACTATACAGAGAGAACAAGATGACTCTCAACAGGCCTTGCTGGGTTCTACCCTCAGTTCATTACAATTAGGTCAAACCCTCTTTCTATCCAACCATGTTTCTCTACCATTATCTACTTCTTTCATCAGACTTAGCATAAAAAGACATAGTTTTCCCTAAATCTTTGGGTCCACATTTTGGAAGATTCCCATGTCAGGTAAAACTTTGTTAAGTAAATTTGTGACATTTTACTCATACTGCCCTGTCTTTTGTTATAGGAGTTTTAGCCATGACCGTTGTGATGGAAGAGGAGAAGGTATTACCTTTTCTCCCTTATGCAAGAATATTTCTACTGCCAACACTTCAGAATCACCTAGTTCTAGAGCAAGAAGTTTGCTATAACTTGAATTCATGTGTTGGAAATTTAATCTCCAAATTATATGTTGATGACATTTGGATGGTGGGCCTCTGAGGGGCATTAATGATTAGATGAAGTCATCTGGTGAGACCCCAATAATGAGACTTTTGGCCTTATAAGAAGAGGAAGGGACACCTGAGCTGGCATGTTCTTGCTCTCTTGCCATGTAATACCCTCTGCCACGTTATGACACAGCTAAGAGGCCCTTACCAGATGCCAGCACCATGCTCTTGGATTTGCCAGCCTCCAGAATCATGAGCTAGATAATCTTCTTTTCCTTATAAATTACTCAGTCTCTGGTGTTTTGTTATAGCAACAGACAGAAAATAAACTAAAACAAAGGGGCAGAAGTCCCATCATGATATGAATCCCACATTCCCCATTGTCAGAAATATGTGGATAATTTAGGAGTAAGAAACTCTTTCTAATTGGGCAATTCAGAAAACTTTGATGAAATCTAGTTTAAAATGAGACTGCAAGATGTTTTTAAAATCACTGTGCTAGCAAAAAATTCTGGAAGCAATAAAATGTGAACGTTACTTTTATTAGACTTTGTTGAAAAAGACATTCACTGTGTGATCCCTAAGAGAAACCAAAAAGAGGAGAATGTGGGGTATGATTTCTAAGCCTTGACCTGACACCCTGCCATTCCCTTTTCTACGTGCATGTGCGCATAGAAAACTGAACCTTGCAACAAAAGAGGACATGGTGTTTGATGTTGCTGGACTCCTGGAATACACATTCACTGTGTCTCCAGCCTCAGCATGCTAGCAGACTCAGACAGACATGTTGGAGAAGGTAATTTTCCTTGTAGTTGGGAAATTGAGGTGCCAGAAATGGTGGATGTGTTCTGGAAATGAAATTATAGCCCAAATGAAATCTCTATATGAACACTGACAATTCAGACATAGAAACACAAATACCGCATGTCCTCACTTAAAAGTGGAAGCTAAATAATGTGTACATATGGAAGCAGAGTATGGATTGGTGAACTATGAAGACTCAGAAGGGTGGGAGTGTGTGAGTGCAGTGATGATGAGAGCTGCTTGGTTGGTACAATGTGTGTTATTTCCGTGATGTATGCACTGAAGGCCCTGACACACTGTAATATGTCAACATAGCAAAATCACTCTCATATCCCATGAATATGTACCAAAAAAAATGAAAAAAAGAAAGACTGTAAGAGTGAAAGGTATCCTAATGGGAATACAGGTGTTGATAATGAAGAGAATGTGTGGTTCTCTCCTGGTCATTCCCATGTTGTAAAGAACATCCTGCTGCATAATGTGGCACAGTGTTTGAAAGCCCTAAAATAAGCATTTGAGAATTAGGAAAAATACTGGATATTTTTCCCTAAGAAAAATCCTAGGCCAGTTTCTGTCTCCATTTCCATTCATCTTTCCAGGTTCTAACTCTATCTCCAGAAGGCTGATTTGTAAGGATTATCAAGAAGCTCCCTTGCTCTCCAGCCGGAGATGGCAGGGCTGAAGGAGAATGGGCTCAGAATCTTTACTGACCTCATGTGGTGAACTAAACCAGGTGGTAAATTCTCTGCTCTTTCTCCCATTGAGAGGTGAAGACTAATTCTCTTCTTCTCTTTGCTCTTGACTGGCTTAAGTGACTTACTCAAGTAAGTGAATACAGTGGAAGTGACATTTGGGAACTTCTGAAGCTAAGTCATCACAAGAAGCCTTGCAGCCCCCATCCACACAGATCTTCTTGAGTACACACTCACTTCCATGTGAGAAGTCTGACTACCCTGAGACGGCTTTGCTGGAGGGAGCTATATAGCCAAATAGCCATAGACAGAGACTGCCCGGAGAGGGAGTAATGGCAGCTATCGCCAAGCCATTCCAACCTTCTCTGCAGATAGGTGAGTGAAGACACTGCCTTGGAGGACACTCCAACCTCAGCAGATGTATCATGGAGAAGAACCAAGGAGCCCAGTCAGGAACAGAACTGAAGCCCAAGATATATGACCCATTTGAGCTTTCCTGGCCATCTCCAGCTGTTCTAACCAATCCAGCTGAGGGAATAGGTATTGTAAAGCAGAGACAATCTGTCCCAGCTGTGCCCGGCCAGAATTCCTAACCTACACAATCATGAGCATAATCCACAATTACTGTCTTATACTTGGAAGTTTGGGGGTGGTTTTTTCATAGCAATAAATAACCAAACACTTGGCAGCCTCCCAAGTGGGCCATCGGCGCTCGGCTGAGTCCCTCTGGCACAGTTCCTATAAGGCAGCCCTCTCCATATGGTTTCTCCTGCCTTCTTGCCTGTGGGAGGTGATGGCTCACTGCCAGTGCCAGTGGTTATTGGCTATCTTCAATCCTGTCCATCTTCTTTCAAAATAGTTACCTAATTAAACTCTCTTGAATTATACCTTTTGAGAGTGCCTTATGTTTCCTGCTTGGGTCCTGGCTGGTACATCAGACCTCATACACATTCCTCAAGATGTACTTGTATTAGGGAGCAGGGAAGAAAGCTATAGTCTCTGTAAGGAGGTTCAAAATTATGCTTCAGAAAGTTGTAGAAAAAGTCACCCTAGCAAAATGGTATGTGTATATATATGTCAAGTGCTGATGTCAAGCAATACATGTTATTCTAAATTAGATGCTTTACGATAGATTAGGTTCTTAAGGCCATCCAGAAGTTCCCTGGGATTCGATAGGTCTAACCTACTCTTTTGCTTTGTTTGTGAGGAAAATAGTCCTTTTCTGGCACACTGCATGTATCTTACATATTTTGTTTAATAGTTACGTCACATTATCTATATTCCAGCCACTCTTCTAATACCCTTACAAATAATAATTTGCTTAATCCTCCTTATAATCCTATCAGACATGTGTGATTATTATAATCATTTTATAGATGAGGAAACTGGGGCATAATCAGCCCACATATCCCAGCTAGTAAGTGGCAGAGCTGATGGTATTCAAGGCTACACAGTTCAGTATGGAGTCTGCAGCCTTTGTCACTGTTTTATGCTGTTGACGCTTGTTGAGAAAGATTTAGAAAACAGTAGAACTGAGTTACCCTGGTGTGATGTGAGATTGGGCTCAGTGAATGCGGGAGACTTCTCTAAGGCATCAGAGATGAAGAAGAGAGAAAACAGCTGAGAGGTCCTCAGAGAATAGACACCACAGAGGACAGGTCGAGTAGTTTCTGTGCTGTGTAACCAGTTGCCCTAAAATTTAGTGACTTAACGAAACAATAATGTGCATTGGAATTCAGAGTACAGCAGGGTCTCTAACCCACTGTATCCTATGTGTGGGGAGCAAGGGAAAGGAGAAGCTATCAGAACTCTGAGGGTAGCTATTTGTAGAGAGTGTCTGATGAGAGCTGTGGCCTTTAGAGAGGAATTTAGATAACCAGGGATGAGCCATTGGAATAGGAAGAGGGTAAACAAGCACCTCTACCTCCCTCCTTGTCCTGCTGCCCCCTGACCTTCTGCTTCCTTACCCCATTGGATGCTAGAGCTAATTCATACAGTTTAGCCTCTCAGGACCCTAGGGCAGGGGAGAAATTGGATCTGGTAAGGCAAACAGAAGATATCCAACATGCCAACACATTACCAGGGTGGGGCAGGGTGAAGGGCAAACCTGGGATGTGTTTTGGAAGGTCACCAATTGTCTCTTGTAGAGCTTCAGGTGACCGTTGCTGGAGTTTGTAATGCCATCATTAACAGACTCTATATGATGTTGAGTTATATACAATTACAACTTTTTTGTAGGTAAAATACTGCAAATATACTGGCATTTCATCTAGTTTAACTTAGTAATCTAAGCACTTTCTACTGAAGTTACTAGTGAATAAATTTCTCATGTTGGATAACTAAAAATATTACTCCCCGTTATTTTATCATTGGGTATTTTTGAAGTTAGGATTGTCTAAAATACCTGAATGAAATGAATATTCTAATTATACTATATTTTGTTGTTTGTGTTCAGGGATGAGCCAAGATAAAAATAGAAAGTCACACATGGTAATTAGCTTGATTTAGCTATTCCACAGTGTGTACATTGTTTCCAAACATCATGCTGTGTATGGTAAATATATACAATGAAAAATAAGAACCACATTAGAAAAAACGTAAAGTTACCAAAACGTCTGAGGAAGGCATGTTGCTTGGTACAGCTCATGGCAGTCTGTCTTTGGTGCCCAGTTGAAATGGTTTAATCTACCTAGCAGTTTGTCCTTCAAAAGCAGACAACCTTGAACCCAAGCAGAGGACTGTAAGGGGCAGTTGATTCCTGGGTTTGGGGGAGGTCCAGCAGTAAGTAGAAGAGCCTCAGGATAGACCATGTGAAGGACAAGTTTTGAATTTCGTATTCAAATCATGCCTTTGACTGTATTTGCCTCTAATAACATGTTATTTAGTAATCTATTACATAAAGAAATACTGAGATTTTGATGTGTTTTCTTACCCTGCCATGCAACTAAGAAGGTGCAAGTCAAGATGCTGGTTAATGTAGATTTTGAAGGGAATGCTTATGGAGACATATATTTTAAAATTCTGCCTCCTTCCACCACACACAGGGTGAAAACAGAAAGTCTCCCTGAGGTAGATCTTTGTTGCCTAAAGAATTATTCTAGGCTCGGCGCCTGTGGCTCAAGTGGCTAAGGCGCCAGCCACATACAACCTAAGGTGGCGGGTTTGAATCCTCAGCCCGGGCCCTCCAAACAACAATGATGGCTGCAACCAAGAGATGGCCAGGTGTTGTGGTGGGCACCTGTAGTCCCAGCTACTTGGGAGGCTGAGGCAGGAGACTCGCTTGAGCCCAGGAGTTGGAGGTTGCTGTGAGCTGTGATGCCATGGCACTCTATCCAGGGGGATAGCTTGAGGCTCCGTCTCAAAAAAAAAAAAAGAATTATTCTAGGAGTGTAGTAGACAGAATAGTGGACACCCAAGGATGTCCATACCCTAAACTTCAGGACCTGTGATTGTGTTACCTTATGTAATAAAAGAGACTTTGCAGATGTGACTAAGTTAAGTATTTTGAAATGGAGTTAGTCTGTGTTATCCAGGTGGTCCCAATATATCACAAGAGTTCTTATAAGAAGGAGACAGGAGGGTTATAGTTAGAAGGTTCTTTGATGGTGGGAATAGAGATCAGATGGAGATGTAATCAGATACAGATCAGAAGATGATGTTATCATTGGGTGTGGCCATGAGCCAAGGAATGCCAGTCACCTCTGGAAATCAGAAGACGCAAGGAATAGATCCTCCTTCAAAAGGAAAGAATCCTGCAAACATATTGATTTTAGCCCCATAGGACTCAGTTTGGACTTCTGACCTCCAGAACTGTAAGTGAATGAATCTGTGCTGTTTTGCTCTAATAAATTGGTGGTAATTTGTTACAGCATCCATATGAAACTACTAAATGTTGTTTCTCTAGTTATGTGAATAAGGAGGTACTGATGGTCCAGGATAGAGGCCATCACTCATTTCTATTGTTTTTCTTTAAAAACCCTGATGTGAAGTTTGCATGAGGAGCCCAGGAACCTCAGTGAGATTGGAACCAAAACACATATCCAGAAATTTGAATTTAGAGGACTCTGTCAGGGAAGACTAGGGTGACTCTTACCAAGACTTGGCAATAGAGAAGGACAATGATATGTCTGGGGACAAAGTTTCCTTAGGAAGGGGAAGGTCTTGGCCAGTCCAGGTTCAACATAAGATTCCAAGTGTTGTGGGAGAGGACTGTAATTTAGGCTAACAGCCCCCCAGGAGCCTGCTGCCCAGATGTGTTACCATGTTTTTAGGGATATTAAGCAAGGCATTGCATACAAAAAGAACTCTAAGAATGCAAGGGTGAGGCATCCCTGAAGCTGGCCATGCAGGGGCTTGGATCAACCCAGTAAGGCTTAGTAAAGATCTGTTGGCACCAAGTTCCCAAGAATGATGGTATATGGCAATGAGAAACAGTGACAGAAGGCTGATTGGACTTGAGTTCCCCCTTTCCTTGGTCTCTAGGCAAGGATTTATCAAATTGGGATTGAGTAATCCCAAATCCCAAATGGGGTGGGGAATATAGATGGGGTAGAGTTTAAAAAGAAATTCTGCACTATCTCTTTATAAGATTTGTTTTGAATCAATAATAAGAACAAAATAAGACATGTGCATAATTGTTTAATGGGTTTGTGGGGCAGATCATACGAGCTATACATGGCATTTGTTTTGTGTTAGAAAATTTAAAAACAAATTTCTAGCTTACCCTCTCTTGTACTTTTGAATATCAAACTAAACTATACTAGTTTGTATATGCTTTACCCTTACCTTTAATGAACACATACACACACACACACACACAATTTTGTAACACAGGACCATAAAACCAAAGGACTTGCACTTACAGACCTCATCTCCTTAGAATGTCAGCTTCTTTAATTTCAGAGACTCCATCAACATGCATTTTCCAAAAGTTGCTCAACCTTTGTGGAGGGACAACTTTGTGTCAGATATTGCCCTTAAGATTTTACATAGCTTATATCATTTAAATTTTTCCAGAATTCAGTGAGGTAGATCTTCCTTTCATTTTATAGGTTCATAGAGCTCAGGAATTTCTTTTAGAGGGTTATGAGATGGCTCTATAACCACATTATTAGTTTTATAAACATCAATGAAAGTGGCAGCAAGTAAAGCAGGAATACTAGTAGGATGCATACATGTAGTTAGTCTAGGGACAAAATCAAGATATAATATAAATATGAGATGTAATATAATAATTTGCGTATCATTATTTTGTCTTAGCCACTCACTCATATTAGCAAGCAGCTCAGCATATTCTTCTTCAACTCCACTTTTGCCCCCAATCATCCAACCTATACAGGTGTCAAGAATGATAAATGTATAAAAAACACTGAACACTGTGCATTGAATGTTGAAGTGCTCGTTAAAGTATGGTTGAATAAAAAGTCAGCAAAAATATAATCTGAAATGCGCAGTGAAAAATAGGTGAGACAAAGAGGATGTGTGATACTATTTCCAAAGTAACAAATAGATTTGAAAAATAGCAGCTCTAGAATGACCACCCTACTCTGTATCCCCTTCCAACTAAAAGGTTGAATGCACACCATGACTTTGAAAGACAGGATTGCGAAAGTCTCCTGAATGAATAATTCTATAGCTGCATAAAAATCTTTTATATATGAAAGGTATTGCCCTCCTAATTTATTTGGTTTTTGATATTTGGAAGGCTGTATTTTATGCGTGACCACCAATCACCATTTGAAACAGACATTTCTGCTGCCTACCAGCGTTCCTTTCACCCTGTCAACTCAAATATGCCTGTTCATCTGAAGTCATCAAATTCTAGTTTCCTAACATTTATGTCATATGTCTTGTGAAATTTTATGTTTCCTGTGATAGCAAGAAGCCCAAGTAATAATTTACCTGGCAATAGAAAGTAAAGAATATGGGTATATAATTTGTGTAAAAATTCCTGTATAACCATTGCATATTTTTAATATCATATGAAATAATTATAAGTTTAAAAAGTTTAACAGATTTATAAAATTAAATTAAACCAAGGTCATAAATTACTTTTTAAGCACATTTGATGAGTACCATTAGAATCAGAGCCATTAAAATGTATTTCAAGTTGTAATGGTACTTTTTGCCCCAGAGTATGTGGTGGCAACATACATACCTTTTGAAAAGAGCATTCTGGATTCTGGATTTAAATGATCACAGAACTATCAATATGGGTTTCAAATTTAGAGTCTTTCAAGCCATTAACTTAAAATAATATGTCCATTTTGTCTAAAGACCTAGCAGGGAAGAACAATGAGCAATTTTTGAATGATCATTGTACTTACACTCAAATTCCCAAAGTAAACTCATGATTTGAGTAAACATGCTGTAAACATAAAATAGGACCTCAATTTACCTTAAAAATTTAAGAAGTTCTATCTGTGAAATGGTTATTTATAGCCTATAAACAAGTTTCTACCTGGGTAAAAAAAAAAACAATTACCTTTCATATCTGAGAGTGAAGAGAAATTATACCTGAAGTTTGTTTTCCTTCTCAACTAGGCTTTATGGCACATTTATTCAGAGTGAAGGAGTAAAACCTGATCCAGCTCTTATGTAAACTAGAAGATTGGCTTTTAGAATCCCAGGGAGATTTCTTCTTAATATTTTTGTATTCACTAAAATAATAATTTTGTTTAAAAAAAATTGAATGAGTACTAAGACATCTGTTGGTCAGAATTCATTCATACATAACCGCAGTGTGGTTCCCACTTGATATTATAGGAATTATTTTACAGTTCATTCTTGATTTGATCATTTATTATGTTAAATATTTATTACTCATGTAGAATAGCTAGGGGTTTTAAACCAAATTAACAAACATTTATTGACTATCACTAGGTCCCAAGAGCTACATTTCGATGCTGTTATCATTCCTGTAGAACATAGAAATCCAGGTTGTTTAAGCCACACCATCATCTCGAAAGGTAGAAAAGATCCAAATTTCCTTATCTGGAGTAAAGAAAACTTAATCCATTACTAGGACAAAAATCTAATTGCAAAACACATCAGGAAAGGCATGAGTACTGATAATGATAATAATATCCATCATTCATTCAATGTTAAGTTAGAAAATAAAATATATAGTGTCTCCTAAATGCCATCTGAGATCTCTACTGCCTTGCCTGGTCAGGCCTTTTTCAAGTATAATGTAAAAACTTGACTCTATTCAGATACATTTATCCCTTATGTTATTTTTTTTTCTGCACAAGCTAAAAGATTTAGAGTTTATAAAACTGCTTTTTGGTGCTTTAAGGACCCCAAAAGGCAATGTTCTAGAAGGACAGGTAAAAATACGTAAGAATAATTCAACTATTCATGAGATCCAGACAGGTCCTTAATGTTCCTTCGAGGTTTTATTCATCCATTCGTGATTTCACTGACAAAGAATCTTTAATGCCTCCTATATAAAATAAATTATAACTGTATAAAAATGATTTGTGAAAATACACTACTACTAGGAAGATAGGTAGCCATTAGACCATTTATTTTCCATTCATTTTGCAAGGAAACGTATCCCTCTGAGCCTGTTTGATTTGGATAAGTTCTCCTAAAGTAAATATTGCTATGATAGCTTCCTGTTTAATTTCAGGCTAGTCAACTGACTGTAAAAATCTTCCAGTTGTATTAGAAATTCCTTCACATGGATTTCACTGTAAATGCTTTCATAGTATTTGATATGTAAAAACCAACTAACTCTTACATTCAACCTTTTATAGCATTTTGTTCTTATATTACTAAGAGTCTGGCACTACTTTACAAAAATAATGGTATTATTATCACTTCTCAGGCTTTGGCCTAAGATCGAATATAAAATAATGATAATATTATTTTTTCTTTTTTAGAGACAGAGTCTCACTTTGTTGCCCTCAGTAGAGTTCTGTGGCATCACAGCTCACAGCAACCTCCAGCTCTTGAGTTTAGGCTATTCTCTTGCCTCAACCTCCCAAGTAGCTGGAACTACAGGCACCCACCACAACACACAGCTATTTTTTGGTTGCAGTTTGGCCGGGGCCGGGTTCAAACCCGCCACCCTTGGTATATAGGGCCGGTGCCCTACTCACTGAGCCACAGGTGCCGTCAAATGGTATTATTTTTAAGTACAAACAGTATGTCCCATTTAAGCCAACATTTAACACATGGCACATTAATTTTTAGACAGAAATTAAATTCGTTATTCTAGTTTCCTGGTTCTGTTTTTTTTTGCAGTTTTTGGCCGGGCTGGTTTTGAACCTACCACCTCCAGCATATGGGGCCAGTGCCTTACTCCTTTGAGCCGCAGGCACCACCCCTGGTTTCCTGGTTCTTGAGAAGTTGTTTATTTATTATTTCTTATCTGCGAAATTAAATTCCCTCAAATCTATCATCCTTCCTGCGTCTGGACCCACATACCCTGCCTTTCCTGCTGTTACAGGGGATAAGTGTGGCTCTGCCACTCTGCTCATATACCAGGTCCTGTTTCTCAACTTCTGTGGGCTCAGCTGATCTCTCTTCTGCACCACAGTTTGTTATTTCTGCTCTAAATTATCCCCAAAGCATAAAACATGCTGTAATACCTTCCAAATACATCAAGAAGCACCCCCCCACACACACACATATGTATGTATATTACTCCCTCATAGAACTCTTTGTTAAATTCATGGCAGTTAGGCTTTCTTCCCTTCCCATGCCAGAGAGAAGTGCTCATTCAGGTCACAAGTGCCCTCTGCTTTGCCATGTCCACACAAAGCTTTCATCCTCGTCTAACTTCATGCATTGGCAGCATTTGGTAAACTGACTGTTCTTTGCCATTTTCTTTGCTTGGTTTTCAGAACCCTACACTGATCTACACTGATCTGCTTTTAGCCCTTTTCCCCTGACTGCCTTGTCTCTCGTTGTTGCTGGATCTGCTTCCTTTTCCTGATGGGGCCTTCAGCTCCTTTCTTTCTCATTTCTTTGGTAATCTCCTGTTTCTGAGCTAAAACACTTTTGGTGAACAGACAACGTCGAGTAAGATTGATTTAAAGAAGATTCACAGCATCTCTCTTTCTTGATTCCATTTTCATCCCCTCAACCTATCTGCTGTCCTTGAGACCAAATATGATTTTACTTGTTCATTTGACAAATATTTAATCAGCAAATGTCTGTAAGCTCTGTGCTGTCCTTTTGATAATCTAGGCTTTGGATGATTTCTGAGCTCTGCCTCTGTTTTTCTTGGGCAAGCTCATTCATTCCTATTATCCATTACTTGAGGTATGTTCTGAAACCTCTCCAATTCCTATCTCCAGCTTAGACATTTCCCCTAAGCAACAAACTCAAAATTCGACCATCTAAATTTCTATACTTGGAACAGATACTTCACATTCAACATTACGATTAAAATCCAGGTTTGTAAGAAATGCAGGCAACACAAACATCGATGTTCTTTCTGCCTGTGTCAGAAATGAGTCTTTCTCAGTCCCTCCTCTTCCCTCAGCTCGCAATGCCTGTCCCTGGCTCTCTGTTCCTGGTCGCCTCACCTCTGTTCCTACTAATAGCACTATATCACTTACTTGTCCTTACTGTCTGTTCTCTAAGGACTTCCCAGCCTCCAGTCTTGGATTCCTCTAATCCTTGGCCTGCATTTCTGCCAAAATGATCTACCTAAATTGAAATCTAAATATTCCATTTCCCTGAACAATATCTTGTACGATACTCCATCTCTCATGGAATGGAGCTCATGATTTCCTTCATTGTAAGAACAAAACCTCTTAAGTCTCATTAGTTCTTGTACCAAAGCTCCTAAGTTCTGGTCCACCAGAATGACTGGCAGATCTGCGAAGCTGACACCCTCTCTCAGACCTCTTTGTTTTTTGCCTGTGTTTCCACAGCTTGAAATGTTTGGCCTTCGTCCTGTGCATCTGATGAATATGCATTCTTCCACCACTACTCAGATGAAACACTATCTTTGATGTTCCTTAGCCCTAATGGCTTCTTGAGAAGGTATTGCAAATTCTCAACAGGAATTAAGTGTTGTGATCTGTCTTTGGTCACTGCAGTCATAACAGCACCGAAAGCCCAGTAGTGACTCTCGCAGACTCCTCGTCATACCACCCGGGTGGATGGACAAGGATAAGATAGGGAAGAATAACTGGATTTCCAGGTCAAGTCTCACTCTTTTCCCTCACTTTCTGGGCTGGGCTGCTGCAGCTGGGAGGAGGAGTGACATGGGCCATTGCATCTGTAATTGTGCCAGTCATCACTAAAGCCAGCCCAGTGTCACCAAAGTCCATGGTAACTGCTGCCTGGTTACCGCTGATGTTTATTCGAAGCACACCAGCTCTTTAGTCAGGTGAGTCCTATTGGGTCTGGGTCCTTCCCTTCAAGGCCAGTGTGTTTACTTCTGGCCCAGGGTGAAATGCCATCCAGGAAATGAGGCTTGAAGTCAGGGGCTTCCAGAGTTTCCTTGGTATTTTATTTAACGGTGGCTGAGCTGGTACGGAATTTGTAAAACAAAGTCCTCCAAACTTATCCCTTTCCTTTTCCCTCGTGGAAGAAGACTCTCCCAAGCTGCCGTGCTTGGAGTTTCTGTAGACACCGGCTTGGCTGCTGCCACTAAGGTCTCACTGGGCCGTGTATACCCCAAGTCCACTGGCTCTGAGCTAGCACAGCTGCAGAAATTGTCCTAGGACCGAAGAAGCCTTTGTAGCCTGCCTGTGTTACAAATTCATTTCAGGCCCCAGGCCGCTTTTTGTCAGCCAGTGACAGGGCTAGCCAGAATTCAGATTTTGGAGCAGAGATTTCCCTCTACCCAGGGTAGTGTCAATGATCCCTCCACGATGCTGGCAGAATTCTGCTCTGTGTCGTGTTCCCCTGTGACAAGGTGGCTCTGAGTTTCAACACAATTTCCCACAATCACTTCCTTCTCCCTCCCCATGCAGATTCTCCCTCAACTTGACTTCTGGCAAGGTGCTGCCAGAGGACGCTATACAGGTGGTCAGGACAAGGCAAGCCTGTCATTTCTTCCCTCTTCAGAGCCTCTTTCTTTGGTATAATGTTAAAACCACGTACTGTGGTTGCTCACCTGTTTTTGGGGCTTTTGATGGTGCTTCCTTGCGTGGAAATTGTTGTTGAATTTGGTGTTCGTGTGGAGTGGTGATTGTCGGAGGTTTTTATTTGGCCATTTGCTCTGGCCTTTTCCCCACTCATTTGTTTTTATGATTGAATAATGTTACAAAGATAAACCACATTTTATTTAATCATTCATCAAGTGATGGGGGTTTTGACTTTTCCACTTTGAGGGTATTAAGAATAATGCTTCTATGAACATTCATATACACGATTTTGTGTGGATATATGCAGTTTTCTGAGGTACATATTCAGGAGTAGACTTGCGGGGTCATGTGACAGCTGTACCTTTAACTTTTTGAGGAACTGCCACGTGTGAGGGTGCCAATTTCTCTGCATCCCCATTGATGTTTGTTATTGTTTATGTTTTTTAATTGTAGCCATCTTAATGAATGTGAAGTGGTTTCTTTCTGTGGTTTTACAAGACTGTTTTCTTTGTTTTGGGTTTTTTTTTTAGTAAGAATCTCACTCTGTTGCCCAGGCTAGAGTGGAATGGCATCAGCCTAGGTCACAGCAACCTCAAACTCCTGCATTTAAGCATTCCTCCCGCCTCAGCCTCCGAGGTGTCTGGGAATACAGGCACCCACCACAATTTCTTTGAGAGACTTTGCCTCCTTCCTTTCCTCTATTTTCTTCTTCTTATGGCTTGTCTACAGTCCCCTTTGAGCTAAGACTGAAATCAAAAGTAAAAGTGTAAAAAAAAAAAAAAAGTAAAAGTGTGGTTCAATCATTATAATTTTTATTATGATGATTTTTATTTGAGGCTGTGTAGAAAAAAACCAAAAAATGGAGATAATTGGAAAGATAAATAACCCAGGCTGAGCACACACAGCATGCACATCCTGGATGTGCAATCATAATGACCTTGATAACAGATCAATTGAACCTGATATAGGATGGTTATCATTTCTTCAGTTTCCCACTCTCCCCATTCTATCCTCCCTACCACTCTTAAATTTGTGCTTAACATGTGGATTATCAGATCGTTACATATTGTAATTGTCTTCTCAAAATTAACGTGCACAGGATTCATTTGGAGATTTTGCTAAAATGCGGTTCTGACTCAGGAGGTCTGAGAGTCTGTATTTCTAACAAGCTCCCAAGTGATGCTGATGCTCCTGGTCCTGGGCCAAGGCCCACAGTTTGAGGAGCCTGGGAATCTACTATATTCCCAGGAATGTTTGGGAATTGGTAAGATAAAATTAAAGGCCTTCTTGATGAGTAAAGGGATTAAATGTGCAGTTTTCCCTTCATCAACATTACTTTGTCATATACTAGGAAAGAAAACCGAATTGGTCTTTCTAGAACTACTTGGGTTTGATAGGCATTCTCATTACTCCATTTCTGGCCTTTTGAGGCCATTTCAAAATCATGAGGCTTTACTTTCTTCTTGGAATTCATATTAAACTTACCTAATTTTGCTTTAACAAAGTTGTTAAATATATGGTCCTGCGTTTTTCTAGTTTTCAAGTTATCTCATGATATCTTACATTAACTCTTCAATGAAACCTCTGAACTTGTTCTGATCAGAGAGTTAATAACAAATAATAATAGTGTAAGACAGATGAGAATGTAGTAGTTAGCTTGTGCTGTGTGACACACACTGTTGTTAAGTGCGGGAGCCACGGGGAGAAACAAAACAGAAATGGGTGTGTGTGCTCCTCACTTTAACCTAATGAGATGGGTAATATTACCAGTTTCCACATGAGAACACGCAATGAGATATAATTGCGCCAGTAATCTGGGAAGTGGCAGAGCTGAGACATAAACTCAGTTCTTTTGGAATCCAAAATCCTTGCAAAAGCCCCCAAACTCATTCTGAACAGGAATTTGTCTTCTTACCCCATCACTACAATAAATAACCAGACATTTTGTATTCTTTATTATTCGAAAAAAGTAGTTCTCTTTCTCTTTCTTATTCCTTTAGAATAAGGCAGCTGATGCTACAGTGAGAGATATTGTGTAAATAAGGATCCCGTCTTCATGCTTAAGGAATCCAAACATACATGAAATGTGGTATTGTCACACTGCTTCACAATTAAACTGTTTTTCTCATTTTGATGTGATTTCCTATCTTTTCATCTCTTGTCCTGGATAATTAACTAGAATTGATATTTTCCCCAAAAGACAAGGGAAAATTCATACACAGAAATGAATTCAAAGTGGTATTGAGATAGACATGTGAAAAATAAACAATAAAGACCATAAAGATAAGCCAGGAGAGTGTCTTTATGAACTCCAAGTAGGGAATGTCTCCTTAAGCAGGATATAGAAAATATATAAAGGAAAACAATAAAATTGAACTGTATTAAAACTTCTGTTGATCAAAATATATAAAGAAAATAAAAAGGTCAGTCATCAAATGGGAGGAGATATCTTCAGCACATAGACCTATAAAGGACTCCTGCCAGCATATCAAAGAAAAAAAATTCCAAAAAATAATGAAGATAAATAAAACCTAATAGAAAATGTTACAAAGACACTTGAATGGGCACTTCACAAAAAAGCATCTCTATATTGCCAGTAAGCATATGAAAAGTCCCAACCTCATTTGTCCTCAGGAAAATACAAATTAAAACCACAGTGAGATATTACCCCACATCCTCTGGAGTGGCTAAAGTTACACAGTTGACAATCTCAAATTTAGGCCATGGTGTGGAGCAATGGGTCTCTCATACGCTGCGTCTGGGAATGGAAGTTGGGACAGCAACTTTGGAAAACCTTTTAGCAAGAAATACTGAAACAGAAAAGATGCACAACCAATGACTCAGCAATTCCATACTTAGGTCATGTATGTCACACATGCGAGAACAGTAGAAAGTCGTGTTTATGAACATGCACCCTCTTAACCCTTCATAACAGCTGAAAGTAGGGACAATTCAAATGTCTATACATATAGAATGGAGAACAAATTGCATCTTATTCATTCAAGACCAAACCATCCAGACTGAAAATAATAACAACTGCCACATGTAACAATATAGGTGACTCTCATAAACTCACTGTTCAGCAAAAGAAGTTAGACAGAAAGTCGACAGTGCGCGATTCTGTTTATATGAAGCTCCAACACCAGGCAAAGCTGAGTAGGATGGTCACTATTGGGGAGAAGGAGGCAGTGACTGACAGGACATGAGGAAGACCGTGGGGGCACTGGAAAGGTGGTATTTTTTTCTTTTTTTACCTGTATGGTGGTTCCCAAGGTGAGTTCACTTCCTGAAAATTCACTGAGTTATGAAAACTCATTTATGTATATGCAGGCCTAATACATATACATATTTTCCTGTACTTGTGTTATTTTTTCAATAAAAAATAAAACAGGGTGGCTCCAAGGAGTAGGGAACTGGCCCCATATACCTGAGGTTAGGGTTCAAACCCGGCCCTGGCCAAAAACTGCAAAAAAAAAAAATAATAATAATAATAATAATAAAACAAAGAGGTAAAATTGTTTAAAGTCTCTGTTTGCAATGTCATCTCTTACTGGGTTTTCCCCTTCGTAGTAAAGAAGCCAGATGTTTATTTTATTGATCTCACTCTTTTGCCTTGCACAATTTACCTCTGTTTTTTAAACACATTTTTATGACGGTTGTAAAATACATTTCTATTCCAGTTATTTTTTGTCCCTGGGTTTTACATTTTCTACATAAAATCCATGCTGCATTCTTTTTGGAGTTCTGACCCGACCCTGCTTTTTATTATTTTCCATGCGCTTTTTGTGTTTCAGCAGAGTTCTGGTCATAACCTCACTTGACCTCAAGACAAATGCATTATCAAACATGAAACAAGACCAGTCACCCTGCACCTGATGTGTGACCCCAGTCCATCTAACGTTTAAAAAATCAAGGTTTCCTAAGAATGATGCGACGTTAACTTCCTGGGGATGTGACGCTTAGAACTGAATAGATGCTCTTTGAAAAGGAGCCCGGAGATGGAAAGATAAAAGCTCGCCCTGTCGGTGCGAGGGCTCGGCGGCCAGCGGCGGCGGCGCCCTGGGGGGGCGTTAGAAGGGCTCAGGCAGGCGCCGCGAGGGGCTGCGGTCATTGGATCCTCAGCGACCCTCAGCGGCCCCCAGAGGCCGCGGGGAGGGGCTCGCTGGCAGTCAGGGTGCGGGAGGCCTGGGCCACGACGACGCTCCCGCGTGGGCTTTAAAAAAAATGAAAAATAAAATCAAAGCTTATGCTGTCAGCAGTGAAAATCCTCCCTGTCATCATAGAGGGCTGTGGGTCGCTTGACATGCTTTCTGTCATTATAACCCATTACATACTTTCTATCTGGCCCATGCAGCACGGTGAGAATGGTTTGGGTTGTCAAATAAGCTTTCCGGCTCTAGATCTCACCAACAGTCTGTTCTTCAGCAAAGGATTCAATCTCTCTGAACTTCAGTTGACTTTTCTATAAAAATCGGAGTAAAAATAACTGCATTGCAAAACCATTGCAAGGATTGATTTAAATTACATAGATATGTAAATGTTTCTAACATAATATTTAGCACATCTAGTTGTCCAAAAGATGAACTTTCTTTTCTTTTCCATATTTTTCCTTTTTAGGCAAAAATATGTCATTGCAATACTTTGCAATCTAGATATTTGACATAGTCATCTGGGGTTGGAGATGATGGGCCGCGAGATATTTATTTCATGCATTCGTGATGGATCCATGTATCTTTTTATGCCTTTTTTTGCCTTTTGAATTTTCCAGATGAAACTTATATCTCAAACAAGAAAAGAATATAATAAAGATGTTTATAAAATTCCTTTAATGGGACTCAAGATATTTATTCCTACTGTAACAGAGGAATACAGAGAAAGAATACAGATGAGAATTTATTTTGTATTTTTAAATTCTAAAGTGTCACAAATTTAGACAAGAACCTCTGTTGAAGACTAGACATAATTACAGTGTTTTTAAAGAAATGCATATTTGGCTGCTTTTGATTGCATGTGTAATTTAAGCCAGTTGAATCTGTCTTAAAAACATGTGCTACCTAATTATAAATGAAATAGTTGGAAGGCACTTTAGTGTGGACCAACCCCCTTATTTTATATCTGAGAAATTTAGGCAAGGGAAGCAATTTGCCTAAGGTGGGCTTTGAAAGTTAGGAGTCAGGTTAGGAGTGGTGGCTCACACCTGTAATCCCAGCACTCTGGGAGACTGAGGTGGAAGGATCACCTGAGGTTAGGGACTCAAGACCAGCTTGAGCTAGAGCAAGACTCCCATCTCTGAAAAAACAAAACAAACAAACAAAAAAAACCCAGCCAGGAGTTGTGGCAGACACCGGTAGTCCCAGCTACTAGAGAGGCTGAGGCAAGAGAATCATTGGAGCCCAAAAGTTTGAGGTTGCTATGAGCTATGACACCATAGCACTCGACCAGGGGTGAGAGACTCTGCCTCAAAAAAAAAAAAAAAGTTAGGAGTTAATGGGTCACTTCTTCTCTCCTCTAAGTTCTAAGTGGTAGGAAATAACATAAATGCTGAAGAAAGAATAAAAAAATTAGGATTTTAATGGAGTCTAGAAAATGCAGCTGGGACTTGAGGTTAAAGTGATAATGTTCTGTAACCAAGCCCCCAAATAGAGGTTTTGGAGCCTTCTATAGGTAGAGCAGGGTGTGCAAAGCCTGTTGGCCCTGGAGAGGACCAGACCTGTCTGGCAAACTCAGATGCTACAGAGGGCAGTTCAAGGGAAAAGGATGAGCCCTCCTGACTTCTGTATAATGTCCCTTCCCCTGAAAGATCAGCAAATGCTTTTAAAATGCCAGAAAATGCTCATTTTAAATACTATTTGTTCTATAACTTTACCCAGAGTAATAACTTATTTATCCTGTCTCTTTCAACTATTTATGTCTTATCAGGAAAAATGTCAATTTAGTAATTGTCCAAATTATCATAATTCTTTTTTTTTTTTTTTTTGGTTACCACTTTTCTTATTGTTTGGTAGATTTCTCACTTAGCATCAGACAATTTAGTCTAAAACTCAGAAAAGAAAGCCCTTGTAGAGTTCTACAGAATGTTGTTACTTTTGCTTACTCAAATTTACATGGGGTGAGTTCTCTGAAGACTCATGGAACTATTTTATAGTTCCAAATTGTAAAGCTGTCCCATAAAACTGAAAATCCCAAAGAGTAAGAAGGAAAAATTTAGTACTATAAGAACTAAGGTTATTCCAAAGAGTTATTTATCCCAAAGGTTATTTACCAGATGGTAGTCAAGATAAAATTAGGTAAAAGGGTGAGTTTTTGGTCACAACTAGCCATTTGTCTTCTACAGTTAAGAACCCAGTAGTGAAATATAAGGAATCACCACTTTATTATGTCATCTTATTAAGCAAATCAGTTTGATGATATGGCAGGAATAAACATGGCTTTAAGGACACACAATTTTAATGTAGCTCTTTGTTCCATCATACCATGAAATATTTGAAGCATCTAAGCCATTAATGAAAAAATGGTTGAGCTTTTTTTCTAGGAATCTGACACCTAACACATTTGCAGCCAGCCACATGGAGAAGAATAAAATATGCAATAAGGAGCCAGACCAGTGAGTAATTCAAAGATGTGGTTTCTGTAATTTGTTAAATCCTCGGTGCACTTGGAAAACTCCGGGAACTAAAATCATTGGGAAGGTTGACATTCAAAGGCACAGCCCCATCTCTCTCCATGTGGAATCAATAACCTGAGGAAATCTTCGTGTTAGTTTGAGTTTATTACTTGGTCATACTTTGCACAGCCCCTTTCTCTTTCACTTGCTCTTTTCCTTGCTCCTTTATTCTTTTGTTCTCTCTTCTAAATAAAATTGGGTCTTTGAGTACGGAGTAAATTAATTCAGGGCCTTTGCATCTTCTATCATGAACGTCTTTAAAGGATGGTTTTGCACAGTTTTGATGGCCAAAACAAAACAGTTTTAAACAGACATTCTTTTCCATGTAGTAAAAACAGAAAGTGCACCAGTACTTGAGTGGAGGGGTAGTTGCCTTATAATGTATTTCCTTTCGTTTCTACTAATGGAACGTGTAAACTACAGATGCTGTAGAGGAAGTGTTGCTTAGACCAGAGTCTGGTCTATTTCTAGGCTTTCTTGAATACAAGTGACAACTTCCTACTGCTGCAAACACAGTGTCTTTCCTTGATAGGAGAGTGCAACTGGGGGCATGTCTCTAGCTTGGTTTCTTTGGGTCATACTTTTTCTCCTATCTGTTTTGTCACTATGACACTGCCTTTGTTTTAATTATTTTTATATTTCAAAGATTTTGAACAGTCTGCTCAGAATACAGATGATCTTTTCAAAGTCCTTGCTGCTCTTTAGTTTATGAGCCGAAATCAAGATCTATCTATTTAGTAGTTCTTGACCCAGGATGTAAGAATAGAATCACCTGAAGGCTTTCAGAAAACATAGATGACGAAATCTGAGAGTGGCCGCACTCAGAATATGTTTTTCACAACTCCTCTCCGCTTCCTAAGATGATGGTACCGAACTTTCTTTGGGGCTGAGAATCAGCACTATCTACACAACCCTCTTTTATTGTCTGGAGAGGTGATGTAATGGGCCCTGTAGTGGGCCTGCCTGGTTTCCCACCTGCTGCTTTCTGCTGGCGCGACTTGGGGCAAGAGTGACTTTAGGCAAGGGTGCTTAACCACTCTGATCCTCAATTCCTTATTTGTAAAACAGATCTGATGGTAGAAACAGGACATCCATCTGAGAATTGCTGAGAGAATTGTCTGAAAGTTTACAAAGCAGCTAGAATAGTATCTGGCATAGGATATATAGTATGTAAGGGTATTATTAATAGATATTTATTTCCCACTGCCAGGATTTTCTCATTTAAAATTCTCTCCCAAGTGTTGAAGAGGGCCTTATTATTTTCAAGTGGTTAGCAACTTGCTACTATAATGACCTAGGCTTGCCCACTGTTCCCTTACCTCATCTCCACGGTCACCGACCCCTGGGTTCAAGACAACCCAACTAATGATTACATTATTTCATTACAAATTGATTATTTATATCCTCGCTTTATTCCAAAATGATTTGAAGTAGGTTTTTCACAAACATCTATATGATATAACAAGTTAAAAGAGCCAAATAAAATCAGGCCAAAGGAGAGACAAGGGCAGGAGGACAGATTTGCCTTTTAAGTCTGGATCCCAAGAATACACCCTATTAAGGTCCTGTATTCTTTTAGCCCAGGCTCACATCGTTCAGGCCGAAATTCATACCAAAGTGATGTTTTACACTAATTGTGTAATAGCTTTCTTGTTAACACAAGAAATAGAAAGGAGACTTTTATTATTACGTTCTTATTGGTGAGAAAATTTAGGATCTAGCAAAAGAAGCACATTTTTCTGGTTCATTTTATAGGTCAGTGACAGTGAAAAACCAATAGTCAGATGCTATTTGTTTTACCTGGAAATGACATAATTTATATCATATTATTAGATAAAACATAAATTCTTTAAAAATACCTGCTGGACATTACTACCTCATAAAAGACAAGTGTTTACATTCATTGTCTCAAGAAATGAGCCTAAAATGTGTGCCAGATAATGCATTTATTTCCATTTCCACGATTCACTGTTATCAAAGCATGCCTCTGCATGTGGTTAGCGCTCAAGTCTATAAAAGGAGACTAAGGAGAAGTTGAAAAGTCTGGCCTAGTGTTCACCCACAATCTACTCTGGACATCCTTCCTCTGGTCAAACAACTGTTATGAATGTGACCCTCCAGCCGGATACCAGGGCATCCACCCTGGATAGCCACCTGGCAGGCAGATAGGTTGGCTCACATTCCCTGAGCACCAGAGAATGTGCGGTGTTCTTGTGGACAAATCTGCTAAGACAAGAGGAAGACAAAATGGCAAGTCTAAATTTGTTAAAGAGCTGGTTAGTGCGGCAACACTGTCACCTTCAGACTCGAATGTGGAAACATTTCATTCTTCTGTGTCAGCAGGGGCAGCATTCTGATTTGCACATTTGTCACTGATGACATTTAACTCTTCTGGATTGTCTTGTTTTGTGAACCTACTCCAAGAATAAAAATTTCTGAGGACCTTCAAAGTTACAGCATCCTTCAAAACTTCCTGGAAAAATTCTTGTGGATAAGCATATGTACATAGGTAAAAGTCTCCTTCCCATATAGCTAATATTTATCTTAATCCCACTGAAAATGATATGCTGGCAAGAAAAGTGAGAATAAACTAGGACTGCAGGTGTGAGCCATTGTGCCAACCTAGGGTCTTTATCTGTGTTGCCCATGCTGGTCTCAAACTCCTGGCTCCAAGCAATGCAGCCCACCTCAGCTTTCTCAATAGCTAGGATTGCAGGTGCAAGCCACTGGGCCCAGTGTTAATTCTCACATTCTTAACTGACAGGAGAAGGATGTTAATTAGAGTGTAAAAACTCCATCTGTGTTTTTTATTCAGCACATAGATAATTAAGGTTTTTAATTTCTATCTTTGGCTTCAGGGTAACTGGTGGGTTGTGCTTAAAAATAAAATTATCCTTCTTTGTATGCCATTTACTTCCTTCTAGGCTAGCCATTATCACCAGAAGCATTGTTCATTCATGGATTGCTTAGTACATGTCCTAGATTACGTGTTGTGGAAAATATAGAGAACAATAATAAAAAAAGGACTTAGGTGGTAGTGGGAAATCATGGCTAATCTGGCTTTGAATCTCTGCTCCATCATTAATTTGCTGTGAAAATTCTCAATTTGCTCCCTTTATATATCCATCTTTACACCAGTTTCACACATTCTTGATTAGTATAGATTTGTAGCAAGTTTTGAAATCAGGAAGTGTGATTATCTAGCTTTACTCTTTTTCTTTTCTTTTCTCTTTCTTTCTTTATTTCTTTTTCTTTTTTTTTTGTTGTTGTTGCAGTTTTTGGCTGGGGCCATGTTTGAGCCCACCACCTCTGGTATATGGGGCCGATGCCCTACTCCTTGAGCCACAGGCGCCACCCAATAGCTTTACTCTTTTTCAAGATTTGTTTTGCTATATTGGACACTTTGTATCTCTGCACAAATTTTAAGTATAGTGCATCAATTTCTGCAAAAATATGTGAGCAGGTATTTTGATAGTAATCCTATCAAATCTTTAGATCAGTTTGGGCTGTATTACTATCTTAACAACATTCAGTCTTTCAATCCATGAACACGGGATGTCTTTCCATTTACTTAAGTCTATCTTGATTTCGTGACACTTTATAGCTTATTGTTTACTGATGTTACACTTCTTTCGGTAGATTTATTCCTAAGTATTTTATTCTTTATGCTGTTATCAAATATCTGATATCAGCAGAATATCTCAGAGAATATAACGTACTACTATCTATATCTAAACTGTTTTCTTAAGTTTAGTTTCAGTTTGTTTATTGCTTATTGTTTATTATTTATTCTTATTGTGGGGAATGTGAATATACACAAGAAGATTGAAATAATGCAGTCTACAAAGAAAGATGGTTTTACATCTTCCTTTCCAATGTGGATGCTTCTCTTTCTCTTTGCTGCCTAATTGCCCTGGGTAGTATCTTTAGTTTATTGTTGTATAGAAGTGGTAAGAGTGGACATTCTTTTTGTTTCTGGTGAGGAAAACCCTCCCTCTTTCACCACTGAATATGTTGTAAGCTATATTCTGTAAATGTCCTGTATCAGGTTAAGGAAACTTTCTTATATCTCCATTGGTTCAGTGTCAAAATCATAAAAGTATTTAGGATTTTGCAAAATGTTTTGTTTGCAGCTATTTACATGATCTCAGGGATTTTATTCTTTATTCAATTAATACAGTATATTACAATGATTGATTTTCATATACTGAACCAACCTTGCATTCCTAGGTTAAATCCCATTTAGTACTATTAGTTTCAAACTACTAGCCTAGAGTAGTTCCTAATTTTAAGCTTCAGAACAATAATTCCACAGAATTCTAATAGTTGCTCCATGAAAAAGTTATATATTAAGTAAGGTTTAGAAATGCTGGGTTAAAGTTAAACAAGTTCCTCTAAGCAGAATATCTCAGAGAATATAATATACTACTATCTTAGTGAATCTCCAAGAGGGAGGTATGGTATGCAATTTTTCATAAACTTATCTGACAAGGCTATCTTGTGAAATTAATTTTCTATCACACTCACTTCAAGATATTTTGGTTTGAAGAATATATATAGTGTGTGTGTGTATTTTTTTTTTTTTTTAACGATTGCTTCTTATTTATTTATTTTGCAGTTTTTGGTCAGGGCTGGGTTTGAACCCACCACCTCTGGCATATGGGGCCACTGCCCTACCTCTTTGAGCCACAAGTGCCACCCCCCCCCCCTTTTTTTGAAACAGGGTCTTTCTGTGTTGCCTAGGTTAGGATGCAGTGGCATCATCATAGCTCACTGTAATCTCAAACTTCTGGGCTAAAGTTTTCCTTTTGCCTCAGTCTCCCAAGTAGCTGGGACTAGGCATATACTATCATGCCCTGGTAATTTTCCATTTTTTGTAGAGATGTGGTCTTGTTCTTGTTTAGATTAGTCTGAAACTCCTGGGGTCAAGAAATCCTTCCACCTTGGCCTCCTAAAGTGCTGGGAGTATAGGTATGAGCTTCTGACCTTGGCCAATGTCAAGAATTTTGATTAGATTTCTCTATGAGGTAATAGTAACCTATAAAATCTTAGAACTTACAGAATCATCAATATGTAAACTATATGTGGCTGCTTAGAAAAATTAACTCAATACTCAATAAATACTTTTAGAGTATCAATTATGTGGTAGATACTCTTCTAGGCAGTGAAAATACAGCAGTGGAAAAAAATTACAAAAGAAATCTCTGCTTTTATAGCATTTACATTCTGAAAGAGGCAAACAGTATAAAACTATAAATAATTATTAACATAAAGTAAAATTAAATATAATACTAAAACCTTGTTATTTTGTACTAATTTAGGAAACATTCTATATTATTATATAAAAAGTATAAAATGGGCAGTGCCTGTGGCTCAAAGGGTAGGGCGTCAGCCCCATATGCCAGAGGTGGCGGGTCCAAACCCAGCCCTGGCCAAAAACTGCAAAAAAAAAAAGTATAAAATATGAAAAAAAGCACTTAAAGTGCTCATGATATTTTTAAAAATAAAAATGAGGTACTTGAAGGCAAATCTTTTAAAAAATTCTTCAGCACTATTCCAGTGTTTGGCATACAAGTTGAACAAATAAATAAAGGATGTGTGCAAGTAAAGTTTCTTTTACATTTGCTTCACATTAATAGATAATACAAGTGATTCATTATCTAATGAATTTATTACAATGATCTATGTTAATTTATCAATAATTTTAATACTTCCAAACTAGTTCTTATAACTAGCTCAGGCTTCTAGGGAAGTTAAACTTTTGATCTATACTTTTTTAACATTATTAATGAGATTATCAGACAAAAGTCACTGATACTAAGTCAATCCAAGTTGTGGATCATGGTTTATAAATTAGTAGATCTGGAGTTAATAAATCTATGTTGGACAGCTGAAAGTGAACTAGAAAGGCATATTCTAGAGCTGCACTGTCCAGTATGATTACTATTAACTACATGTTGTCATGAAAATTTAATTTACATTGGTTAAAATGAAGTAAAATTGAAAATTCAGTTATTCAGTTGCACTGGTGGTAACCATATGGAACAGTACAGATACAGGTATTTTCATCATCGTAGGAAGGTCCTTCAGACAGTGCTGCTCTAAAAAAAGGGGAGAATTAATAATATGAACCAATTAGATTCACAGATAATTTATAAACATTACTTTTTCTGAAAATTTCTTGTTTTTCATACCTTCTCAAAGCACTTCACTAATTAATACCATAAATGGACTGAGTTTTATGTTGTGTCTCCTCTCTGCTCTAGTTTTGGAGAGGGCACCAGCCATGGGCAAAACAAGCCTCAAGGAAATGAGAAGGAAAGCAAAAGTAAGAGGCAGGATAATGCACAAATTGCACCACCAGCTTTTATGTTGCCTGTGATACATCAGAGAAGAGTAATTTAATTTTATAGCTTTTGGCATGTAAAAATGTCCTTAAAGGAGGTATAACAGTACCATGGAATACTATGTAACTTACCCGTTATTAGCCTAAAGTCAAATACTACACATAGAAAAGGAAATTAGAAGCAGAAAATACATATAAATTGTTAAATATCAATGTTATTTAACTGATAGAGAAGATTAAATTTTGCTTGATGTGTCCACACTTACAGGGTTGGGATTTCTAGTGCTTTCTTCCCTTCAGCGATCAGCCCGTTCACTTGTCCCTAGGTTTTCTAACTCAACCACTAGCTCTTCCCTGGATACCTCTTCCTCTGAATTTTTCCATCTGGTATTCCTTTCTCAAACCTAAACTAAAAACGGGATTGATTAAATCCAAGTGAATTTATAAGGCAGTATCAGCGATGTTCCAGAAAAGTTCCCATTTCCATTATAAATGCCTTCATTCTTATACTCTTGCTGCCCCAATTATGGTGGGTCACTGTAATTAGATCTCTTGCAGTCACCATCTTCTTTTTTTTCAAGCTGCATTTTAATCTCTTTTCAAACACAATGTAATAAATAACAGATTTTTAAAATTCACAAGAATAAACAAAACTAGAAAGGTGTTTGTAGCCAGCACAGACATAATTCATTGCAGTGTTTAACCTTTGTCTTTTTAAAATAAACTCTAGCTTTGGGAGAAGTACTGCAGGAAATAATGTCTCATATATGTTTCTAAATGTAGTTGAGACATTTAAGATAAAATATTCAGCCATTTAAGCAAAATGTTCACTTTTAAGCACCCAGCAACCCTGGGTTTCATAACTTACTATGCATTATTCACTGTATTTGGAAGATGCATCCATTTTATCTTGAGTAGAATTAATGGAGGATGTTTACAGAAGTAGTTGGGGAGATCTTTAATCATTTTAATGCCTTGGTTTGAACTGAATAGAAAAATTAAAAATTATGATTTCCGATGGCACCTTCTTAGATTAGTATGTCCAGTTACCTGCTGGTTGTCACCTGGCATAAGGCGTGTGCACCCATAATGAGTATCTAAAGAAGAACTCTGCACCTTCCTGGAATTGCTTAATTTCTGGCACATTTTTTCTTTACTAGAAGGAGAGTCATAATATTCATTGATTAGAGCTGAGTTCTAATTTTGAGTACAGCCATGTTGGTCTGGCTTCCATGATCTCAAACTGGACTCCTGTCTTTGGGATTGAGATATGTGTTCTCAGCACTTCTAGTTTGAATTTTTAATGATAAAAATGTTTTATGAGGTACTTTGGAACTAGATTAAGGTGTTTTCCTGCTCCTTCAATGGAGGCCAGAGGGTCAGTGTTGCACAACTTCAAAAAAGCAGACAGACTGATATTTAGATGTAGATAATCTTCCAGTCCCCTTCTATTTTGTTTTAGATGACATTCTTAAGACAAAAAATAGATAACACTGTTCAGTGAAATAAAACAACATTAGAAGCCCCTAGTCTGTGCCAAGCTTTAAGGATACAGTACAGAGCAAGACGAGTAGTCTCATGGTGGAGGCAGACCTTAGAAACAAGTACTACACTAATTATATAATTACAAGAGTCTTTACTAAAGCATATGGGGATCTAACCTAATGGAGCTATAGGTAAGAAAAACCTCCTAGAGTAAGACTTAAGGTGATAGCTGAGGGATGGGTCAAGTGAATTTAGTAAATCGAGTTTGAGAAAACATTACAGGAACTATGAAAAGCAGGTGCAAAGACCCTGGGGGCAAGAATGGCTCAACTTTGTTTACGAAACAGAAAGAAGCAATGGTAGCTCTTGTAAATAGGTGGAAAGGAAGGCTGAGGGAAATAAGGCTGTGGTGGGAGACAGGGACCAGGTCACAGAGGGCTCTGTCAGATGTGGTATGGGTTTCAGTTTTATCCTGAGAGTAATGTGACAGCATAAAAGAGTTTTAAATAGGAAATGACATGGTTAGAATTGCCTTAGTAAAAGTTCACTTGGGGGTGGGGCATGGTGGTTCATGCCTGTAATCCCGGCACTCTGGAAGCTAAGGCAGGTAGATTGACTGAGCTCAGGAGTTGGAGACCAGCCTGAGCAAGAGTGAGACCCTGTCTTTAGAAACTAGCCAGGCATTGTGGCAAGCACCTGTAGTCCCAGCTGCTTGGGAGGCTGAGGTGAGAGGATTGCTGTGCTCAAGAGTTTGCAGTCACTGTGAGCTATGATGCCATGGTGAGGGCAGCAAAAGAAAATTTTACTTGGGCTGTTGGTAAATGGATTACAAGGTGGCCAGAATGGATGTGGGGAACCTGCTGAGAAGTCTATTGCAATGTTCAAACCAAGACACATTTGTGATTTGGGTCTAGGGTGATGGTGGTCCTCAAATGGTGATCTGTGGACCCCTAGAGATTCCCAAAGATCCTTTTATAGGGTCTTCAAGATAATAATAATATCTTTCATAATAACACTAAGACATTATTTTCCCTTTACATTGTTTTGACATTTGCATTAATGGTGTAAAAGTCATAGTTCTGGAGATTTAGCTCTCATCAGCGCTAAGGTACTAAAATATGTTTGCAGTCACTAAATTCTTCATCTCAGCATATTCTCAGTGAAAAACTGCAAGCTTTCATTAAGGCTATCCTAGATGAATTAGAAACATTTATTAATTTTATTGAATCGTATTCTTCAGTATACATCTTTTTAATATTCTGTGTGAGAAAACGGTGAATCGTTCTGAGAAGTAGCTCAAAGTTATTGCCAGCTTTCCAAAGTAGAAGCTGTTTTTCTCTTTGCCATGGCAGAGGTCAGGTGCTCCATATAGCAAAGGGCTACAGACAGAGTATGAGAGTGTGTGCTCTAAAATCCAGAGAAGAAAAGAGATAAAGTACTGGGGCATCTATAAATATATATACGGGCAATTATGTGTCACTCTGTAAAGCTAATTAACCTCCCGGTCCTGCTTGTTATGGAGTCATAAATACAACCTTAAGTGGCCCTAGAAAGCCATTTTCTGGCAGCTACTAACAGTGATATGTCCATAGTGGATCAGGAGACTGAGTTGTGCACATCTCTTTCCAAAGTGAAGCTTGGTAATGTCAGATTGGTTGGCCGAAATCAGACATGGTGTTTGTATTTACACCATGTTAATTGGCGAACTACAAATTAGTGTTTTTTTTCTTTTTAATTAACCCTGAATAACTGGCTGTTAAACATTTACCTACATACCTCTGGTCCTAACTAGGTCTCCAAATTCTTATTGTTCCCAAGGCAAGTCATTGGCTCTCTCCATGAATCCCCATTTACTGAATAATCTCTGCCCATAGACAGCATTTGAGATAATATAGCTGGCATTGTTAAAATATAAATGTCTAGCATATAATATGTGATCAATCAATATTTGCTTCGTAGTGAATGTTAATTGAATAAAATATGGGCCAATAAAGGCTAAGAATGTATATTTTAATTGGCATTCATCTGTCTTTTCATAATTTTTATTTTAAATATAGCACTCATAATAGAGTTATTTATTTATATTTATTTTATTTTATTTTGGAGACAGAGTCTCACTCTGTTGCCTAGGCCAGAGTGTCATTGCCTCAGCCTAACTTAAAGTAACCTCAAACTCCTGGGTTCAAGTAATCTTCCTGTCTTTGCCTCCCAAGTAGCCAAGCAATCTTCCTGTCTCTGCCTCCCAAGTAGCTGGCATCACAGTGCCTGGCTAATTTTTCTATTTTTAGTAGAGATAGGGTCCCACTCTCGCTCAGGCTGGGCTCCTGAGCTTAAGCATTCCTTCCAGCTCAACCTCCCAGTGTGCTAAGATTACAGGCATGAGCCACTGTACCCAGCCATTTGTTTATATTCCAATGCCAACAGTCTATCTTTGGTTGAAGCAGCTCCATGTTTTGCCAGCTTCCCAAGTAGGTGATGTTCTTCTCTGTGCAGTAGCAGAGGCTGGTGCTCATTGCAGCTGAGGGCTAAAGAGAGACAGAATAGGAGAGTGTGTTAATCGAGGTCACGGAGTTCCCTATTTCCAATTTTTCTTTCATGAAATTATATTTAGGGAAGAAGCTAAAAGCTTACTGATTTTTTTTTTTTCTCAGTGATATAGTACTTTAAACAGTTCTAGTGTTGCTAGCCATTTGAGGGAAACATAGGGACTTAATGATTTTGAGAGAGCTTCCTCAGTCCCGCCTTACATTTTGAAAAGCCACTCTTCTCCTGTTGACAATTGGAACAAAAAAAAAAAAAAAGTGCTTACTAATAATCAATTTTTAGTCGTTCAAGGTTTAATGGGACGGTGTGTGGAGCGGTTTGCTTTCTTTCTTCTCTTTTGGCTTTCTGCCACTGAGACTTCGCATTATTAATTGGAACCCACACTACTTCATGACCAGGAGAAAAAATGGCACTAAAACAAAAACATTTCTTTATCTTTTTTTTTTTTTTAAGCAATTCTTCTGAAAGTGTTGTTGTAGAAGAAAGAGGTCAAAAAAATTGATTTAAATGAAATTTGTTTACATTTGCAGGTTTGAAATATCCATTTACCAAAAAGAGGGATCTGTTTAACTTTATAGACCCAGGAAGGACTAGAAATGCTACTTCAGTGAAATTAAGTTTGTTTAGAATCTCTGAGAATCTTTTATTTTGTCCTCTTTTACAGAGGATTAGCACATTGTAAAAAAATTAGATAGTAACCCTTCTTCAAAGGGTTAACGTCTTCCCATCTCACGACTTTAAAGTGTATTTCCCCAGCAGGTACTTCGTCATGATGAGCGTATGTGAGCATGTTTCTTGGAAGATAAACAGTGGAAGATAAACAAAATGTTGGGCTTCAGTTCGAGCAGAGCCTTCCAAAAGAAATAAAGTGACTAGTTAATCCTTAGAGTAGTGGAATTTGTTGGACTGTTAGCCAAGTGAATGTTTAGGAGATTGCCTATGTGTCTGCATGTATGTATGTTCAGATCTTGACTTTGAGGAAAGAGCAGAGGGACGACAAATGTAAGACCATTGACCTTATCCAGAAGGTGTTAAGGATTGTGGAGACAGCCACTATTCACCAATGAGTGAGTGAGTGTGTGTGTGTGATGAGGGATGGGGGTGAGGGCAGCTAACTCATTTAAAGCTAAGCAGCCTGATAATTCCAAGGCTGTTATAGGAAAAACAGTTTGGGTGCCTCTAGCTTGAGTGAGGTGTCAGGCAGTCTGATTCCAAAGATTCTTTTGCTGATAGGGATACCATTTTCCTAGTTTCAAGGTTCAATTAAACTTTACTACAACTCAGTTGGCATTTTTGCTTCTCCACTAAATGTGTGTGAGTATACACACACACACACACACACACACATGCATTTTCCAGGAATTTCTCAGAATCTTAGAAGACACCTAACTATACACACAACAATACACAGCTAACATTAAATTTCTGATGCAGTATCTGAGAAACATGCAAAAATGTGTTGCGTAGGGGCAGAGAAGGAGAACTGAGCTCTTCAAACCCACTATTGTTTTTTTTTTGAGACAGACTCTCAAGCTGTCACCCTGTGTAGAGTGTCGTGGTGTCACAGTTCACAGCAACCTTAAACTCCTGAGCTTAAGTGGTTCTCTTGCCTCAGCTTCCCAAGTAGCTGGGACTATAGATGCCCGCCACAACACCCTATTTTGTTGTTGTTGTTGTTGTTGCAGTTGTTATTGTTGTTTTAGCTGATCCGGGGCTGGTTCAAACCCTCCAGCCTCAGTGTATGTGGCCGGCGCCCTACCCACTGAGCTACCGGTGCCACCCCAAACCCACTATTATCATACTTCAGTTGAATCAGCATCACTCTGTCCCCCAATCTCTCATGCCTGTAGAAGCCACACTGTTAGTTACACCAGGACTAGGAGAAAAGCTTGTTTTCCCTGGTTTGCAGTGCACAGAAAATAGGAGATGAATGAAGGAAACCCAGACAGGGTAGGTACAATTACCAAGAGAGTCACTGATGCTCTGTAGTTCCCAGAAGAACTGTTTCTTACTCTGGCCAGGCTGACCTTTGGGGTGATGTCCGAATACTCATCCTGGGCCAATAAATTGTGAAGGGAAACTCTCTAATGTGGGATGGGGTGAGATATTAGTTGTGGGAATTTTATTTTTACTTTTTAATCTATATAACTTGTCTCTGAATGCAATGCTATTTCAAAAATGCCTACCTTATCTTTTAGTTTTGTTAACACACTGAAAAGACCTGATAAAATGCTGCAGATTTGGATGGAGATTTTTGTATTTTTAAAATCCACCACCCCTTGGTCAGTTGTGGTAGCTCACACCTGTAATCATAGCACTGTGGGAGGTGGAGGTGGATGGATTGCTTGAGCTCACAAGTTCCAGACCAACCCGAGCAAAAGTTTTACTAAAAAATAGAAAAACTGAGGCAACAGGATCACTTGAGCCCAAGATTTGGGGGTTGCTGTGAGTTGTGATGCCAGGGTGACAGCTTAAAAACTCTATCTCAAAAAAAAAAAAAAAAAAAGGAAAGAAAGAAAAAGAAAAAGAAAAAATCCCCTTCCTTACACCTCATATATAAAGTTTCCTTTCAAATAATACTGGCTCTTGATGAAAACACATCTAAAATAGCCATGTGACAATTATTTTGAAGCATAACATATAGCAAAATGAACTGAATTTTTCTACATTTTTTGTTTTTTTATTATTATTTTTTATTTTTCTTACATATACATGTGTATATTAGGTTTCCATTTTTGCCTTCACAGAATTAAAAGGCTAAATTTAATGACAATAATAATATTTAACATAAGGACTGAGAACAAAAACCTCATAAAGAATGAAAGAAGATAAATACATTCAGAAAAAAAATCAGACGATTGCTGCAATAAATAATAGTAACAATGCAAAGAAAGTAACGTTCACATTGTCCAATAGAAGTATGTCTATTATAGAATACTTTGATCAGTTAACTTCTTCTTCTTATTTTGTTTTTTCTAAAGTCTCCAAAAAAATAGACGACTAATACTTATAAATAAAATATAATTTCAAAAAAACCAGATCATACCAAATCTTATAGACAATAGAAAAAGAAATACTTCAAAATCATTCTATTTAATCTGGATACACCTGATATTAAAATTGGAGAAAATATATTATTGTAAAAGGGAAATTACAAATATATTTCACTTATAAATGAGGATGCAATATGATAAACAACATATTAACATGTTGAATTAAAAATTAATGTTTAAGTAATGTACTTTGATCAAATTTAAATACAATTTATATGAGAATTAGTCACTATTTTCTTTTCTTTTTTTTAATACATAATCATTTACTACTTGTTTGTTACAGAGTACACAAGACAAAATACAAATAGCAAACAAATTTTTTTCTTGTTATGTTTTTACTAAAGTCTAAAAAAAGACAACTAATATATATAAATGAAAGTAAAAAATAATTTCTAAAAAAAAAACCCCCAGATTACGCCAAGTCTTATAGACAGTAGAAATAGAAATACTTCAAAATCATTCTACTTAGTCTGGATACCCTTGATAGTAAAATTAGAAAAAATATATTACTATAAAGGGGAAATTACAGACATATTTCACTGATGAATAAGGATGCAATATGATAAACAACATATTGACATGTTGGATTAAAAATTGATATTTAAGTAATATATGTTAATCAAAATTAAATCCAGTTAGTGTGAGAATTAAACATTATTTTATATATATGTATTATTTTTTCTTTTGCCCACACCCCCTCACTCCTTCTCAGTCTGATCTCCCCTTCCCCCATGCCCCACCATGTCATTAATTGTCATTAATTGTCTTCATATCAAATTTGAATACATAGGATTCTTACTTCTCTATTCCTGTGATGCTTCACTAAGAATAATGTGTTCCACCTCCATCCAGGTTATTACAAATGTAAAATCTTCATTTTTGATGGCTGTATAATACTCCATAGTGTACCAATATACCACAGCTTACCAATCCATTCCTGTGTTGAAGGACATTTAGGCTGTTTCCACGTTTTAGTGATTGTAAATTGGGCTGCAATAAACAGCCTAGTACAAGTGCCTTTATAGTAAAAAATTTTTTTTTTTCTGGATAGATGCCCAATAGTGGGATTGCAGGAATCTTTTCTACATTTTAAAAGATAGGAAAGTTAGGGAAATGTGAGTTTGTGTGTAATTCCTGGTATTCCACAGGGACAAATTTAAATGCTCTTCAAAATATGGGTCAGCTGAGCTCACTAAACATTTTGAAAATTATAACTAACTTTCTGACTTGCTTAGGGTGTATGGATCATATCCCTATCTGCAGCATTTAATTTATAATCCATGCAGGAATATATTCAGCAACTTTAGTTCTGGTTCTAAACAGCATACTCTTAAATGAAAAAAACTCCCTGGAAAAAAATTGTTCATAGCTATGTATTTTTTTCTGAACATAAATGGACAAACACACTGAACTCAAAGTCATATCAGAAAAACCAACCTAAAATAATTTGTTGGAAGGAAGATCATGTATACTCAGAACTCATGGAACTATATCTCTGGCTGAAGACTTTGTAAATAAATCTTCTACAGCATAGTGGATGGAGGTTAGAGGGCATTTAGTATAAATAAGCAAAGCCAGCGCTTGTATTTGACATACTGTATATTACAGAAGAAGACTTTCCTCCAAGGTTAAAGGTTTTCAAGCCTTGGAATTCATAATAGAAAGAAAAATATGTCCTTGGAAATCTAATGGATAGTTTAAAAATGCTCATCAATTATACGACATGTTTAAACATGTATATTGGGATTGTGAGCTAGGAAGTATTTGAAAAATCCTTATGATGCTAGTTCTGGGGCTGTGCCTGTAATTTTAATTCCCAAACTTGGGATATCATTGAACTTTGTTAAGCAAAAAGATAACTGCTGACTCTGTGCCAAGGAGAGTATACAGTTTTTCATTTATATTTCTTGGTTTCTTACAAGAGCTAACAGGGTCAGCATTCTACTCACAATTTACAGATGAAGACTGTGGAAAAACTGCCCTTGTGATGATTTCCCAAAATTCATCCATTCATTTATTCTTTTACTTATTTTAAAGAAACAAATAACCTTGTGCTCCATTCTCTGAGAGAGACGTGTTTACCAATTACAGAGAGACGAGGAAATGGTGTGATTCACTCATTTGTGGTAACTCCAGGGGTGCTTGAGTGTATGATGAGTCACTGAACAAGAGCTGCCTTCAAGAGTGGGCTGATGGAGGAGGGAGTTTAGAATCTAGAGAAGAAGATGATTAAAGAGCAGATTATAGACAGAGGTGTTCAGAATAGAGTGCTGTACATATACACCATATTTTGCTGTGTACAATGTACACTTTTTTGCCCAAATTTTTGCGGGAAAAATAAGAAAGCACATTATACATGAGTATTACACATACTAATTCCATATCTATACAATTTTAAAAAATTCTTTCATTTATGCACATATCCTAGAATATGGTAATCGGTTTTGTTGAACTTGTGACAAAAGTGCAAGAAAAACATTTTTGGCCAATGAAGAGTGATGTATTTTTTCCTGAAAGTTTGATCCAAAAATGTGGGTGCACGTTGTACATGGTAAAGAGTTATACGCAGCAAAAACGGTACATACGTATGAGTCACATCTTCATCAAGGCTGGCACTGAGCAACACCATTTTATTTCTTTACTTTGCATTTTTCATTCTTTATCCTTCTCTCTTCTTCAGTAATTACTCTCAGAAACCAGCCCATCTTCTGGCTATCGTCTACATACAGGTCCAGGAGACATGAAATAATTCTAGGAACCAGAAGAAATACTATTAATTTCTCACTGTTCAGTGTCCTGTTCCTCAGATTTTTGTGGAGGATAACCCTGAAGACTCCTTAAATTCAATTCAGTTCAATTAAACAGTATTATGTTTCTCAGAAGAGCAACACTGGTATAACATTATGGAGCAACCCTGTTACACCTCTCTCTGAATGCTCCTCTCTGCTTTAGGGTCAGCTTGAAAAACATGACCCATCATTTCTGCTTTTGGAAACCCCTTTCTCATTAAAAAAGTGAGGCAACTATGTGATAAATAGTGCTTATAGAAATCTCTTACTTAAATTCATTTTAAGTTTTGACTTGTTTGAAGCTTTGACTCTTTTCTCAACTCTTTAGCCAGAGCAATCCACTGACCCAGCAGAAGAAATGATGAAAGAGCCAGGGTGGTAGGAAGACCAGGGTGATTTTTATCACCTTTGACGTAGCCTCATCAGAGTCATATGAGGGTCTACCTCATTCAAGATGCTATAACCAATAGAACCTCAAAAGAATATGCCATCAAGCTTAAAGTTAAAGCACATCCCAGGATCTTTAATATACAATCATATGCATTAACTGATAGAGCGAACTTTGGTTCTCCATTTACTACAATGCCTTCAATTACCTTAGAAGGGAAATAAAAAGTAAGAATAATACCTTTCCAAATTTGGATGGCATATAAAAACCATATATTATACATATTCTCTATTCATATATTTCATATCCTCCCAATTCTTACAGTAACCATCAATGCAGGAATCCTTATTCTCAATGTATAGTTGCAGACTCTGACACTCAGAGGATTTAGGAAGATTTAAAGATTTTTAAGAACAGAAGAAACAGATGTTTTAAAAAATTATTCTGAATGTACCATATAAAAATGTTGGTACAAAAGTAGATGTGAGAAAGTCAGTGGCAGCTTACTGCATTGGTGTCAGCAAGTCATAGTGTTGGCCTGGATTAGAGACAGGGGGGCTGAAGAAGAGGAGACAAAATCAGCAGAAATGTAGACATAGGACTGAGGAGAGTTGGTGCTGGGTTTGTTGTGGGAGGGGAGGAGGGGGAGAAGAAAGAGCTAAATTTGACAACCAGTTTTTGGCTTGAAGAATTGGCTGAATGGTAGAGCCATTGCAAAGATGAAAAGCCATCACAAGATGTAAGGAGCGGAGATGAGGCAGGGAGCAGAGGATGGATACCCGTGAACTGCTGACATGATATGTGGAGTTTTCAAATAATCTTTCAGATTGGAGATCCAAGAATACACATATATTCTAGCAAATGCCCTCTCCACCCTTTTCCCTCCCCTTACTCATGTGGCAATCGAAATAGGACTCCAGCCTTTGGTTTCCAGTTAACGTTCACATTTTATGGGTAGCTATAGGGGCTGACAGCAACTCACTTGATCTAAGACCCTGGTATCCACTCAGACTTAGCTAGGACTTAGGGAACTTGAGAGAAGGATTAGAAGGATTACTAGTGTAATACAGATTTCACCTCACTGTAAACTGGGATCTGGAACTTGGGTGTGTGTCTGATAAAAAGGTGCAGCTAAAAGTTCAAGGAGCCTGTGCAGGTAAAGGAATTCACATACTCAGAAAGTGTCTTCCAAGAGATGAGTGTGGGAACAGAGGCAGAATGAATATCAGCTGTCTCTATTATTGATGGGTCCCATGGACTTAGCCTGAACCTCATGGAGACAGAGGCTGCAAGAAGACTGAGGGGTCTGTTTTCATGGGCACGGAGGTACCTATCATATGACTTAGGGGCTAAGGTAATGAAGCGGGATACAGGTAAGGGAAGAGCATCATTTCAGAGCCAGGCTATGTTAGGCTGGAGGGTTTGCAGTTTGGGAGCCCCAGGATAAGAGTTGGCACTCTGAACAGGGAGCCAAAGGTAAGTGCCACCTCAAGTGGCTCTGCAAGCCAGGGTCTCAACAAGGGATGCCAGGCAGATGCATCTGGGAGGAGGGTTCACCACCAGGATTCTGTGAAATCAGGGACTACAGAAACAGGTGTGTGAAACGTCCCACCCCACCCCATTACGCATGAAGGACTGTGAGATCTGAGTTAATCCTATGTTGTGACGAGGTCTGGAGGAAAGAGGGATTACACCAGAAAAGCAATTTTTAAACTGAAGTGTGCTTCAGAATAACTGGTGGAACTTATTCGAAAAAGACCCATGCCCATGTTCAACTTCCAGAGATTCTGATTTAGAAAGTCTAGGGTGGCATCTTGGCAGCTGATGTGCAACATCCCCATGAGAATGGAGGCTTCACATTTGGTGGAGACCCAGTGCTTCCATTCATTAGAATTGATTCAGAAGCAGAAATGGCCAGCAAAGGAGAAGCAATGTAGATCTTGGGCGCTATCTCCCCTTTTGGCGTTTTCCTTTACATCCCCTTCTCCGTTTTCCACATTCCTGTTAAAACAGCTTCCTTTCCCTCATACTGGTTTTCTTAATTCCTCACTGAAGGCTTCTGTGAAGGAAAATAATTGGAAGAGTCAGCCAGCTTTCAACTCTTCATACTTGGCCTCAGATGAAAAGAGAATTCAGAACGTAAACATCCTTTTTTCTTCCTTAGAAGAAAATGGCTCACAATCTTATTTTGTTTCACCAGCTCGATGTTAAACAATTGTGTGAATATTTTTCTTGAAACATCCTCCCTCTTTCACTATTATTTCCACCGTTGCTCTACTGTTATTTTTTGCTTAAAAGTTATCAATGGAATTTAGACATCAAAGCACCGTCAGCTTTGTTTCTCCAATCTGCTTCCACAGGCTACAGAAATACTCGAGACCCTCCAAAGTTGTAGTCACAAAAATGATCCTTCACCATACACACCTTCATCTATTCCTATGTAAGCAAGATGAATATGTTGTTTTTTTGTAGCATCTGTAGCAGTGATTCTTCAACCAGTGTGCCATGAAAATTTTTAAAGATCATTAATTACATTATTTCTGAAAGAAATTCAAAGCACAGTGAGGATACTCTTTATTAACTCTTTTTTGAGGATCAACATAATTAAAGTGTGTCACAGAAGTATAACTGTGGGGATGAAAGAGATAGGTTCAAGTATGCTGTGAGATAAAACAGGGTGAAAAAATCTCTGATCTGTAGCATTAAAAATAAACTAGGCTAGTGACCCAATTCCTGTTCAGTGATTCCTTTATTCCCCAGTGTTAGCTGCAAGTTGCCATCCAATGGAGTTCATGCTTTTTTGAAATTAAGCTAAAATGTAAGTATAGTAATTTTTTTTCATTGCAAAAATTTCAAATGTATATTCTATTAACTTAGAAAATAGAGGGCAAAGTTACATTAGAAATTAAGTTTATTTCTGCATTTACTCTTTGGGAATTAAAGAAGAGAGAAGGGATCAGACTCCGGTTAGAGAGAGCCACCATCCAGCAATCTTTCTGTCTGATCTCTTGGAGGAGGGAGCCTGAGTTTATAAAGAGAAAAGTGATGTTTTATGTACTGGGGGAAAAAGGAGAGCACTGAGTCCTGGGAATGTAATAACCTGGTGGTCAGCTGAGTACCCTGAGGAAGACTGATCCAATCAGCAGCTGGGAAACCAACATAACAGCTCTGCTGGAGGAGGAACGCGTCCTAATCAGATGCAGGACAGCCATCCAGGGAGCTTTGGGTATCATGAGAAAAGGAAATGCTGTGGTTCCCTTCAACTGAGAAGCTGTAGAATGTCTCACCCATCCCCCCCCCACTATCTTAAATTCTCTTTTCTTTTTAATTAGCTTTTGATAAAATTTTAATTTAGAAGTTAATTATGCAAACTAGAAGCGCATAATAATCATCTGACAAGCACTGATAGATTCATCTGTTTTAAAAAATGAAAGGGAACGTAACTAAACTAAGGTTTAATGTTTACTGCACACAACATGAAACAGAAATTGAACTCTGTTACATTTTAAAGATTCTTTAGCTTCTTCTGTTAGCTTGGATTTACTACTCATAAGGGAAAAAGAAACTCTTTTTTTCTCCAAAATTATGTCCTTTATTGAATAACTTTAGATAATTGATCTGCCCTCACCAAACCTCAGGCTTTATTTTTATTTATTTATTTATTTTTGAGACAAAGTCTCATTTTGTCCCCTTCAGTAGAGTGCTCTGGCAACAGCTCACAGCAATCTCAAACTCTTGGGCTCAAGCAATTCTCTTGCCTCAGCCTCCCAAATAGCTAGGACTACAGGCGCCCAGCACAATGCTGGCTACTTTTAGAGACAAGGTCTGGCTCTGTCTCAGGCTGGTCTCAAACCTGTGAGCTCAGGCAATCCATCCGCGTTGGCCTCCCAGAGTGCTAGGATTAAAGGCCACCACACCTGACCTGAAACTTCAGTTTTTTATTTGGAAATCAATAAAAATGTCAATACATACCTGTTATTATTACAGAATGGATGTTTAGGTTAAAAAAAAAAAAGCAAAAAACCCCACACAACTAAGTACTTTCACAAACATATTCCTTGAGACTTTTTCATCATAAAAATGAAAATCTTATGTGATCAAATTAATATTTCCATTTCAATGGTCTGATTTGACAGGAATTACAAGATGCAATTTAAGGAGTTTTATGGGTCAACTTTAAGGCTAGACATATATTTTCTATCCTGAAATCTCTGGTCTCTTTGTGATATCCAGAATATGTAGTGGTATAAATGCACATGGCCTGGGGAAAACAAAATAGAAAAAAGGAATAAGAATAAAAATATATGTCTTCTATTTCTCAACACTTATTAACTAAAAATTCAAAATGTGTTCACATTTTTCACGAGCTTTGGCACATAAAGTAGCATGTGAGGAGTGGTAACACCAGAGAGAACCCTCAGTTAGTGCCCTGCCTTCACCTCTAGCTACCGCCACAAAATTTGATAATATTTTTTCATGTAGACAATCGCCGTTTTGTCAGGTGTATGAACATTATCTCTTGTAACATTTCTAGTTCCACTGAGCTGTGTTATGTGATCTAAGTAAGAACGAGTAAGACAAGTCCCTGAACTTCCCCACCCCATACCTTCTGTGGTCCCTAAATTTTTCCGTGTGAACAAGCTAATCCCAGCAAATACATGAGTGAATCTGGAAACGTAAATTGATGTGAGTGTTTGCTATCTCAAAAGAAAACAAAAAGAACAGGGCCAGTATACCATAAAGACTCCAACTGTCACGCAAGCAAATTCCTTACTAAAGGAAAAGGGACAAAGATCATTTCTGAAGAACACAAGGACTCAAGTTAAATGGCTAGACAGTACATGTTCCACAGATAATTGGGATGAAGTCATGTCATTATAGCTAAAGTTTCATTCCATCTATGTTTTATAGTGTGTTTTATGGGAAAGTTATACCGGAAAATAAGGAAACAAAGAGCATATGAACAATTTCAGGGACTTCTCTTCAGATTCTTTAGCAAATCATAACTTCTCTGTGTCTCCATTTCTTAATCTGTAAATAACAGTGACAATACCTTCTATACAAAGTAGTGGGGGGAATTTAATAAGATAATTGTATAAAGCATCTAGGTCAGACTCCAGAGCCAAAACATAATAAAAGACAAGCTTGCTTTCTTTTTTCTTTCTTTCCTTTCCTTTCCTTTCCTTTTGTCTTTTCTTTTCTTTTTTTTTCTCTCCCTCTCTCCCTCTCTCCCTCCCTCCCCCCCCTTTCTTTCTTTCTTTCCCTTTACTATGAAATTGATCCCCCTACAGAGACAAACCTTGGGGATCATGTACGAGACTGTTCAATAAGGAAGGTGGAGGAGATAAGAGATTGATGAGTTTCATGCCCAGGCATAAAATATGACATAAGAAACTCTGAGAACTTCACAGCAAGTTAAACACAAGTCTATCTGGGAGAATCTGTAAAAGAACTATGAACATGCTGCTACAGCTATAGATGTTTTGCAGATTTAATATAATAATAATGACAAATGCACATTCATGGAGAGCTTATGTGCTAGGCCTATGCTTAGCTTAGCTTATGTACCTCACCTTCTTTAATCCCCCCACTATGAAACAATGCAGTCCATGACACCTCTCTGAAATTCTAGGATGAAAAATCTCTCAATATTTGCATTTTTTAATAATTGATTTGATAGCAAAACCTGACCTAAACTGACTTAAGGATGTTTTTAGTCTTTATCTTACTTAGAGTGTATTTTCATGCATTTTGAGGTGGAAAACTTAATGTTTGATCTAGTGTAATGCTCCATGTTGCCATGCTGAAATGTGAGTCTCCAGATTCCAAAATTTGCTTCGCCTCCCAGATCTCAGATAAGGTAGGATGGACCTTTGAAAAGAATAACATTCATTGAGGATTTGCCACAATGTGCCAGGTTTGGGTTCAAGGCTATACTTAATATTAATTTATTTTATCCTGGTAATAATCATCAGAAGCAGATGTATTTATCATCCTTCTATAGTTGAGGCAATTGCGTTACAGAGAAATCAAGGACCTAAGTTTATCAGACAGTAACCCACAAACATAGAGTTTGAACCCAGATAGTCTGGATCTGGGAAGCTTTTGTTAAACACTACACATACTGCCTCGTTGATATTATTGTTAACTGTTAACCTCACTTTATAGCTAAAAATGCTGAGAATTAACGATTAAGTAATTTAGCCAAGATAAAGTGTCTGTGTGATCTTGAGCAAGTTACTTAACATCTTTGTGCCTTAGCTTTCCTTTTTGTGAAATAAGAGTAGTGATAATTCATTTTGCATTGTTGTGGGGACCAAATGAGTTTACAGCACTAAGAGCAGTTTGCGACACACCATATGCAATCTATGCATTTTAGATTTTACTATTTATTATACCTAGATCACACAGATGTTAGAAGAAAGGACAAAAGTATGATGAAAGTCAATCATCATGCTAAGAGTTATTATTGAGGAGGTAAAGGGTGTTAACTCAGTGTTTTATTTTTTGTTCCCTGGTCTCTAGGTATGTAGTGGCTGCCCTATCTGTGGAATCCATCATCTCTTGAACGGTGTTTATTTAATTCAGGGTGAGGGTAGGTATAGAACAAAGAGGTCTTTTATTCTTCTTTGAGTCCTCAGGCTGACATTTTAAAATCACTTCCAAGACTTTAGTCATAAAAACAGTTTGATAAAGAACAAAAGTGTTTTATAAATTCCAAAAGCTTTCCTTTGCATTCAAAACCTGAGATTGGTTCATTCAAGTTTTGGAATATTGTACCTACAAAGAGCCACAGTTTTAGACACTATGATGCAAAGGAAGTTTTGTTATGATAGGAAACGGTTCCCCTTCACTGAAAAGGGTGAGATTTAGAAAACCGAGACAGAGAAATGGGAGGGTATAGGTATGAGTGACCTGACTCACCTGCGTGGACTCCCCCTTCCCTTTAAAGGGAAGAGTAGTATGCTAAGCTCTTTCCCAAAGCCCTGCATTCAGACTGGTGTTGGTGTTATATAGTCTTTAGGCAGAAGAGCAATTCCTGAGGAGTTGAAGGGTGAATGCTTGAAGGGTGTCTCAAAGAATTCTGCATTCTGTAGCATGGTGAGTAAGATAAACTTATGGCTGTTGGATCTTCGACAAGGACCACAGAAGTTAGGAGTAGAACAGACAAGGGCTATTATTTTAAGACGAAGGATTCTGACAAGATACAGACACTTCAACAATAGATAACATCTCAACACAACAGAACAAGAATAGGCCAGTTATATCTCAGGAGAGGTCCTGAAGGATACCCTAGATGAGAGAAGGAAAGGAAAATCCCAGCAGAAGATAGCATGTGGACCAAAGTCCTTTCACCAAAATGCTGACTTGGATCGAGATGTCACTGGCAGAGGAAAGAGAGTTAGAGAGACTCTGTAGTAGGGGAGAAATGGTTGTGACTACTTTAAAATGATTTATTGCCCCCCCCAAATATTTAAAAATCAAAACAAGCTTAATCTACTATATTTGGCCAATTTTATTTATTTGTCCTGCTAGGAGAAGGAATTGAACTCCAGGGAATATGTGAGATTAAATAACAAAGGGAGTAAGTTGAATGTACATTTATTCCAAAGGTACTACGGAATATTCTAAAACAAAACTCCATTCTAAATTATGACAGTTTGACCCCTGGAGATAATTACATTCATAAACAACTAGAAAACTAGATAAAATTTAGGAAATAGCTAGTTATGACACTTGATGGTACGTAGCACAGGACAGTGATCCTTGAGGAAAGAGAAACAGATGAGATGAGCTCTATGTTGGTCCAGGCTATGCAGTGCAGCCCAAGAAGGGGATCCAGACAAAGCTTGGCCATCTCAGTGAGCTGAGGAAACAGAAATGAGCGTCTCGGGTAGCCGAGGCAACTGGAATTGTGGAGCAGACCATAAAGGAATAAGAAGTTATATTGAGGAAACCAGGCCTGACACACTATGAGTCTACTTCCTTGTGGCCTGGTGGGGCAAAAGATCACCAGAAAATTATCATGAAAGGTACAGAGAATTGATAGAGAAATAATAGACAAAGACAAAGAGATAGTTTTAAGAGCAGCGGGGATTCAGGAGGCAGCACGCCTTTCGTTGTGAGGCTTCCAGTCTCAGGCTAGCTGTGTATTTAGTTCATACATCAGTGTTACATAATAAATCTCAGGAAGGCAAGACAAACAATCCCACCATGGTTCCTGCTGCGTTTGCGTTTCTACTAACTAGACTCACTCTACAACTGATTACATTAATTGCATGGATTTACTTGCTGCTTTTTATTGGTTTAAGGTATTTAGGCTCTTAATACAAACAGAATCTTGACAAAGTAGCCAAATAGAGGCTGACTCAAGGAATAAACCTACTTGACCCACAGTCACACATCACAGATGTGATGTTTTAATACTTGGACTGCCTTATGTCCAGAAAGACTACTCTGGCCAAATTAAGGCGACAAAAGAAAAGAGATATGTCATCTTCTTATCTGGTCTAGAGAAAATCTTCCTGTGTTGAACAAGTTTAAAAATTCTACATTCTTTACTCCCAAAAGCATTCTCCTGGAGCACACAGCCCATCCGTGGCAGAGAACGGCCTCAAAGTCTGGCCACACGGCAGCTATGGGGGGAGGCTTAAGAATATTAATGTCACAAAGTCTCCCGCTTTGCACTCAAAGCCAAGAAATTGTATCCGAATCACTGTCTGTTACTGTCTTCCTTTGTCCATACTGTGCGATCCTATTCCTAATCATATTTCTAATCTACTAACTATTCTATCATTGAATATTGGTTTTAAACTTACAAAATCATTATTACTAGTAATGTAAGCACATCAAGTTATGACTCTTACGTATTCCCACATGCACTCTTCAAAGTTACGCAGAAAAGGAGTTCCAAATAGCTTCCTAAGAGTCTGAGGGAGTTTCTGGCTGAGCATCAATCCTATCTACAAGTACAGCATGGGACACAAGCAATTTCAGAGGGAAGAACAATTGTAAAAGAGCTGTGAGCTGAACAATTCTTGGAGCTTATAAAGGTCTGAGTATCATTTGAATTTCCATAAGCCAAAGTGAAGAGACATTCATGAATAGATGGTTCATTTAGTAGATATCCCAGAAGAGCCTCATCTCCAAGTCAGGCTACATGAAGATGGAGTAAAGATCATCTAGATCCACACTAGAAGATACAAAAAGCCTCAGGATCCCAAAATGGAAAACCGCAATGTACAACATCCAGTCAAAAATTACTGCCTATGTGAAGAAGCAGAAAAATGTGACCCAAAACTTTAGGAAAATCAATAGGACAGAATTGAGTTTAAAAAGACGGTGAAATTAATTAGCACACAAGAACTTTAAAATAGCACAAATCACATATACAGGTATGTGTGTTTGTATATATATATTTACATCATGTAGTGATACATCTTTTTATATAAATACATGTAAAAGAAAATATGAATAAAATGAGAAAAGACATGGAAACCATAAAATACAGTCAAATGGACTTTTAAAGAAAAAATAAAATGATATCTGAAATGAAAATTTTGCTTGATAAGATAAATAGTTTACATGCCACAGAAGACAATTATCATTGAGCGAGAAGACGTAGTGATAGAAAATGTCTACAGTGCAGCACAGAGGGAAAAAAAGACTGAAAAATGCTAAACTTTTAAAATCTGTGAAGCAGTATCAAATGATTTGGCATATGGTTGATTGGAATTCCAGAAGGAAGAGGAAAGGAACAGAATAAGTATTTGAAGAAATGGCTGGGAGCCCATACTCAGTGGTTAGGGTGCCAGACACCTGCTCCAGCGCATGGTTCAAACCTGACCTGAGCCTGCTAAACAAAAAAACAAACAAATAAAAAATACCCAGGCACTGTAGTGGGTGCCTGTAATCCTAGCTACTAGGAAGGCTGAGGCAAGAGAATCGCTTGAGCCCAAGAATTTGAGGTTGCTGTGAGCTGTGACACCACGGCACAGTTGGTTGGAAGAGATTAATATTTTCAGGCTGGATATAAACACACAACCCAATTATATGCTATCTAGTAATTTATACAATTTAAATATGAAGAAAAAATATGTTAAATATAAAAAAATGGAAAATAGTTTTCTGCAAACAAGAACATAAGAAAACTGGAATGGTCACATTAGTGTCAAACAACATAGACTTCAAGATGAAAGAGTATTACTAGATACCAAAAGAAAATCTCATAAAGGTAAAAAGATCAATACATGAAGAAGACACGGATCCTAGGCTGGGTGTAGTGGCTTAAGCACTCTGAGAGGCTGAGGCAGGTGGATTGCTTGAACTCAGCAATTTAAGACCAGCCTGAGTGGAAGTGAGATCCTATCTCCATTAAATATAGAAAAACTAGCTGGGCATGGTGGCACACACTTGTAGGCCCAGCTACTTGGGAGGCTGATGCAAGACGATGGCTTGAGCCCTAGAGTTTGAGGTTGCTGTGAGCTGTGATGGTACAGCACTCTAACTTAGGGCAATAGACTAAGACTCTGTCTCAAAAATATTAAAGTAATACAAAATAAAATAAAAGTATAAATCTATAAAACTTTAAGAAAAATGGAATAAAATATTCTCCTATTGACTGAAGGCTAGATGAAGAGTTGACAGATTTAACACCAAGAGCACAATCCATAGAAGAAAAAATTGGCATATTGGACCTCATCAAAATTAAAAATGTTTGTTCTGTGAAAGTCCATATGAAGGTGATGAAAAGGTAAGCTGCAGACGTAGAGAAGATATTTTCAAATCAACACCTAAAAAGAGGCTGGTATTTAACTATAAAATGCGTAAAGAATTTGTAAAAAATCAACAGCACAAACACCAAATAATCCAATTAGAAGATGGGCAAAAGACATGAACAGACATTTCATCAAAGAGGATATATAGATAGTAAATAAGCACACAAAAGATATCCAGCAACATTAGCCAGCAGGAAAATTCAAATAAACTACCATGAGATATCACTATACACCTACTGGGTCGTCTAAAATAAAAGGACTGCTGACATCAGATGCTGGGCAGGACGCAGAGGAACGGGACCACTCACATTGCTGACGGGAATGTCAAATGGTACAGCCACTCTGAGAATAGTTGGCAAATTTCTAATAAAAGTAAACATGTAGTTACCTTAGGACCCTACAATTGTGTATTGATCTAAAATGTGAAACAGAAATTAGGGATTTATCTCAGGAAAATAAAAACTTATGTTCACATAAAACCTGTATGTGAATGTTCATAACCATTTTATCTGAAACAGCCCCAAACTGAAAAGAGCCCACAGGTCGTTCAGTGGGTGACTAGTTAAGCACAGTGTGGTGAATGTAGACTCAGCAGCGCTATTCCACAGCTTCACGGCATGAACTATTGATAGGTAGGATATGCAACAACTTAGATGAATTTTCAGGGAATTATACTGAGTGGGAAAAGTCGTTCTCTACAGTTATGTGCTATATGACTCCAACTATGTAACATTTTTGAAATTAATAAATTTTATAGAGAAGAGATTAGTGGCTGAGGGGGGCAGAAGGGAGGAGAATGTGGTTATAAAGGGGTAGCATGAGAGACCTTCATCTTCAACACTGATGATGAAAATGTATAGTATCTCCCACCCATGGGACAGATTACACAGTGGGCTCCCCTCACACAGACGACTGCCAGCAACTGCCCGAACCCTAGGATGCAATTATTACATAACTGTGAAAAAGTTTTTTAATTAGGCACAGTGAGGGGTCAATAATAATAGCGAATAATAGAACAATTAAAACCTTATGCTGACATCACCAGTTTTGTGCGTTTAACATTTTCCTTGAACGCACCTTTATTTAAGGAAAATGAAGGTCCCTCAAAGATGAGCGCTGTGATCCTGCCATGGACAATCTGATAACTGAACAGGCTACTCCAGGATGACTGGCAGGTGCACACACAGTGTGGATATCCTGGGCAAAGGGATGATCTGATTCCTGGGCAGGATGGAGCAGGATGGTGCAAGATTTCATCAGGCTACTCAGAAACATATGCAATTTAATACTTATACGTTGTTTATTTCCAGAGTTTTCCATTTTATATTTTTGGCCTGGAGTTGACTGAAGGTAACTGAAACAGCAGAAAGTGAAACCCCAGATAAGGAGGGACTACTGTGCAGAGGTAACCCTGCAGACACACTCACATAGCACCAATAAAAAGTAGAATATCTGAGTAGGAAGGGAGTATCAATGTCAATATCCTGGTTAGAATATTGTACCATAGCTTTGCCAAATACAAATATTACCATTGGCTGAAATGAGTTAAGGGTGCACTGGTTCCCTTTCTATGATTTTTTTACAACTATAATTATCTCAGTAACTATTTCAAAGAAAAGAAGTGTCAAAGGGTTGCCCTTGCTAGTGGGTTAGAGAATGAAATCCTTGCTACGCCCTAGGATGGCCTGTCACCTATTCACTTTCTGGCCCTGTCTTAACACCACTTTGCACTATTTTAACTATTTTCTGAATGTATCACATTCCCTCCTGCTATAAGACTTTGTGCATACTGTGCTTAAGAGGAATCCACATTTTGTGGATCTGAAACTTAATTTTGGAGGTAGTTTTAGATAACAATGATACATGAAATTATTAATACAAAATTAGTTACAGAATCTTGGCAGGATCCTGAGAAACGGAAGGACCCTGAAATGCAAGTTCTAATACTTTTACAGAAAGTGCATCTCTAACTATACCCTCTACCTACATTTCCAGGCCCGCCAACTTCCCTGCTCTTAAACCATGGCATACACCCTCATATCAGAATTGAGTACATGCTAACACATTTCTCTTTGTGTTTATTTGATTAGTGTCTCTCTTCCCTACTAGAATCTAGATGCCATGTGTTTGTTCAGCAAACTATTTTATACCAGGAGCCTAAAACAAGTCCTGGCGCATTGTAGGGGGTGGAGAGAGTGACTGAAGGAACAGGCCACCTCTTAGTAATTAGGAGGGTCACAGAGGAGGAGCAGAAGCCGTGCCTGGCAAAATCAGTGAGAGAACAACTGGGGTGGTAAGGGACCTGTGGTCCTGGTTCAGAGCTTTAATTTCTCCTTGCCATGTTGAGAACAAAGAGGGGAAATGTCATCAAGGCACATAGTTCAATTTAGAGGTAATGGTAAACCTGGTAAGATAAGGAGATATTTGAATTTGAATGAGGACTTACATGGACCAAACAGGTCCATGTGTAAATAAGCTACTTATAAACAAAGCACTACTCCTTGTTTTGGTTTTCATTTTTAGCTCTGAGAAATCTTGTAAACATAGTATGATAAACATAATATAAACAAACCAGTAGGGTTATCTTCTTCCCATCGCTTTAGTGATGAATTCATATTTGTGCTTTCTCCCTATATTAGGTAGGCTTAAAGTACCAGAACTTGATAGAATACAAAAGTTTCAGAAATAAATGCCAAATAAATGAGTATGTCTAGATCCATCTTTCACAAATTTCAATTTTTATTAGGTTATTATTTTTTTGTCCTCATGTTGATATTTAGAATTATAAAAATGATACGGATTTTGTTTTTTTATTCCCAAACTGCATCTGAATGGCTTACAGTGTTTGCGAAATGTTCTCTGTAACACCACAAACTATTTTCTTAGTTCACACACTAATGTCAGTTAGCAAAGCTGCTTTTTTGGTGATCTCAGTGGATAAAGGAGTCTGAGGCAGGCAAACAAATAGTGTTTCCCAGGATCTGCAAATGCTCTGTGAACACATTAGCTACAGATGAGGTATAGGTACATACCCACAGCTTTAATGCAGTGATTGATGGTGGTGGTGGGGAGGTTCCAACTTTGCCTCAATTTAAGAAGAAAGATTTTTTTAACAAGATATGTGGAACGTTGGTAGACAGCAAGTCTTACAATGAGATTTTGGAAAATGTCATACTTTGCATTTTGTTTTTGAGTAAAAGTCAGATAGGCCAGGCGCAGTGGCTTATGCCCATAATCCCCACGCTTTGAGAGGCTCAGGCAGGAGGATCACTTAAAGCTGGGAGTTCAAAAGCAACCTGGGCAATTTAATGAGACCCTGTCTCTACCCCCAAGAGCCACCGTCATCTGAAAGATATCTTTTTTTTTTTAACTTTATTTTTTTTTTATTGTTTCAGTTTGGCTGGGCCTGGGTTTGAACTCACCACCCTCAGTATATGGGGTTGACACCCTACTCACTGAGCCACAGGCACCACCGCTGAAGGATATCTTGTTATGAGACAAATTAAATTTGCTGTGCTGAGTGTCAGAGCAAGTTTTCGTGGAATCATGGGTTTTAAAGATTAGAAGGGCCTTCAAGACGTAAGATGAGGGGGGTCAGGTCTCCAGCAGGATTTTAACTTCCATTCCAGAGTAGCAAAAGTAACTGACTGAAGGACACCATGTGGAAAGCCTTTTACTCTTTCCCTTTGCTTTTAGAAATACCCAAATGATCTTTCAGATTCCAAGGTCTTAACACCATGTATAAATGAAAATACACATAAGCCAACATCTTAACTGACTGAAAAACATCATCATTATTAAATGCCTTAGAGAGAAAGGAAAAAGGTCAGTAGCTTGTTTGTGTATTTAGGGACTTTCCCAATACTTTCCCATCCAGAGCAATGGACTGAACCAAGATAGGTAACTGATTTTTTGAGCCAGATAATAACTTAAAAGTTTACAGAGTTTGACTCATGTGGGTTATTGTGCATACAAATGATACGTTTTATGAGCCTTAATGGTATATGATAAAACCTCATAAACATCTTTAGGAATACTCAAATTACCTTAAATATGGACTTTTACTTAAAATTTCCCCACATTAACTCTTAGACTTCCTGGTTGATTTCTTGGAATCTTGGCTGCTTCTGGGTAACAGTTTCAAGGCTCTGAGGCAGTAGTTATGCCATTTAAGAATCCAATTAAGTAACTTTGTCCTTATTCTGGACAGGTTTCATTATAACCAGTGTATGTATGTACAAACACACACACACACAAGTCCATACATAAAATAATCCATCTCTCATAAACCATTTTTGCCTTATTCAGAAGCTGAGACTGAGTACCATCAGGGATCAGATGGTTCTTTGAAAAGCTTTTAGGGGACAACTTTGGATTTAAAGAGAAATAATTATTCATTAGACCTTTGGAAAATTCTTGAGCTATAATTCAATGCTAAACTGAAATTTAATGCCAATAATTCTTACCTTTACATTTTTCTTCTTGATTCTATTTCAAAAAACTAGTAACATTAATCTGGTGCCATATTGATTATTATAATAGGGTTACTTTAATAAGATTATTTAAGTCCTCATTTGTTTACATTATATTGCTGAGTTGTTTATTCACAGTATATCCATGTTGTGATTTTTCAAAGTTTCTCACAGAATGTGCTATTTGTTTTTTTAAATGCTGGGGATTCATTGAGGGTACAGAGAACCAGGTTACACTGATTGCATTTATTAGGTAAAGTCCCTCTTATAATTGTGTCCTGCCTCCAAGAGGTGTGTCACCACACTGTGACACCACAGCCCGCTCCCTCCTCCCCTCTCTCTGTTCTCCTCATTCCCCACCCCCCATCATTTACTAGGTCAACAATTGTCCTTATATCAGAATTGAGTACATTGGATTCTTGCTTCTCCTTTCTTGTGATGCTTTACTAAGAAGAACGCCTTCCACCTCCATCCAGGTTAATACAAAAGATGTAAAGTCACCATCTTTTTTAGTGGCTGAATCGTATTTAGTGGCTGAATATACCACAACTTGTTAATCCACTCCTGGATTGGTGGGCATTTAGGTTGTTTCCACAGTTTGGCAATTGTAAATTGAGCTGTGATAAACAGTCTAGTGCAAATGTCCTTATGATATAGTGACTTTTTTCTTAGATGCCCAGTACTCGGATTGCAGAATCAAATAGGAGGTCTAGTTTGAGTTCTTTGAGGATTGTCCATACTTCTTTCCAAAAAGGTTGTATTAGTTTGTAGTCCCATCAGCAGTGAGAATGTGCTATTTTATTTCTAGATATTTTTAAGTGCTTTATTCTTTCCTGCTCAAATAACTTTCTTTTTCTATAATATCTGCAGAGGAAGTAAGTAGATTCTCATAGGTCGAAATGTTTAAACATATCCTCAAAACATTAAGTGGAAAAAAGAATAAATAGCTAGGTCACACTTTTGGCAGGAAAACACTTAAAAGAAGTAGGTTTCCAGCAAAACTAATGGACTTGTGAAGTCCTTTAAGAGATAATCCCATCCTAAATTACTATCTGCATGAATTAAAAAAGAGTAAACCAAGAAGGTACATTAAGTGATTGTCTCAGAAATATATCAAATCCTAACATATATTAACAAATAGCAGTCAATTTCCAACTTAGTCTTTTAAGTTACCCAAAGGAAAGTGGTTGGAGAGGCGTTCTACATTGTAATTAGAAGATTTAGAGTAATTTTTAGAATAAATTATATGGTATTTAGAATCGGTTTTGTTTCCTAGCTTGAATAAATTCTGTAGTTGAGAAAAAGAAATACTTGTCGCCCTCTCTCTTTCCTAACGGGGTCTCAGAAACAGCTCTTTGTCCTCACCAGTTTTCTGTGCCATCTGCTGCTAGACAGAGGCTGAGGGTGGACAGACATGCACACTCTTCTCCTTATTTTCACCCTCCGTTACCCATCAGCCACGGAGTAGCCAACCCTTGTTTCTGCCTCCCCACAGCACCTGCAGTGAAGCTGAGAGGGACAGCTCCAGGGACGTCACAAAGTGGGAGTCTTACGTCATACTGAGGTCATATCAAAGTGATTTTATTTTTTTAACAGAGAAGTTAAAAAAGCAAAAAGAATTACTTTTTCTAGTGGGGTTTTATGCTTATTTTAAATTAAATATATTGAAGTACATATTATACTGTAATGCAGAATAATACACAAATCAAAGTGTACAGCTTAAGGAATTTTCACGAAATGAGCACCTCGTTGTCATTGGTACCCAGTAGCTGCCAACACTGACAAATGGGGATATTATTACATAAACATCCAGAATCCTGATTTCTCTTGAAGAAATTGAAAAATCTCACCATATTGAGCTCCAGTTTTCACTAGTATCGTCAACTAGGCAGAGAAGCAGCTGGTCCTTTTTCCATAGTCCCCACTGTTCCCTAATAACAGCTCCAACTGAGAGAGCAAGTATTTGTTGCTATTGACAAGTGCAAATAGTGAAAATAGGAATGACTGTAGAATTGTGACCAATAAGAGAGCCAATATGACAACAAAAATACGAGAGAAAAGCAAGGACCAGTCAATTGCTGTTACAATGATAAGCATTTTGATTCAGTTGGACAGAGACCTAAAAAGAGGCATGTTCTCATTGGCCAGCAATTATGTTACTTGAAACAATTACATGTTCAGGGAAAGTTGTCTGGAACCTGGGTGGGGACTGTAAATTCCATCTGCCTGAATCACATGATGGATATTGTAAATGGTGTTAGGGTAGGTTTTGCCAACTTCTATAGCACGTCTATGATGATGGCTGTGCCTTGAATTCCCTACATATCTGCAGCTTCAGTTCTCCAATATTTAGGCTGTATCTCCCAAAGGTATTCACTCCCTGAAAATTAATGGGTACCTTCAAATTAGCTTTGATTGATGAATGGGGTGTGTTTTATTCTTGGCAATTTGTGGTTGTAGTATCGAGTTCTGTTCTACTACCCAATAACAACTCTCTCACACCTCCCCTCTTCCTTCGTTCTAACAGAACCCTGGTTTCTGTTCAGGTAATTTAACCTCTTTCACGTGGCTACGTGCTTTCCTAATCCGTTCCGGATAATCCCATTCTGCTTGCCAGTTCATATTTTAACAATAGGTGTAATGCATTTCTGGTCAATGAGCAAGGGGGGAATCTACTGGGGGACTTAGGAAAAAATTTTGTCAGAATTTTTAAAAAGACACAGGAAAAGAGAGTATTTCTATTGGACAGAACTTTGTCTAGTTATGATATAGGAAGTTGTTCTAACGCCAAGTCTACATCCTGAAGAATATAGTATGGAAAGATCCTTGGTCTTTGATGATATTAAAGCTTTGAATTAAGCACTCCTGGAGCTGCTAATCTCAGCATTTCTTTCTTTCTTTCTTTTTTTTTTTTTAGAGACAGAGTCTCACTTTATCACCCTCTTTAGAGTGCGTGGCATCACAGCTCACAGCAACCTCCAACTCCTAGGCTTAGGTGATTCTCTGCCTCAACCTCCCCAGTAGCTGGGACTACAGACACCCGCCACAATGCCTGGCTATTCTTTTGTTGCAGTTTGGCAGGGGCCCAGTTTGAACCTGCCACCCTCAGTATGTGGGGCTGGCACCCTACCCACTGAGCCATAGGCACTGCCCAAATCTCAGAATTTCTTATATGAAATATAAAGGCCATAATCTCTCATCTAGGTAGGCCAGAATTTTCTGTTTCATATGACTGAAATCCTTGTAATTAGTCCTCTGGGGGGAAATGCTTTGTTAGTGAATGATTTACAGTTAAAGGATTTATCAGATTAAGTAGAAAGGTCTTTATCTCAGGCTTGTATCCCTCCTAGAAAGGAGAGAAAAAAATGGATGATGGTAGGAAGATAGAGTCATTAAAGTAAAAGTAAATAAATATAAAAAGTTGTGGCAGCAGGGCAGACCAGGCATCAGAACCTAGTCTCACCAATTCATTCAGAAGAAAAATTTAAAAAATATATAGTGTGTCTACATATAATCTTAGAAATGTTTCCTTTAAGATTGTTCACGTTTATATACGTTGTGCTTCTGATGAATCCAAAGTACTTTCATGTTTCTTAAATTGCTTAATTTAAATTATTAATGTTGTATTAATTCAACAACATTCTTTCATCTACTCATCATTAGTGTCAGGTTTCTATGTTATGCCCCTGAGCTTAGTTTTGATAAGGTTTGAACATAAATTAAAAGTTTTATGAAACTGATTTGTTCATAAGCTCCCTAGATCAGAAGGCTTGTATCTCAGTTAAGGAGCCTGAATCTTACCTGCACATTTCACGATGCTAAATATGGTTGTTTGAATTTAGGGCCAAAAGAGTTCTTTATTATAATCAGTTTCCTATTCCTTCAGAAGCAGATGTGTGTGTGTGTGTGCATGTTCTGTATAAAGTTGCTGACCCTAACCTTTGTAGCAATATATGAAATTTGAATTTCATATCATTTTTATGTCACAAAATATGACTCTTTTATTTTTTGCAATCATTTAAAAATGTAAAAACTTTTCTTAGCTCATAAGACATATAAAACCATACATAAGATATATATATATGTGTGTGTGTATGTGTGTGTGTGTATCTTGCAAATATACAGGGTGGTCATAAAATTTGTATGCAGTTGAAAATAGTGTGTAATTTTAAATTGCACATGAACTTGATGGTCACCCTGTATATAAAACTCCATATATTATCTACAGAGGATGCCAAAAATGTATACACATTTTTAGAAAGATAAAAACTGTATTAAAATAGTAATACTCAAGTTACTTTTGACTTCTGCAATTATAAAAGATACAGGATACAATATATAAGATAACAAATGTTTGCAGTATATATTGAGTGTTACAGTTTCAATATTGTTTCTTCCTTTCTTAAAATGTATATACATTTTTTGTTACCCTTTGTATATCCTCCTACTTCAGTCTCTCAGAAAAATGGTGTAATATATATGAGATATATATGATATATACATAAGATGAATATATTCACACACGCTCCTAATTCAGTCTATGTGTGCTGTGTGCTATTCTGCCAATAAAAAAATGTATATATATAGTATATCATCACATCATCACATCATTTGGCAGAAACTGAATGTTACAAGTTCGGAATTATACAGGAGGAACAGAAATGCATTCAATGTATTTTAGAATAAATTAGACAAGTGGCAACCTCTCTAAGTTCACAGGCCCTGGAAGATACACAGCAGGTGTTCGGAGTCCTGGGGAGAGTGACCAGGAGGCAGAGCTGGCTAAGCAGTGATGTGGCAGCAGCCCATGCGAGGACTTGGCAAACTGTGGTCCCAGTGCCCGATCCAGCCTGCCTCCTGTTTTCGTTTGGCCTGTGAGCTAAGGAAGGTTTCTACATTTGAATAATTGAACAAAATGAAAAGTTGTGATCTTTTGTGACAAGAAAATAATATGAAATTCAAATTTCAGTGACCATAAATTGTTCTATTGGGATAGAACTATGGCCATTTAGTTACCTATTGTCTATGACCACTTTCAAAGTTAAAAAGGCAGAGTTAAACAGTGGCAACAGAGACATATTGTCTCAAAAGTTAAAACATTTACTATCTAGCGCTTTTCCTGGAGAAGTTTGCTGACCCCCATTCTAAATAGCCTAGACCAGTGCTTCTCAATGTTTCCCATGCATGTGAGTCACTTGGGAGTTCTGTGAAAACCCCCAAGATTCTGATCCCCAGAGGTCTGGATAGGGCCCGAGTATTTGTATTTTTAATGCTCTCCCAGCTGGTGCAGATGCTATTGGTCTGAGGACTTCACTTTAAATAACAAGGGCCTAGTGCAGGGTTAGCAAACTTTCCCAAAGGAGCAAACAGTGAGTACATATGTTCGGATCTGTGGGTTAGATAGTCTTTTTTACCACTCAGATTTCAGAGGGAAAAAGCAGACATAGACAATATGTAAAAGAAGAGGAGTGGCTGTTTCGTGCAGACGCAGGTGCTGGGCTGCACCTGTCCCCTGGATCACAGCGTGCCAGTTGCTGGGCTAGTGCATTAGTAGGGGGTGTCTATTAATAAAGAAGCAATGTCCTACCTTCAACTGAGTTCCTAGTTCCATTACCCCCTAGTAATAATAACGATGAGCTTTGGGGGAAAAGTAACTTATCCAAAGCCGCCACAGAAAATTAGTGGTGAACCTGGAATAAAGCGGGCCCCATGATGAATGGATGACCTTCTCTAGACCATGCACAGCGGGACTGTGGCCGACCTCATCCCCTTCACTCTGGGCCTGCTGCTCTCTGACTTAAGAATAAAAGACGAGACATCTATTCAGGGTCAACATTAAATGTAGGCATCAGAAAACTGAGCGTTTGGCTCAGGGAGGGCAGAGTTTTCTATTTTACACCTTCACCGCATGTTCTTGAAGTTAAGGCTCAGACAGACCTCCAAAGGCACGTGTTTGTTTCACAGTCTTGGAGCTCTCCTGTTCCAAAAGTGAAATTGCTTTACTTTATAATAATGTGTTATTTTAGGCACCAAATAGTGTGGCATTCTGCCTTCCCTGTACACTTTGGAATTTTTAATTATACAATGAATGTCCCTTCTAACCACAATGACTAAAATTACATTTCTCTTTCCAAAGTCTAGAATTTTTCCCCCTTTCTTAGCTATGGTAACTGAAGTAGGGAATAGGCCTGGATTCCGGCCTAGGATGCAAGCTTTGTTTTCATCTTCTTTACACGGTCATTTCTGTGTAATTTAGTGTGTGTAGATGATGCACCCATCAGCATTACAACATACTACATACTAATAAAACACTAAGAACAGATATGTTGTAAATAAAAACGCTTCTGAAATTTTTTTCTGAAGTCTCAGACACGATATGCCTACATCACAGATAACATGGACAGATGAATAATTTTGTCATTTTTATGAAGCATCTGTTGAAAATAACATCAGCGCTGTGATGATTAACAATATTTTCTATTTTATGAACAATCTGGGTAGGCTGCAGGACAAGAAGGAATATAATGAGCTTTCTAAGTCCTCAAATTTATCATTTCTAATTTTTAGATGGGGAAGGAGATTAAAATGTGACTTTCAATATGAACTTACACAGGATCCTGGAAGATATTAACATATGTTTTAAAATCTCCCAAACAAAGTTAACATACTTTAAAAACAAACCACATAGAAGTTGCAGTGACTAGTTTGTTAAAATATTCTTGTTAAAATGCTTCAATACATCTTTATTAAGAAGTCAAGTCCTTTGGGGTATTATTGTAATTACAGCCACAGTTCTGCATCTCACTTTATTCAACTAAAGCCTGGTTATTTTCAAAAACACTCTATTATTTCTTGGATCGGAGCTCGTAGCATAGTGGTTACAGCCCCAGCCACGCACACCGAGGCTGGTGGGTTCGAACCTGGCCCAGGCCAGCTAAACAACAATGACAACTGCAAAAAAAAAATAGCCAGGCATGGTGGCAGGCGCCTGTAGTACCAGTTACAAGGAGGCTGAGGCAAGAGAATTACTTAAGCCCAGGAGTTTGAGGTTGCTGTGAGCTGTGATGCCATGGCACTCTACTGAGGACAACATAGTGAGACTCCATCTCCAAAAACCAAAAAAAAAAAAAAAACAAAAAAACCCACTCCTTACTCTATTATTTCTTAACAGTAGTATTTAATTTGTTACCAAGTTAATGTAACAATATTGATTGCTAATTTGAAAGCAAGCCACTAATCAAGTTTCCTGGTTGCCTTGGTGAGCGACAGAGGGTGTCAGGTCTGTGTCTCTTTGTGACTTTTGGGCCTTACATGAATCGATCAACTGGGCAGGTGAGCTGAAAAGATGCCCAACAATTGCAAATATCCAGCAGGATATTCCTGACATTTTGTAAGAAAATACCAATAACTAAGCAAAAATTTATTAATATAAGCTGTACTTCCCTCAAGTGAATTTCTTTTATTCTGAAGAATTACTTCATGCATGTATCTGGGATGACTACAGACCATGCGTTATGACTTTCTTATCTCTAGTGACATTTGGCCTGTCTGTGTGTACTTGGCAGCTTCCCCAAGCACTGGCCAGGGCCATGTTATACAACGGCCCTTAGGCAAAAGCAAATGTAAACAACGCTGGGGAATTGTTTTTCCACTTTTCGCATGGAACTTAAAAGCACGATATCATAAATTTGGGAAAAATGAGATAGAAGCTGACATATTCATACGCATTCCATATCTCACTGAATGAGATTCGAGCAGGCAATGAAAAGAGAGCCAAAAATTCTGTTTGGTTATATGTTGCACAGTGGAAACTGAGGCACAGGGGCCAGGAGAAATCTTACCCTTCGCCCTCGGGAGGTTCACGGAAAAATCAACCACCAAAAGGCAGATTAACAAGAGAAGAGACACTTGGATTTATTAATGAGAGTCACAGAGGGACTACCCCATTCTCCAGTGGGGCACAGAAGCTTGTATACCACCTTGAGGTTGACGAAAGAATGAGGGTTCAGTACATGGCCCCCAGGTTATGGTTAAGGTGACCAGACATCCCGCTTTTTAACATTTTGTCTGGCATCCCACGGCATTTCAAAAAAGTCCCGATTTTTGGAGGTAGTCCAGGTCAAAAATGGCGGGGGCTGCATTCAGGCTTTCTGGATGGTTGGGTGGGTCCTGCCCACAGCTGGGGCGGCCTGTGTGGAGTGGTGCCCATGGCGAGGAGGGCTCAGCTCACATGCGGAGGGCCCTCACCTTCCTCATCGCCCTTCCCGGGCTGGGAGTGAGTATGCTGAATGTTTACTTGAAATCCTGCCACGGAGAACACGAGAGACCTGAGTTCATCCCTTACTCCCATCTTTGCATCAGGACCAAGCCCTTTCCCTGGGGAGATGGTAACCATACAGTCTATTCCACAACCCTCATGTGAATCCCCTTCCAACTGGTTATGCAGATGAATAAAGAGAACCTAGACCACTACCCAGACATTGGGTGCCACGGCATCAGTTTGGACCATTACTCTGCACGTGGACCAGAGAAAGTATATGGGACCTTAAGCTCACCTTCTTTTATTATGTCATTACCAGTCTTCCATCAGGAGATGGCTTAAATAAATAAACTAAGATTGGTTAAAAAAAAAAAAAAAAGCCCCCCCCCCCCCCCCAGTGATGTCCCACTTTACCAATGTTAAAATCTGGTCACCTCAGGTTATGGTGGTAAATCAGGTAACAAGAGGGGAAGAAGAGGAGGCCTAGCAAAAATGGTCTTGTTTCGTAGATGAAGCAGAAAAGGTAGTAAATGTTCCTTTCAGAACAGATGCCAGAAAGATGCCAGAGTCTCAGTTAATCTGTTCTACACGTGGACAAGGGAGGGTTTGAGAGAAAGTCCATCTGCATCAATGCCATTTTCTCTACAGATGCAAATCTCCTCCACAAAAGACCTCATGTCAGCTATGAACCTATGAACAGCCAACTTGAAAGATGGCAAAGAAATTTGTTTGGGGGTAAAATATTTTTATTCCCTTCAATGGCAAACATTCTTTTCCTAGTGTTCTCCTAGAGACCTGAACACAAAATAACACAAACCCTAAATAGTGTGGAAATAATGGTGTGTCTTCTTGTGATTGACTTTTAACTTGGTGTTTTGCCTTCTTGCAAGGAAAAAAAATGCTTGGAATGTTAATTTGGAATGTAGAGCACTAAATTAGAATTCAGTGTTGTAAGATGTGAAGCAAACATAGCAGTTAAGGGGTTTAAAATTCCTGCATTTCATCACTTCTGGGAGACCATTTCTTTGTAAGTTAGAATGTTCTATAAAGTAGCAGCCCAAAGGACAGGCAAGGGAGAAGGAAAATGGAAAAACTGGAAGGATTATCCTTCTTCCTTGGGTTTAAAGGCATATACAAAGAAAGATATTAAGGGTAAATAGTAATACACAATGCTGAGGTGCAAAGTTACTGGCATTGACAAGGCAGTATAAACTCACCAGTACCCTGATTTCAATTTGCTGCTAAAATATGAAATACAACAGGAGGAAAACCCTGACTGATTCTCCAGTAGTCAAACTGTCCCTGTCAGTGTGAAGAAAGGCTCTGCATCATGTCAGGCCTTACTGGACGTTGTGTAGCTCAAGTCCGTGGGATATCTAAAACTAACACGCCAGGCAGGGCGCCGTGGGGCAGGTGGGTAATTCCAGCACTCTGGGAGACAAAGGCATGAAGATCCCTTGAGCTCAGGAGTTTAAGAACAGCCTGAGCAGGATGAGACCCCATCTCTACTAAAAATAGAAATAATTAGCTGGGCATTGTGGTGGGCCCTTGTAGTCCCAGCTACTTGGGAGCCTGAGGCAGGAGAATCGCCTGAGTTCAAGAGTTTGAGGTTGCTGTGAACTGTGATGATGCCATGGCACTCTACTAAGGGCAACAGAGTGAGACTCTTGTCTTAAAAAATAAAATTAAATAAAAAATAAAATGAATGCACCTGAATCAGAAGGTAAAACTGGCTGAGGGGCCTTTTTGTCTGCTCCCATTAAATTCCTGGAGCCTGCAGGGAACCAACCTGGAATCATGTGAGTCAATAGTTTCTGTGATGGCTTTTTCAGAGTGAAGAATCCAAACACACCCAGAGATTGATCACATAGATGTGTAGGCCATAAAGATATGAACTCTACCCAAAGTTTCTAAGCAGTTTAAAACTGAATCTAGAGATGAGAGAGATGGAGGGAGAGATACAAAGTGTTTCCCAAGGCTCCAAGTTCTCTGAGCGGTGAGAAAGAAATGGAAGGGCTAGCTCTGTCTGGCCCACTCTGAGGTTCACTTGACTAGGCTTTAATCTGGGCTAGACCATCTCATACCTGCACCGTCTGAAGTTTTAGTGTTACAATATATGGCCTCAAATTATTCAAAATCAGTGGCACATGGGTAGGGAGCTGTTGCACTCTCGTCCACCCTGGGCAACTGTCGTTCACTGCGGAGAGAACCTCAGCAGTTGTGTGACGAGACACTTGTCCCTTGCAGAGGATAAAACGCAGTGGACGCAGCCAGCTCACACTGACTGGCTTGTGGCCTATCTGAATGGATTCTTCCACCATTACACAGGATCAAATCTGAACGTCACTGGGACACAAAGCAACACTGTTTCTGATATCTTGAATGCTGTAAAATAAATAAATAAAAGCTATTTGTAACTTTTCAGCATTAAAGTACATGAAATAGGATTTTAACAAATGAAGGAAAATTACTTGTGTTATAATGTCTACAACTTTACAAAGACATTCAATGTATATGTTTTTAAGAAGAGCCAATTTAGAGAGAAATTATGAGTAACAGTGAAGATGCAAACCAGACAAGAGGCAGGAATTTACCAATTTTTAAAAAAATATTTCTTGAGTCCATTTTATTTTATTTATTTATTTTGAGATGGAGTCTCACTCTATCACCCTTGGTAGAGTGCTATGGTGTCACAGCTCACAGCAACCTCAAACTCTTGGGCTTAAGCGGTTCTCTTGCCTCAGGCTCCCAAGTAGCTGGGACTACAGTGCCCACCACAATGTCTGGCTATTTTTTTGTTGTAGTTGTCACTGCTGTTGAGCTGGCCTGGGCTGGATTCGAACCCTCCAGCTCCAGTGTATGTGGCTGGTGCCCCAACTGCTGAGCTACAAGCACAGCTACTGAGCTACAGGGAATTCACCAATTTGGGGGCCTCCTCCCTGTGTGACCTACACAACTCTGTTCTTATGTACTGTATTATGTAGAATATAGATAACAGGCCTTAGGAGGGCCTGCGTCTGAATCTGCCCTCACAGCTTAGATTATTTGTTTCAAGCAGTTATCTGAAGTGAGACAACGTTTACAAATAGACACCAGGAGTGTTGTTTAAAGTTTCTGAGAAACCACAGGAACAAGACAATTTGCTGAACAGAATAAATAGTGGGGATTTGGAGTGATCCTTTTGAATCTATAACAAGTGGCAGAAAAAAAAAGCCTACCAATTTTCCAGCTGTTTGGGATGAAATACTTTCCCGTTTCATATCACAGTTGTCTAACCAGCAAAATGCTGAAGTGATTAAATATAAAACCATGACGCTAAAGCTTAAGAAAACTTGTTTGGTCAGAAATGCTTCTGGAATGAGACTGCAGCTTGAGTTATTTCTGTTCCGTTGGTCAGTGATGAAATGTGCTAGACTCAGCCGGCTGAATTATCCACAGAGGAAGGTTGACTTGCTGGTTTGAAGGGATCTTCTTTCAGAATTTTGATGTGGCAGCACATCCCTTCGCAGCTCATTTCCTGAGGGTTTCTAAACAAGAGCCAAACCCAGAGAAAAAGAAAAGTTTGAAGATCTCTCACCTCACTGTGAACCCTTCCCGTGTTTAAACATAGAAGACACGCTCATAATCTGGCTGCAGCTGACACTGCCACAAAGGCCCGAAAGTATTTATTATGCAGAGATCCAGGGTCTAATCTTCACCAGAAAAATAAGAGATGCCTTTACTAGCATTGCGCTTTGCCCAAATGTGAAACTGAAGCCAAATGAATGCAACAACCTGACTTTTCTTACAATAATTGAGTTGGAGAAAAACTTCAGTAGGTTCATGTGTAAACAGCATTACTCTCTTTTGTTTGTCCACTGGAAATTTATGACTATGCTAGTTGCTATCATCCATGACTTTGGACTCTATGATGAGGTTAAAAGAAAATCTATAAAGAATCGGGCTGTTAGTCATTAGGAAGAAAAAATTAAATACCTCATAGTCATGGTCCAATACTTTTTGTACAATACTTTTTCTTCTGTCTAAACTTAGAAATGGCAGATACAGCTTCCAAAGAACAGCTTTGGGATTGAAGAACTAGCAGGACTGGCCAGAGCACAGTCTGGGGCTAAGTAACAGTATGTGGTGCCCATTGCCTGCTCTGGACACTGGGGATTCTGGAATTGTATCCTGGAACCACATTTGGGACCCAGGCATCACAAGCTTGTAGAGTTAGTACTTAAGGTAAGGTGACCAGATGTCCCACTTTTGGCGGGCCAGTCCCAATTTTTAATAATTTGTCCTGTGTCCAGCGCATTTTTAAAAAGTCCCAATTTTTGGAAAGAATGCACGACAATCTAGGGAAGGGCAGGACAATGGGAAGGGAATACGTGGTCGGCTGCTGAAAAGGTTAATGTAACTCCATTTGGGAATGAAGAGGTTAATGTAACTCCCTACTCCCCTCCTGGGCAAGGTTGCCCAGGTAGACTGGCGCCCTTCTCCTTTGAGCCACAGGCTCTACCCTAAACATAATTATTTTTTAATGTGTTATATTTGTAAATTGTACTTATGTTGAAATTTTTAAAAATTACCATACTATTTTTGCATTCTATGAAAATTTTTGTTGCTCCATATAGACCAAATTTTTAATCAAGAACACACCCCTCCTCTGCCCCACCCCTGCCCCACCCCCAATCAATGGTGTCCCGCTTTACCAATGTTAAAATCTGGCCACCTTAACTTAAGGCCATGGATGGCCCTTTGTCATTTTTGTCTTACTTCAATAGCATAATGCTAAATGGTTACTAATACACATTTTTTCACCTATTTTTTGAGTTAAATCCTCAAAACAGAGGAAGGATAGCAGGGGGATTGAAGCTACCCGGAAAGATTGAATAAAGTGAATATATATCTTCAAAGAAGACCATTTCCAATTTTAAAATGAATGTGATTATTTTCAGCTAAGCCTAATCTGATTCCATTTGATTGGTCTCTGCTCTTTAAAGTTAATAATACCAATTTATGAAATTCTTAAATTACTGATTTTTTAAAAAAAAATTAAATATTTTGGAGGTTTTGGGGGATCAAAGCTAAATTATGCATATATTTTTCTTGGCATTTTATGAAAAAATCAAAGATTAGCTTTCCCCAATGGTGTGCTGGTATTTATTAACCAGCTCTTGGAATGGGGTTGACCCTGTCCTGATTTATAGTCTTTGACAATCAACATGGTCTAAATACCCCTATAATGTCCTGTTTCAAACTGCCAATCGGATGTCAACTGGCTAGAAAACCTCCTGAAATTTTAATGATTGCCTTTTACAAAGTGGGATGAGTACACTTGCCAAGGCTAGTTTTGTACAGAATGTGAAAACAACCCTAACTTAAGAGTTTGTCAAATTAGTTACCATAGGTGGGGACAGAACCTTCAGCCCTTTACTATATGATCCTTTAGATACCTATAAAAACGAATGGGAAACATAATATGGATGAGACTGTCAAAGTTTTACTATATTTGCTATGTCCAGAATCTTCCATTAAATATATTCAAGAAGTATATTAAATTCAGAGAATAGTTCCTCAAGACTTTGAGATAAATATTCAATGTGCCTCTAAAATAGAAAAATTTTAATATCACTGATAGCATGTTATTGTTGGAAGTATAATATCAGTACATGACCATAAGTAAACTATGCACTGCCAGCTGCTGAACCTCTTCCTTGTACTACTTTTTAATTTATAGTCCTCTGTTGTTTCCTTTTGGCATCTTTTCCCCTCCAATTAGTCTCCCTACATCAATGCCACTTTATTTCACCAGAACAAACGTCCTTATGAAAGCTCTTCGTCAGCTAGACTGTTTACAACGTATAACTAAAACGATTTTACTTGTCTCCTTCAATACTACTCTCCACGTGAAAAGAACATTATAGGGACATTGCCAGCCACGGGCCTGAGTTTGGAGAATTTTTGGAAAAATATCCTCTGAGTAATCCCAACATACCTGGAAATATTAATGATTTAGAGAAAAGAGACTTAGTTGTTTGTTTGATCTGCCAAAATATCAAGTTGCAAGTAATAGCTTCTTAATGTTATTCATTCCCTTGAGCAGCCCAAGCTTGGGACTCAAAAGCTATGTTGCTAAATTCATCGCCTCTTGAGATTTTTTTTTTCTATTGGCAGCTGATAAGGAGTGCTTTCACAATAAATTCACTCTAAGTGGTTCTTGTTTGTGATTTTTTTTTTGTATCGTCAAGAAATAGTTTTACAAAAATCGCAAATAAACTTTAATATTTACCAAGTCTTTTTTCTTTTTGTAAAGGTGCCTGTATTTTTGGACTTGCCAAGTCCTCTCTTGTCTTCTATTTTAGTTTGCTTTGACATAGGAGAGGCATAAGGCTGATGCTTTAGAATAATGAAGAGGAAAGGTAGTTTTAAAAAGAATTATAGGATCAGAGAAAATTTAGGAAAATACCATTTTTCTTTCTTGAGCTTCAAAAGGGGTTCAGACCCAGTTAAACAAGTTGAGTGCATTTTTTTGTTTGTTTGTTTTTTGGGTTTTTTTTTTTTTTAATTTTAGTTTCTAAAGAGTTCTGGAAACTCTCTCCTTGCCAAGGATTTAAGACGACTAGCAAGAAGGGCAGCTTTAAACGCATCATGAGTGATAATTTTTCTTTCCATCTACAAGGAAATTATTATCCGTGTTCTTTCCCTTTCCTTCTCCATCAGCTGCTTCTTCATAAGTAGGTGTTAAATTAGAATATTTCTTAAAAAGGAAAATAAACATACATCTGACAGAGGTCAGCCAGAGTCACACGATGTGCTGTTGGGGAATTTCTGTTTTCTTATGTCTTAGTTTCTGTGTACATTGAGATGAAACTTTGATTCTTCAGGGACTTAGTTTTCAAATTATCCTATTACATAAAATAAAGCACTCTGGATGTTCAAAGGGGACCAGGGTATAACATGAACTTGTTAAAAAAGAAGGTGGGGTGAGCTTGTGTATTCAACTAGTGAGCACAGCTTGTGCCCCGAAACCTTGGACGAATGTTTTTGATTGGATGCACACTTCCCGAGGATGCTGTTGTCCTTTTGGCCCCCTCAGTGTGAAGCCTGGTGCTCTGTACTTTGATGTTAGATGAGCGTTTCTTCTTTTTTTGAATTGAGTATCTCGGATTCTCAGAACTGTACACTCTCCACTAAAAGAAACAAAAACCTGCCCATGGAGATTACTAACCTGGTGGTTGGCAGATTATGCTGTGTTTGTGATTTAGTTTCCTTTTTATTTTCTAACCAGACTCCCCTTCATCGTATCCCTCATTATTCTGTCATGTTAAGTCTTCTGAATTTCTGCTTTTCTCCAGAGTGTCATCAATTCCCAATATATTGTGTCTTTTGATAACATTTTGACCCTTTCTCCTGATGCAACAGGACTTCTGAGATGGAAAGTCTTCCTTGTCCTATCTTCTCAGTAAGGTATATAAAACCAAAACTACTTGTGTCTTCTATTCCCCAAATATCTGTTCACCAAAAAAGAAGAGGACAAAGTTAAAAAAGAAAAAAGACTTCCATTCCTAAGAGATTTTTAGTTCCTAACCTAAATCTCTACGGACTTAAAGAAAAAATACTATAGTTTAGATTCTGAGAAAATTCTATCAAAAGAGAAGAATCTGTTTTCTAGGCTTATCAATAATGGAGATTAAATAATAAAGTTTCTTAGGAGAGTAGTAGAATCTTAGAAAACTTGGCAAAGAGAGACAGCCTCTTTTGTCCTCCTCTACACTTGCTGAAATGTTTTACAGTTCGGCACCCAGATTTATCTCGGTTGCTGTGAAGGCCACACAACAGCTTCAGATTTTTCTGAAGTCAAATCTCTGGGCAGATCAGCAGATAAAATGGATTGAAAAACCACAGAAAGTAATGGGCAAAACAAGGCGAAACCAAAATTACCCAAACAAAAATATTTAATCAAGTGAAATTTTCTTGATTTCTACTTTTCAAAGTAACTATGTCATTAGTTAAACAGCATGTTCTTTTGTATTATTATATGTTTGAGTGCCTCTCCCCGCGGACCTTACTCTTCAAATATGGTGTTCCCTTTCATCTAAAAGGGTTGCGATGTTCCCATCCCCTTATTTTCTAACAGACTTGCTGCTGGGAGAGATTAACTGTTGCCCTAGAAACACTCAAAACATCAATTTTCCTGGAGCAATACCTCACTAATCTCAGCACTTAAATCACAATGTTTAGTTAGGGCTTGTTCAGTGAGTACTTCAAGGTTGATTAAATGACCATTAAAGGTCCCAGAGCGAGTAAAGTAAAAAGCTCAGAAGGAGTAGATTACCCATTTTGGAACACCCACTCTTTCCGTTCAGAGGAGACCAGTTTTATCAAGACCACCTGGAAAATATACAATTACCATTTACTACTGAAAAGTGACAGAATCATAAGTATTTATAGTACACATAATCCTATGCTTGACACGTGGATAGCCCATATAAATTTTTCTAAAATTTCCTAAATGTGGCTTTCGGTCAAAACCTAGCTAAGCATCCATGTGTGTCTGTGGGCACCCTCAGTCTGCAGAAAATCTCTTTTATTCGCTTACTCTCTCACTTGTTGAAGTACTTTCCTTCTGCTCATTGCTGGTCAGGTTTCCAGGGAGAGGTTTGCCAATTTAGTTTCTGTCTTGTCTCTTGAGGAAGGTACAGAGGACAGAGTATGGATCTGAGAGATACCTTCAGGCTAGATTGATTTCACTGGAACAGGAAGAGATTGGGTTTTTGTACTACAATTTGGATTAGGGATTAGATAACCTCCTGATGGATGGAAAGTAGAAAGTAATTAGAAAGGCCAAGTGCAATGGCTCAGGCCTGTAATCCCAGTGCCCTGGGAGGATGAGGGGTGGATTGCCTGAGCTCACAGGCTGGAGACCAGCCTCAGCCACAGTGAGACTTCATCTCTAAAAATAGCCAGGCATTATGGTGGGTGCCTATAGTCCCAGCTACTTGGGCAGCTGAGGCAAGAGGATTGCTTGAACCTAGTAGTTTGAAGTTGCTGTGAGCTAAGACTCCATGGCACTCTACCAAGGGTGACAAAGAGAAATAAGAAAGATGCAGTTTGAAAATATGCCTACAAATCAATCCATTTACTCTTAGAAGTTCCTAAGAGAGGAAAAACCCAAACAAAAATGAAACAAGATAAATAACAATACCAAAAGGGTTCAGTGGCTCACGCCTGTAATCCTAGCACTCCGGGAGGCCAAGGCAGGTGGATTGCTTGAGCTCATGAGTTCAAGAGCAGCCTGAGCAAGAGTGAGATTCTGCCTCTACTAAAAAAATGAAAAACTGAGACCAGAGGATCTCTTGAGCTAAAGAGTTTGAGGGTGCTGTGAGCTATGATGTTATGGCACTCTACCAAGGGCAACAAAGTGAGACGCTGTCTCAAAAAAAAAAAAGAATGTTAACAAAAACACTAAAACTTAATTCGTAAGTTAGGAGTTGGTCAATGATTTTGGACAATGCTGGTACAATTCATGAGGTGTCAAGGGAAACGCCATTCCAACATGTTTAAAACGGCTTTCCCGTAGCTGCTGGACCATTGACAGGCCACTCCTAATTCCTACTTCTCCCTCACCTTGGTGGAGCCCACTATTCTCCTGTGAAGGGTTAGGAAATAGGTGCTAGTGTTTCCCATTTTAGAAATAGTAGAACTGAGACATGGAAGGTCATTGTGTCTCTCTGGGTTTGACTAGCTCTCCGAAGCAGGAGTGTCCAGCTGTATTGGAGACATCCTTTCACGAAAGCTTACTTTAAAAAAAAAGTACACTGCTCTGACTCACTAAGCCTATTTGTATTATACAAATGTACAAAACTCAATAGAAATTTTGGTTATTGTGAATTAAAATTTAATTCGAATGTTTAAAAATAATTCATAGGAAGACTTTGCTTTCTGGAATTGAGATTTACATGTAAAATACATTTTACTTATACTGGGCTTTATTTTTTTGGTTATTAAATATTTTGACTATTTAATAAGTATGAGTTATAATTTTTAAAATAATAATCTTCAAATTTCCACTTTGGTGCTAAGAAAAGATGTGAATCCTCTTGCCATGTGACTTAATTTTGTTTTGACTATAGATGCAAATCTTAGTCTAATTTTCCTCTAATCAAGATGGCTTAAATCCATGTTTTCAAAGTGTGTGCTTTCACATAAGACAGCTATGTATTTTGAAGGTGATTTTCTACTTTAAATAATAAAGGACACCCAAAGTACATAAATGGAAGCCACCTTGTGGTTTATTCCACTGGACAGTAAAGCTGGAAGGAAGTTGTGGGGTCCTCCAGTTGGGCTCCCTGATCCTCTCATTTGTAAAGATAAGGATACTAAGCCCAGTTGTCCGGCATGGCTTGCCAAGGCCACACAGCTAGCTCAGGCACAGCCAGCACTGGAGACCACATCTCTTGGCTCTCACTGGAGACCTTTCCCACTGTATTTCATGGGGATTACATTTAGAAAAGATTAAATGAGGAAAACTTTCTACATCTTTATTTTAAAGGAGAAGAAACCTCTGACATGAATCATGCTCAGCATTTTCAGTGTTTATCTGAACAGTACCAGAGCTCTGAAAATGTTGAGTTTTGTCCTTCATTAGCTACATTGAAAATAATAATAGAGCCAACTCCATCTCCTGTGTGAACACACTGGAGAATTCAGCTGCTCTGAGCCTTTCTCTTGAACATTTGCCTATTTAATTTATGGCAAAATTATTGCAGATTTTGGAATAGGCTGAAGTGTGTCTTAGTTTATAGCAATGTTATTTAAAGTTCACCATGAAAAATCACAAAGGTAAAAATACTAATCATCCTTTCCCCTATTATAAATAGTTTCCAAAGCACTTTTCTGATAATTTCAAAGCAGCATTTCAGCTTCCAACGCGTCCAACATATGTCATCTGAATGCCTCTGGGAAGAAATGCTTGACTCAAGAAGAACTTGTTCTTTTGCTAGTAGGAAGTGCATTACTCTAAGTAGATGTGTGTGCTTCAGTACCCTTGAGGATATTTAGTAATAACATATTTCTTGAGTGATTACTTGCTGCTAATCCCTGGAATAAACACTTCACATACATTATCTCATTTAATTCTCACAGCCACGCTTTGAGATTGGTATCGTTATCCCTACATTACAGGTGAAGTAATTGAGGACGAGGGATTAAGATCATCAAGTTGATAAATGGCATAGTGCTGGTTGAAATCCAAGCACTCTCTTGTCAAGCACTGTTTGGTTATGGCCTTGGTCAGGAAGGACTTTCTGGATGGAGTAATGACCAGGTGGAGACCTGAAGGACTACAGCGATGGGAGCGTGAGTGCTAGGCACAGACGGCTGGTGTCGGTCTCTCTGCTTTGCTACTTAACTGCATCTCTCTAAGCCTTCATTTCCTTATCTGTAGAATGGAAACTGTTTACTACATATGTTTGTAGGCTTGCTGCAAAGATGGGAGAACAAACCTATGTAAAGTGCTTTACACAATGCTGGGCACATAATATGTGCTCATAAAAACTTAGCTCCATATGCTACTGAAGACAAGAATGAAACTCCTAGCCCATTGCCTACTTCTCCAAACCTCATAGTATCCCTTGAAAAAGCGGATCTGAAAGGTAACCTGGGGTTAGGGGTGAGCAGGGTTTGCCTTCTGCTTTGAAAAGCCCGCCGTCTCACTGAACTTTACTTGTAAGAAAATAAAGTGGCCACTCTGCAGATGTTCTGTATGATATGGTATCAGAAACTAAAATAAGACAGAACACAAACCGGACATTGTCCTCACACTCAAGAAGGTGAGGAAGGAGCAAACTAGCCAGGGGTATCATGAGCAAAGAGCTGTTGCACAGTCATTGCACAAACATGCATTGGGGACGACGTGGGATTCTGGGCAGAAATCTGCTAAGAGGAAGTACTTCACAGCAGTATCCTGCAGAAGATCAAATGGTTGTCACATGAAGCAGATGGGGGAGACTTACCGAGAATCAAAGAAGCTATTCTCTGCAGCTAGGATATTTCTGGCAAAATTTCTGTGCTGGGGTTTGCAATGTAAGAAAAACAGATCTTTCTTAACACAGATGAAGTTTTTGGCTAGGGTAGAGAATGAGGTGATAGAATGAGATGGGAGTGGTTGGACAGAGTAAGCTCAGGCTAAAGAGCCCTGAAGGACGTGGTTTAAATACAGCTTAGCGCAAGAGGTCACTAGAAACTACTGGAGATCTAAAGAGGAGGAGCTTACCCTCTGCTTCTCTCCCTCTCCAACACTCTCCCTCTCTCTGGATCTGCCATTGGGAACACCTCTCTGATCTCTCCCCATTCCCCCGCCTCGCTGGACTAATCCATGCAGACTCAGGTCTCCGCTTTACATCTCCATAGAGGCTGGGTTAGGTCTTTTCTGTGTGTCCTTATAATAGCCTTTGCTAACCTCTATCAAATTTGTTTTTGTATTCTATTGCTGTGTAACAAATTACCACAAATACAGCAGCTTTAAACAAAAAAATTTATCTTCTCACAGTTTCTGTAAGTCAAGAGTCAATGATGCTTCAGCTCATGCTTTTTGTTCAAGGTCTTACAAAGCCAAAATTAAGATGTTGGCCAGCTGTGTGTGTCCTCAGCTGGAGGCTTGACCAGGGGAAGTTTGGCTTCCAAGCTTACTCAGGTTGTTGGCTTCTTCTTTTCCAGTTCATTTCCTTACAACCGTAGGACCAAGGTCCTGCTTTGTTGATGGCTGTTGGCTGGGCCTACTGTCAGCCCAGGTCTTTGCTGTGTGGGGCTCCCTGCTACGTGGTGACTTGCTCATCTAGCAGGAGAATCTTCTCAGCCTGCTCTGACAGTCTCCTGTGTCATGGCATAATCAAGGGAGCAACTACCCAAATATATGCATAAGTCCTGTCCACACAGAGAGGGAGAGATTACACTGAACGTACACCAGAGGTAGAGGATGTCAGGGAGCGTCTCAGAATTCTGCCTCCTCCATATCCTGTACACACTGCATTATAATTGGCAGCTGACTGAGATCCCAGAGATGTATCTTAGCCACCCTTGTAGCTCCTGTTTTGCATAGTGCTTGGCAGATATTATGAGGCTGCCAATAACTATTTGTTCAGCCACTTAATAAATTTTGGCAGATTAGTTTGGCTACTGGAAAACAGGGAGACCCCTGAGGCCAAATTTCTGTAATCCATATACTTTGTGAAAATAGGTTAAAAGGTGCTGCTGAAGGAAAATGAAAAAACAGAGAAACTCTGAACTAAGTCGGGAGTCTACAGACTCTGTTAATGTGGATAGCGCCTGAGGGATGGTGATGGGGAAATGGGTGCTGTGACTCTGGGAGGTGATCATTATGTGATATTCAATTAGCAATTTTGGCCAATTATACCACATACGGTGCAGAATAGGTAAGAATGAGTTCCCAGGAATTGTTCTAAAGTATGGAAGGCAATGATGGTCCTTGTTTAAAATACTGTTTATTTATGTAAGGTTTTCGAGAGTGTATCAGGCCTCAAAAAAAAAAAAATTTGAAGCAGGGAATTGGGTTACTGAGATGATGGGAGAGCTGAGAAGCCAACCAGAGATTAGCAACACCGGGAAGCCACTACCCTGTGGGAGTGGGGTGTCACAGAGGAGCTTAGGGACAGAGTTTCAGGAAGATCCTGGAAGTGGAGTGAGCTCTTGTGGGAGGAACTGGGATGGTGTAGGGGCGTCAGCTGTCTCCAGAGATGCTGGCTGACTCAGAGAGAGAAGAGGAAAGCCCTGGCTTCTCCTTTCCTCTCATTCTTCAATCTCCATCTAGTGCTACTGGTATCTGAACCCATTTGAGGCAGGCAGCTGGTAGCTGGTAGCTTTCAGTGGCCCTGTTCCCTGGTATCTCCTCCACTCACAGCAGAGGATGAGAGAAATGAACCAAGGACATGAGCTGCATGGGAGGCATCTGTCCTCACAGGGCTTCCATTCCAGAAGGGGAAATGAGGCTGCTCCCAGATAACCTCAGTTTGGAAGAAGTCACTGTTTGAAACAGTAATTAATGACTTTGGCAATGGCACCCTGGGCAGCATGATAATTAAAAAACAGCAAAAACCAAACCCAACCCAACATTTCAGATATTAAAAATGGAGTTAATACAAAGAATTAAATTAGATGTGGATTGATTTCATACTGTATCAACAAAAACAAAAAGTAAATTTTACAAGAAGCTTTAGAATATATGTATGGCTTGGGGGAGATGACTTAAAAGAAATTTAGGAAACTCAGAAGCTACGAGAGGGGTAGAGATAATTGGTTATGCAAAATATGTTGAAAATATGGCAAAACACCATAA
>NW_003852559.1:1489231-1495383 GCF_000181295.1 Otolemur garnettii | reverse complement strand
CTTTTTGTTTCTTCCTTATAATTTTCTCTCTTGTTCCAATAGATAACAGAATTTTTAAAGATTCTCTTTCTCATTGAGAAATCAGAGAATGTGGCTTGCATTTGTAAAAGTCTGTGATGGGTTTATAGGAAAAAGGACTCTAAGGAAAAATGCACTTACTGCCCTTCCTCTTAATCTCAAAAATACAGGATTGTTTATACCTTCTCTAGCTTTCATTTTCCTGAGAATTTTAAGATGTTACTAAATATTTCTCTTCGTATTTTCTAGATGTGAGCAGAAAGTCATGTATCTAAAAACCTGCCTCCTTTACCAAGTAGCCAAACCCTGCATCTTACAGTCTCCTGCAATGGAAAGAAACGTATCTGATGTTCAATCAAAAAACAAATAACTAATGTTTGCCGAGGTAGTTAGGGAAAATTGGACTGACGTTTCAATTCACTCTGCAGTACATAGAACAAACAAGACAGATGAATGGGCGAATGGAGGGATTGATGGATTGACAGGTGTGGACTAGAACAGGACAGTAAGTTGTTAATAGTAGAATCTAGGTGCTAAATATGTAAGTCTTCACTGTAAGGTTATTTTAACTTCAAAATATTTGAAACATTTTATAATAAAAATATTTTTTAAAATTAATAGCTAAATATAACAGAATTTATTTATTTATTTGTATTCATTTTTTTCTTTATTGTTGCAGTTATCATTGTTGTTTTAGCTGGGCTGGGCTGGGTTTGAACCCACCAGCCTCCGTGTCTGTGGCTGGTGCCCTACCTACTGAGCTATGGATGCTGCCCCAAATATGACAGAATTTAAATAGTATATGAGGGACTTCAAAAAGTTCATGGGAGGTTTTTCTTCCCAGGTTGGGCAATTGCTTGAGGCAGCGCCAAGGCAAGGTGCCCCTTTTCATCCCTGGGAGAGTCCTGATGGTTCCTGGCTATCTACCCAAGCTTTAGGTCATAGGACAGTGAGGTGCTGCCCTGGGCCCTGATGGAGAAGAATGTGTGTATATGTCTGCAGCCACACTGGAGTTTTAGCCGGACATAAGAATGCTGCTGTCATCCTGACCAGGACAGAGGCTCTTCCTTCACCATGTTGATGGTTCCAAAAGTTTATAGGAAAATGGAATTAAAAGATAAAAAGAAAAACTACAAAGTTTATTTCTCAACACAGCTCCATCAAGTTCAAGACAGATACTTTGTAAGAGATAATACCAGCCATTTAGTTCATCCCTAAGAAATAAGAGCCCTGAAAATGTCCAGGTCAGTCTTTTTTACTTACATATTAACTGAAGAAAAATGATGCTCTTTAAAGATAAAAGGAGTCAGAAGGAGCCAAAAGAAGACTGTAAGATGGATGGTTAATGATTTCCCATCAAAAGGCTCACAAAATTGCCCTTGTTTGGTGAGAAGAACGAGCAGGAGCGTTGTGATGGAGACAGACTCTGGTGAAGAGTTCCTGGGCATTTTTCTGCTAAGGTTTTGGCTGCCTTTCTCAAAATGCTCTCCTAGCAAATGTTATTGTTTTTTTGTCTCCCAGAAAGCCAAATGCGTTGAGCATCCCCCCAAACTGTGGCCGTGACCTTTTTTGCTTTGACTGGACCACTTCTGCCTCCTAGATGCTATTGTTTTGATTTGGCTTGTCTTCAGAGTCTTTGAAAGAAGGCGTCAGCATCTTGATCTCACATTTTAAAAATTTCCATTGAGAGCTCTGTTTTTGTCTGCAGCAGATTCAAATAGAAAGTTTGCTTAACTTTAATCTTCCAGTCAGAATTACATAGGTTGAACCAGTTGAGATGTGTATGGTGCTGGTTACTGTTTGGCCAGTTAATTATTCTTCCTTCTTCAGTTATGGCACAAGTAAGATTAATTTTTTCCTTATAAATTGATATAGGTGGTCTGCCACTGTAGACTTCATCTTCAAATCTTCAAGATTGTCAGCTCCTTTCTTTCGGGGGGTGGGGTGGGGAGGAGGCACAGGTTCTCTGTAACCCAAGCTAGAGTGCAGTTAATGTCATCATAGCTCACGGCAACCTCAAATTCCTGGGCTTAACCAGTTACCTGCCTCAGCCTCCCAAGTAGCTGGGACTACAGGCTCCTACCCTTGTGCCTGGCTAATTTTCCTATTTTAGTAGAGATGGAGTTCTACTCTTGTTCAGGCTGGTGTTAAACTCCTGAGCTCAAGTGATACTCCACTCACCCTCCCAGAATGCTAGGATTATAGGCATGAACCATCACACCCAGCCTGTCTTGTCCCTTCTTAAAAGGAGTTATCCATATATAAACTACTGATTCTACTACTACTGAGGGACATTGTTCCCATAAACTTTTCATAAAGCGTCAGAATTCATGTCACTATGCTAGGAGCCCTTTTCTTTTTGACATGGTCTCACTCTCTTGTCCAGGCTAGAGTGTAGTGGTGTCATCACATCATCATAGGTCACTGCAACCTCAAACTCCTGGCCTCAAGAGACCCTCTTGTCTCAGCCTCCCATGTAGCAAGGACTCCAGCTGAGTCCTGCTGTGTTGGTCAGGCTGGTTTCTGACTCCTGTCTTTAAGCCGTTCTCTTCCTGCCACTTTACAGGTGCCAGGATTACAGGTGTGAGCCACCTTGCCTTGTGAGGAATTCTTTTCAAATTAAACTAGATCCTGTTTACACATGTTATAACAAGTTCTAATAAGTTTATTTTGGTACAGAAAAGTTTCAAAATGCCTGCATAGTTTTTTCGTAATACATACTTTTCTATAAGTTTTTTTTGAAGACCTCTTATAAAAACTACTTATTTCTTTTGATGAGAGGGGGAAAAAGGAATTTAGATATTCTGATAAAAGCATTAATATTGTTTAAAATATAACAAATGTTTTAGCCCATTTGTCTTACTTAGGATTTGTGTTTGTATAAACCCCATTTATTTGATTGGGAAAAATCCATTTTGATCATTTGGTAGCATGGTCTCATGGAGTATCTTTTGTACTTTAAGCATTTACATAAGAAGCAAGGAGAGTTTGGCCTTTTCCGGTAATTAGGACTTTCAAACGCTTACTGAAAAACACTCTTCTAAACATGACAGCCATTGAGAGCTGCTGTGCTGAACTACAATTAGCACTGTTAATAATAGCTTTTCCAGGAAAAGAATTTAATGACTGTGCAGAATCAAAAACTCTAAATAGTATCATTGTGTGTACTACTTCAATGTTTTCTTTGTTTTCCATGTGATAAATAGGCAGAAAAACTGGTTTCACTGCTAAATACTACTACCTTTGAAAACACAACTCTGAAAGTACATTCATTCATTCCAACATGCCACACTGTTTATTACACAGAGGCTGTGGAGGGGTAGAGACAAAATTTCAACTCTTTTTTTTTCTCTCTCTTTCTTGTAACTTTGTCTCCATCTCCTTTTCATTCTTCCACCTCTTCTCTCTTTTCCTAACATTTTTTTCTTCCTTTGCTCTCCTACGTCTTTCTCTCTCCCTCCCCTCCCCCTTTCTTCTGACTAGGCTGCCAGACAGGTGCCAGGCCCTTCCTACATGCTCATCTCTGCCTCTAGTGAGACGGTGAGGAGGCAGAATATGGAGGGATGGAGATGGTTGGGGAGAGTAGCAGTGGTTGAGGGCTTACTCTGCTCTAGGCACAATGATAAGCACCTTGTGAATTAAGGCTTGTTGACTATTCATAGCAATTCCAAAGAATAGATGGATTTTACAGAAAAGAAAACTAAGGCCTTGCAATGCTGGCCAGGGTCACTCAGGCAGTAAGGGCAGAGTCAGAATTCTATATACAAGAGTAGGGTATGGTAGAAAAAGCCCTTGACCAAGAATCCCAGGTTTGAGCTTTTGTTCTACTCATGATTAGTTGTGTGGCTCTGGGCAGTCAGTCTTACCTCTTCAAGCCTCACTGCACCCCTGAAAAAATTAAGGGTCTAGATGAGTCATTTGTGGTTTTTTTATTTTTCTATTTCTGATGTCTTGTTATTCTGCGATGCCCAGATCTTTTTTTTTCTTTTTTCTTTTTTTTGCAGTTTTGGCCAACCCGCTGCCCCTGGTATATGAGACCAGTGCCCCACTCCTTGAGTCACAAGCACCACTCAATGCCCAGATCTTTCATCCACAAATCCTCATAATCTTGCCATAGACTCTCAATTTTGGATATACACATTTTTATACAATAAATCCTGAACAATTCCATATATATGTTGAAATTAAACTAGCTATACAGTGTGCATAGTCACTGAATAAATAGCATGATCAACTGGTAAATGCTGCCTCAGCTATAGAGAGAAAATGAAGCCACTGTGTTAGTGGATTGCTGGTATCTCATGGGACTTCCTGAGTTTCTAAATGCAGCAGGCCATTTATTACAGACAGATAAGAATATGTCCTGGAATGTTAATGTCCTATGGAATACAGATTGGAAATGCAGGCCTAGTATTTCAAAATTTGATCTTAAATGATTTTTAAGCTTATATTTAAACACACATACAAAATTTACATAAATGCAAAATTGGGGCATGCAAAACATTTTTTTCCTTTATAATAAAGTTTTTTATTTTCTTTTTTGTTTATCTTTCCCTCACCTCATTAATTTTTCCACACCTTTCCCCTTACCCTGCCAAAGAAATTCATATGAATAACCCAGGGACATACAAAATATCCCTGCTCATATAATCATAGGAATATTGTGCATATATAGGGTGGCCGTAAAGTTCATGTACGATATGAAATAGTTGTCTGTTTTAAATTGCCCATGAACGTTAGGGCTAGCCTGTATTCGTACATTGCATATGCATATAGGGAGCGTTTTCTTGTCAGGAATTTACAAAAAGAGCATCATATGGGCACCCCTTCTCAGCTTGCTATTCTCACTTAGTGATCTCTCACACGAATGTCTCCAAGGAATTTGTCTTAATTCTAATTAAATTTCTTGTAAATATTTTAATAATGTTCCATAGTGTAGATTGCTATTTTATTCAGTCATTCCCTTTGATGGAAAATTATTTTTTCCTTTTCTCTTGCCTTTGCAAACAATACTGTAGTAAACACACTAGTCCATTTAGCCCTTTGTACTTGTGCTCTTTTTTCCTCTGGTATATATTCTCAGGATAAAATTGAAGGTCAAAATTTTATATGTTTTTAATTGAATAAACATTAGCATATTATTTTTCAAAAGTATTATAATAGTGAATATTTCCTTCAACAATGAGGAATCGTGGTTGCTTTGACTTATTCTCACCAGTAATGGGTATATTGTTTAATTTTTACCAGCATAAATGTTATAAAGTGCTATCTCCTTCCTAACTCAATTTGCATCTTCTTAATTGCTGGTGAGCAGTCTTCTTAAATGTTTATTCTCCAGATGATTTGCTCTTCTATAATTGCCAATGCATATTTTTACTTTAAATTTTTGCTAGCCATTTTATTGTCAATTTGTAAGAATTCCGTATATAATATATATAATGTACATTTGTAATCTGAAGGTAGGATTTTTAAAACTATTAATTGTCTTTTGTTTATTTGTATTATCTTTTGCCATAAAACTTTTCCAATTTTATAGACTGTAGTATATTCTCCCTCTCCGTTCTTTTTATCTTTCTTTCTTTCTTCTTCTTCTATGTTTTTTTTTTTTTTTAAGATAGGGTCTCACGTTTCTTGCCCATGCTGGAGAGCAGTGTCATGATCATAGCTCATTTGAGCCTCCAACTCTTAAGCTTAGGTGATCCTACTGCTTCAGCCTCCCACGTAGCTGGGACTACAGGCATGCACCACCATGGCTGGGTAATTTAAAACATTTTTCTTTTTTTTTTAAGGAATGAGGTCTTCTTATGTGGTCCAAACTGCTGCCTTTTTTTTTTTCTTTTGTAAATGCTGATTTTTGACTTTATTTTTCTTCCCTGCGTGTTGTTATGTGTATAGTCTCCTAGTTTTCTTATAGAAAATTTTTTTAATATCTAAGTTTTTAAAAAGGATTCATCTGGTGTTTAATTTTAAGTTTGGCATAAGATAGATATCCAACTTTATTTTCTTCTAAATGAATGGTCATGTATAGCTGTATGGTTTATTAAATAACCCAGCCTTTTACCAACCAACTTTGAAATGGAGTAAGTTAAATTTTCTAAAGTACCAGGATATATTTGCAGATTCTCCATTTTGTG
>NW_003852559.1:1448708-1477837 GCF_000181295.1 Otolemur garnettii | reverse complement strand
CAGATTATTTAATAGTGATTAATTTTAATTGTTATCAGAAAGAGGTAAGTTAAGTTTAGCTTTTACAAACAAATTTAGGAGCTGCAGAAAAATGGAGCCTGTGATTCTGTTTTTATAGTTAGGGCACATCAGAAATTAGTTGCTTATAGACCTTGTCTCCCAGTAGTTTTATTTTTCCTTCTGTCATCCTCCTCAAAGTTAAAATTTGAGAGAAATAAAATATGGTTATGGAAAGTTAGCGTTCCATAAATGAATATTATTTTTATCATGTGAATTTTCATCCCTTTTAAAGTTTGGTTTATGATGGGAATGACTTATAAAATTAATCCCTGTGTAGCTAGTTCTGCCTTTCTTTTAAATCATAAGCTGTTGATGTATTATTTTTATTTAGGTGAAATTCAGGAAACATAGAATTAACCTGTTTAAAGTGAACAATTCAGTGGCATTTAGTACATTTACAATTTTGCACAACCATCAGCTTTTATTTAGTTCCCAAACATTTTTATTATGCCCAAGGAAAACCCTGTACATGCTAAGCAAATACTCTCTATTCCCACCACCCCTGCCCCATAACCTGCTAATTCTTTGGTTCTATAGATTTATTTATTCTGGATATGTCATATCAATGGAATCTTACATGGCCTATTGTGTCTGGCTTAGAAGTGTTTTCAAAGTCTCTCCATTTTGTGGCATTTATCAATACTTCGTTCCTTCTTATGACTTAATAATATTCCATCATGTGTATATACCACAATTTGTTTATCCATTGATTGGTTGATGGACATTTGGCTTTCATTCCCATTTTAGCTATTATGTATAGTGCTGCTCAGACACAAGTAATTTTTAGTACCTGTTTTCAATGAGTTGGTATATTTTTTACAAAGATGCAAGAGTAAGTGCTCTGAATTTTGTAAGACTTCCACAAGATTGGAAGCATTGCTGTAATCACCACATACTTTCTTTTTTGGAATTCCTTGCATCTGTTCCTATTGTCAAATATTATTTTTCTTTAGTTATCCATCAGCTAACAACTCATTTAAGTCCACTTTCAATTTCATTGAAAATAAATAATTTGAAACCACCTAAGTTGCAGATGAATTTTTACCAAAGTCTTACTGGTATTCACTTTCTCAATATTTAGAAAATATACCAAAAGATCTTTCAAAGAATTACACAAACCACAATTTTGATCATGGCTGTTCCACTCTCTTTCATAGATACAGTCCTGTTTTTATTTTTAACTCAGAAGGAGTTGGAAAAATTGAAGTATTGTCACTTTCAATGTAAACTTTGCTAACATAACATTTTAAATTAAAACGTGTGCACTCATAATACTGTGTGTGTGTGTGTCTTCACCTCTCTAATCCCTGTAGTTGCAGTTAGTTCATGGAAAATGTCAAATATATCAAATCAGTCATCTAAATCAGATTTACTAATTAAAAATTAATTTAAATAAATGTACTAGTGTTTATGTTTATGACAACCATCTCATTTGAGATTTCTAATTCTTAACTAGAAAAAAGGTAGTTTGAGAGACATTAGGGGCTGGGGAACATGTGTAAATAAGTTTATCACCTGGAAATACACTTTCTTTCTTCAGGATTTTTCTTTAGAGGACCCTTTGCTTCATCTTAACTGGGCTATCTCTCAACAGCGATGCCCCAGTGATGAATCTTTAGATAATAGGTAATGAATGGAAAAAAAATTATTATTGCTGTGACTGTGTCACAAATACATTTCATGTCACTTCAGAATATATCGGTAGTCAGATATATTAGCCATACAGCACAGATTCCCATGAACATTTTACATTAATAGAACTATTTTAAAAATAAGGAAAACTCTAAGCCTTTACTGTGGGTGTCTGATGACTCCGTTAAAAGCAGATACACTGACATGAGTATTGGTTCATTTTGAAGTTTGCCTTCCTGCTGGCTTTTATATTCTGTAAAAATGCTCCATATTAAGATTTGAGATTGGTGAGAGGAAGACTTTTCTGAAAGAAAGTAAGAAAATGGTAATTTTGCAAAAGTTGGAGAGAAAGGAGGACTGCCATTCATGTCCTGACCTCAGGCAGATCCGTTTGCAAAAGAAGACACGAGGAAGTGGAAGGTGACTTACCTGAGTTCCTTAAAAGTAGATTTACCCATAAGCTCCTTGGAAACTTTGTGTGTGCACCCAGGAGTATGTCCATGCAAATTGAAAGAATGCTATTTATTACACAGCACAGACGTGGTCCTTGACCCCATTGAATTATGACGCCATGGAAAATGCACACAAGTGAAATGGAATGATATAAAAACAAACCCACAATTGTAATGCAGTGAGTGATGGGAGCTGTGGGCGTCAGTAGAAGATCCATGGGGGCTTCCGAGCTGGGCTCAGGAAAATCAAGAAGGTCTTGCATGGGAAGATGGCATTCAAACTGACACAAAAGGCCAGGCGTGGAGGCTCATGCCTGTAATCCTAGCACTCTGGGAGGCAGAGGTGGGTGAAGGTTCGAGACCAGCCTGAGCAAGACACTGTCTCTACTAAAAATAGAAAAACTGGGGCAAAAGGATTCCTTGAGCCTGAGTTGGAGGTTGCTGTGAGCTATGACACCATAGCACTCTACCCAGGGCAACAGCTTGAGACTCTGTCTCAAAAAAAAAAAAAAAGAAAGAAAGAAAGAAAAAAAGAAAAGGGAGGGTTGGGAACAGAAGGATGGGAAGCATGGAGGAGGGGGACGGGAAGCAGGGGAACAGGGCATATGGAGCCAGAAGATGGAGGGCAGGACAAGGAGGATGACGCAGGAGGCGGCAGAGGCCATGTCCTGAGGAGATTTGCAAGTCACAGTCAGGACTTGGAATTTTACCTGGGGCAATAGGGACCCACTGGAGTTTGTGCAGATGGAGAAAATCATCATATTTCTGTATTCCTGTTTGCTCAACAGACAGAGTGACCCATCCTGAGACCAGCTACTCATTAATATCTTCTTGTTTCACTTTTGCCTTTTTCCACTTCTTGGGAGTTTCCCTTAGCTCTAACTAGTAGCAATTTTTTTTACGAAAATTATTCCAACCCTAATGATTTTACAATATCAAATACTTTAAACATACTGCAAATATAATACCCATAGAACAGTAGATCTTTTTTTCCCCCATACTGTGTAGGCTACAAAAGAAACTTCTCTTTTTCTTTAGGCTTCTTTACATTCTCTTCTGAAGCAATGACAAAACCAAATATTCCAAATATTTTGCTAAATTTCAGGTCAGTCTTAAGATGGGTTGAAATAATGTTCTTTCACGTATGGAGCCTGGATCCACAACATTACATATGAAGCCACATGGTAGGAACTCAGGTGATTTTTCACTCTTGGTGCCACAGGTGAACTATTACACTGTTCTCTAGATACCTTCGCTGATGACTTGAAAGCATTTCTTCTGCCCTTATGTAAGGTGACTTTCAGTAAAGCGGTTTTATATAAACTCTAGAAGTGGAACTGCTCTAGTCACCATTAACTCTTTTGTGAAAGGTTTTTCTAGATGGTCACCAAATTAGCTAGAACAGTTAAAGAAGGGAGAGCCGGCTTATCTCTTTCTAACCCCATACATTTATTTACATAAATATTTACCATTACGCCCTGAAAAAATAAAGAAAACTGCCCAAGTCTATTTATTGGTGCAATGAAAAGAAGGAGAACATGTAAAAGAGCAACAGTTCTTCTTGTCTTGCACCATTGGTCACGGGGCAGGACACTTTTGTGAATTGGGTGTAATCTGCTGGTGTAGATGTGGCTGGTGATAGATGAATGTTAGGGACTTCAGCTGCATCTTTGCCAAGGGTCCCTCCTCCAGTAAAAACCAAAAGCAAGAGGTGGTTTGATGTGTCCTCTGGGTGAGTGGGGTGTGCACAGCGTGAGTCATCTCTGGCCAGGCCTCCATTCTCCTCTGGTGTTTCTTCCTTTGCTTCTACAATCAGGAGGGGAGGCTGGCTCCTGGCTGGTCTATCTTCTCCATGGCTGCTCCATCAGAAGAATAAATTCTATTTCTCTCAAGAGCTGCTCTTTACAAGTTAGGTTGCCGATATTATTGGCTCAATTAGAAACAAAATTTAGAAATTGCTGGAACCAAGACCTTCTTACAGTCAGGCCAGGAATTTCTAGCACTAAGTTATTTCTTTCTTAGGAGTTGAGGACCACACTTCATATTCATTTTCCTACTCTTCTCTCCCAAAGTAAAATAATCACCAAAAAACTTTAAAAGTTTTTCCACACATATATTGCTCTCTTAATTATTTATATCTCTATACCTATTGATTGAAACTACTTGAAATGGCATTGATTATGTAGATTAAAACACGATAACCTCCAGATTAAAAAGCGAATGTACAGGAATATTTTCCTTCAAGGATAATGACGAAGAACTTCCAAGCTTCTTAAGGTATTTAAAGAGTGGATACGAATAAATCCTAGCTGATGAGATAAAAATGGCCTTCTCAAAGCCATCTTGACAAGGGTTTGGAGCCTGAGATAAATGCAGTGAATGATCTTTGATGATACCATATTCGATTTTATCCATGTGAAATCTGGGTTAATAGAAATATGTAGGAAAAATGGAGAGAGAGTGGTAGCAAACAGTCTGAAGGATTCTATCTTACAGTCAGACCCAGTTTGTTGTTCCCATAACTTGAAATGAATTCTGTGGGAAGGCATGCAATCTTGTTCCCTGTAGTTGAATATGGCTCTTTCCATTCTGCAGACTCCATTCTTATTTTCTTAATTAAGTGATTGTCCTCATAGACAATAGATCTTCTTCTTGCACCCTGTTATTCGTTGGAGGTATTTAAATAGTTCAGTGTACGGAGTTCCTTTGTTAGATTATCTCATTTAAAGCTCACCCTGCAACTGTGAGTAAGGAGTCATGCACATTTTACAGATTATGAACAAGATTGGAGAAATTTAGTAATTTTCTCATAATTACATAGCTGATAAGTGGGGAATTGAATGCAAAGCCTGTGACTCCAGAGTTCATAATCCCTCTTGGCACCATGTGGAACTGCCTTTTTTAAGTGTTGGGAAGGAAAGAAATCTCCAGAAAGATGAAAGTACATAACCTATGTGGAGGGGCAATCAAATCTGACTGGAACATGTGGGAGTTGAGACAAAGTAACAAGAAATAAGGTTGCGCATGTGTGCCAGGCCTGTATATTTTGAAAGATCTTGAACACCAGGATGAAAATGTTTGTTTGACGGGCTGTGAGGTTTCCTTGATTTCAGAGCCACAGAGTGAGTAGAGAGCAATAGATAAGGTGGAGTAATTGGGTAGCAGTGCCAGGATGGACAGATAGTCTCTCCCCTCACCCCCTTCTATTATAGAGGAATGAGGAGCACAGGAAAGAGAGGATAAAACCAGTTGATTTAAGAAGAGAGAAAAAAGAAGAGCTGAAAATGACTCAGCTATTATGAACATGAGGGTATGAGAAAATGCTGTCCCCATTGCCTGCATTTCTGGGAAATGTTCTCCTTTGGGGGAGAAAGCTGTTAAAGAGGTTTAGGATATGCTGACCATATGGTTCAAGTAGATGATTCAGGGAATAACAGACAAGAAACCTCTGAGAATGTGAGTCTAAACTTCCAAAAAGTGGCCTAGGACAGAGATGTAGATGTAGAGTTGTCTGTATGGAAATGACAGTTAAAGGAGGAAGTGAGTAAGACCGTTTTTGTTTTTTTTTTGAGACAGAGTTTCACCATATTGCCCTCAGTAGAGTGCTGTGGCATCACAGCTAACAGCAACCTCAAATTCTTGAGCCTAAGTGATTCTCTTGACTCAGCCTCCCAACTATCTGGGACCTCAGGCACCTGCCACAATGCCCGGCTATTTTTTTCTTTTTTGTAGAGACAGAATCTCACTTTATGGCCCATGGTAGAGTGCTGTGACATCACAGCTCACATCAACCTCCAAATTCTGGGCTTAGGCGATTCTCCTACCCTAGCTTCCCAAGTAGCTGGGATTACAGGCACCTGCCACATGCCTGGCTATTTTTTTTGCTGCAGTTTGGCCAGGGCCGGTTTAAACCCACCACTCTCAGTATATGGGGCTGGTGACCTACTCACTGAGCCACAGGTGCTGCCCCACCTATTTGTTTTGTTGTTGTTGTTGTAGTTGTTTAGTTGGTCCAGGCTGAGTTCGAACCTGCTACTCTCAGTGTATATGACTGATGCTGTAACACTGTGCTATGGGTGCCAAGCCAGTAAATAAGACCTTTGAGGGAAGAAATATGGAGAGAGGAGAGGAATGTGGGAAATAAAGATGATTAGAAGGCAGTTGATTATTAAGCTTTCTCAAACACAGTAGAGACACTGCATGTGAGGAATGAATCTCCATTTAGATCCTGCAAAGGCAAAAATTTTCTTTCATACTTTTGTATGTCAGCCATTTGCTAAAATTACAGACTGCAAAGTACACGTTTCAATTGGTATCTCTGCTTTATTATTATTTAGTCATCTTCTGAGATTCACCTTTTGCTATCTACTTTAATAATAATTAGTGGTGTCAAGCATAAAAAATGAATCCTTTTGAGAGCACAGCATGTTTAATATATATTTAATATTGGAGTTCATCAGTGATGATTAGATGCATGTTTTGGTTTCTATCTCCTGACTTCAAAGCATCTTAAATTTGTTTCAACTTCTTGTTAGATTAAAGGCTTGCTTTTTTTTTTTTTTTTTTAAACTCACTGACACTAATGAACAAAGGATGAAACATTAGGGAACCATGACAAAAATATTATAAGAATATTAAAAATATAGTTTAACTTTTTCTTTTTTAAAAAAACATGCTGTTCTTTTAAATGTAGGACTGTAATAATGCATTTTAAGAATCCCAACTCTCTAAAAAAATCTATAAAAGTTAACTTAGAAATACTGATTTATATTAAAAGAGGTGTATTGACTTCACAATTTATTTTTTTATTTTTTTGAGACAAAGCCTCAAGCTGTCACCCTGGGTAGAGTGCTGTCGCATCACAGTTCACAGCAACCTCCAACTACTGGGCTCAAATGATTCTCCTGCCTCTGCCTCCCAAGTAGCTGGGACCAGGTGCCCGCCACAATGTCTCAGCTATTTTTGGTTGCAGCCATCATTGTTGTTTGGCGGGTCCGGGCTGGGGATTCGAACCTGCCAGCTCAGGTGTATGTGGCTGCACCTTAACCACTTGAGCCACAGGCGCCAAGCCAAGGCTTCACAATTTATTTAGCCTCAGAGCATTTGAGCGTTTAGTGCAGATTTTTAAATTATTTTCTGGAGAGAGATAAGATATTGAGACTTAAAACAACAGTAACAGAAGCAGCCTCAGTGGTAGCCGTTTTGGAGGGAGTGGTCTCCCTCCTTTTTCTGGGAACTTGCTAACTAGACCCCAACTTGGGTCCTCATCTCTGTCTGTCCTGCCACCTCTGGCTTTTGTCTGGCTTATCTGCTAGGTTCCATTCACCCCTGCTTCCCACTTCCACAATAACTATCTTTTTGAATAGTTTCCTTTAAGTTTGGCTCCTGTTAGAATCTAGCTTCTGTTTTTATTTAGGACTTCCACAAATCCCATGGGGACACAATTTGTTCAAGAATGGCTCTCAGCTGATCTGGCTCCATGCCAGCCCCCATTCAGAATGACCCTACACAAGGCGCTTAACTTTTCTCATTTAAGTGGAGGGTAGAAAATGATTTTTTTTTTTTTGTCTACCCATCTTGGGTTCTCCATCTAAGACCCTGTACATGTAACTAAGAGAAGACAGATAAACAGGTGAAACAGAAGTTCATTAACATGCACAGAACTACTTGTGGGAACACTCAGTAATGAGTTACTCAAATAAGTGGTTAGAATTTGGACTTAGACAACAATTTTTTTTTTTTTTTTGAGACACAGTCTCACTATGTTGCCCTCAGTAGACATGCCATAGTGTCACAGCTCTCAGCAACCTCAAACTCTTGGGCTTAAGCAATTCTCTTGCCCTCAGCCTCCCAAGTAGCTGGGACTATAAGCACAAACCACAACGCCTGACTACTTTTTGGTTGCAGTTGTCATTGTTGTTTTTAGCTGGCCCAGGCTGCTTCCAACCTGCCAGCCTTGGTGCATGTGGCCGGTGCCCTACCCACTGAGCTACAGTGGTAGCTGTGCTGCTGACAATGTATTTTTAGAGACAAGAGAAGGGAAAGGACTAAGAGCTGGCAAATCGTGGAAAGGCAAATCCATGGGAAAACCAATGGTATCTAAGGGCTAGTGTTAGCAAGATTTGTGAATGTGGAATCCTCTGGTATAGTCTCTAGGCTGACAGGAGTCTAGGGTTGTGTCTAATGATTAATTTCTGTCCTCTCTGGAGAGAGGAGAGGAAGGACACACAGTATAAATTTATGTATTGCTTCTAGGAAAACAGAGGGAGGGCAGAGAGCTTTTTAAATATCTGCCTCTTTTCAATTGCCTTCAGCAACAAAGAATTCTTAGGACAAAGTACAAATTTGGGGGTGATATATTTTGCTGTCCTTCACAAGCTGTCAGCTGGAACTTGAAGGTTACTGTTAGTTATATGAATTATACGAAGTATCTAGAACTGCACAGAAGTTAATGGGTAGGTCATATTTGATCATAGTATTTGTACTTACACCCAACTTTTCAAGATTGTAATTATTATCTAGACTAGGGTTTTCTTTTTTTTTTTTTATTTCAGATTGACATTAGAGTACAAACAATTAGGTTGCAATGTTTAGGTTTGTTAGATAAGGTCCCTGTTATAGTTGTGGCCTATCTCCAAGAAGTGTGCTATATCTCCTTACATTGTGCCCGTTAGATGACAGCACATCAATCCCCCTCCTTCCTCCCCTCCCCATTTAACTTCCTCCCCCATCCCCCCAACTTGAATTGAATTGAGTTTTTCCTTTGTGTAGGCATTTATTAGTTCATTTACTGGCTTCATATTAGTATTGAGTGAATGGTATATTTGCTTTTCCATTCTTGTAATACTTTTACTAAGAAGAATCTGTTTTGACCCCATCCGGGTTAATACAGAAGATTAGATTAGTGTTTTCTGCTATTCCCAGTTTTAAAAAAATCATCTTAGGTATTTGGTGGCATAACCCAGGTCTCCCCCTGGAGATTCTGATTCATTGGGATTCTAGAATGGGACCTTGTATTTTTTTTTTTTTAATTGGAACCCTAGCTCTTTGCTATACAAAATATAGGTCACAGACTAGCAGCGTTGGACTCATTTGGAAGCTTTTTAGAAATGCTAAATTCTGGGAATATCAAGAATTTAGGTTGTTAAAGCTCTTTACCTGAGCCATTTCTTAGGGCTGTACTTTCAGGAACAAGTTTGAGAAATTAAGTAATATTTCTTTCTGGGAAAAAAGTAGGCTTGCTCACTTTACACTGTAAAATGGTAGGCTCTCTAAGACCTTTTTTTTTCTGTAATGCAATCTACCACATGTACAAGTGTTCACCTAGATGCTCCTCCACATTGCTTCCAGGGGAAAGCGAAATCAACACTTATGCTGCTTGGTGTCCTGTAAGTAATAAAGTCTTTTATTTTTGAACTAGAAGTGTCTAGTTCTTATGTCTTCTCTCAGTACTACTTAAAGTAGTTTCATGCAAACTTTGCATTTTTCTTTAAACAGATAAATGAGTATATTTTTTCTTTAAACAGATAAATGAGTATATTTATACAGATAAATGAGGGAATATCTTTAAATAGATAAAGAGGGAAAAAATATTCTCTATTTGTGGACGTAGATAATGTACATTGCCTCTGAGAAAAAGCACCCAAATAATATTAACTATCCATTACAATCATCCTATTTATCATTATCATCATCATTTGTATGAAGTGAATTCATACATTGTGTTGTTTTGATAGAATGACTCATTTTCTTCTCTTTAAAGAACATGCATACTATAAAAACAAATGTATATCATCAAGCCAGTCAATAGTCTTTATTATCTATACTAATTCATGTATGGTTTTTATTTTTTCTTTTGTTTGTCTTTCTATCCCATCTTTTTGAATTTGGACAGTTAATCCTTGTAATAACTTGCTGATAACATATATGGAGAAGTAATGACGGGTGATTCACAAGTAGAGTGCACCAACTCTAGGATTCTGCTCTCTGGGATGGACAGTGGCCGCAGGCAAATCTGTGGCTCTGCTCCTGCTGCTCAGGGAGAAACTCCCAGAGTAGATAGCTGTAGCAGTAGGCCACCCAACTAACCTGAACCCTGGGGGTGGTTTCTTGATGGGTGGGGCTAAATCAGGCAGTGCAGGGAAGGTTCAGGAAGTGTAAATCCTCTGTTGACCTTCCCTGATCTACAGCAATAAGATGATTTGAAGAGGATGGAAGAGGTGAAGGCCCCCTGGCTTCAGGCCTCTTCTCTCTTACTCATTTTCTCCTTCCTTCAATCTACCCTCAGCTCTGCCCTTGAGTATATTTGAATGCCCCCAGAAGGATCTTACAATTATAGGATTATTGTTACACAAAAACTAAGAAGGGATATAGAGCAATTAAACAACATTTGAGTAATGAGCATAGTCTTAAGAGTCACTTTAGAGGCAATACTAGAATTTTGCTTCCCACAAATAACCTGAATAAATGCACCAGGCATTCACTGTATTTTTTAGGCACAGATAAAAAGGAAATAGGCATTGAATAGGTGTATGAGGAGTCCAGCTAAGAACCCTGACCCAGGTCTGCTAAGTCGGGAGTTTGCTTCTCCCTACTTAGGGAGGAAACAACAATGGTGGCCAAGGCTTTCAATTAAAAATGCCTCACAGGTTTTACAGTAAAAAGGACAAAATCTTTAGCCCTTTTCCAGGGAATATTCTTTATGGTTTTGTTGTTGTTGCATGTAGAAATAGACAAGGGGTTAAGTTTTATTTAAAAGGTCTTTAAGTTGCCACTGGAAATGTGGGTGTGTTTGAAAAATATCACAACATGCATTTGGGAAATATGGATTCCATACTGTGAAGGGGCAGGATGAGGTAAAGTATTGTCCACACTACAATGACCATAAAATCATTCTAGTTGTCAGAAGGGATTTTTGATTGACTATGGAATTAGAATTTGTTTCTAAAATAGAGTTTGGTGAGGGAGATTCCTTTTTATGTTAAAGAATCAGGAAGATAATCTTAACAAAAAATAAGAGGTTGTTTATATACAATTTTTTCCAGTACCATAAAGAGCAAATAAAAAGATGAGGGTCTTCCAGAAACAAACAAACAAAAGTGAAAGACTGCACTAAGCCTTGTAGGGAAATCAGGAAGCTTGCCAGCAGCACAAAAAGTGAATTTGTGCTTGCCAGCAGCACAAATGGAGGCATCATTTCCTACAAGATGAGCAGTTGCAGCAAAAATTTATAGTACAGACTGGATGGGAAGAAAACTCATTAAATTCTGTACAACTAAGAACAAATTCAACAGCTACAGGAATTGTTTATGAAGGATCCTCAAATAAAATGGAAACCTAGGATGACTGCAGTTAGGGAACCTAAAAATACTTGGTACTTATTTCAATTCCTGATAAAAGAAAATAATAATTCTAATGAGTCTCATATGAGATATAAATGGTATGAAATACAGAAGTCAGTTAATAGTAAAACCCTAGCTGATTAGAAAAAAGAGAGGGAAGATACTTGCCTTATAAAACGTTTTCTTAGCCTATCTGAGGTTAAGAGTATTACCTGCCCTTTGGTTTGAAAGAATTGAAGGAAACAGCAGAATCAGATGTTATTATTTATGAAGTTTGGGGTCTATACATGATCACATTCATTAAAACTTCGCTATCTATTTTTTTTATTACATAGCTTAGATTAAGTCACTATCAATGTGTTAACTCAGGATTTTACAAAGAAATAAAGAACTACTTTAAATACTTTAGGAGTAGAAATTGAATGAAACCAGTTGGCAATTTTAATTAAGATTTGTATGCAGACTGGTCAGAAGTAGTAGATCACAACCAACTCTCTCTTGAAAGTTGAAACTTTAGAGATTTTACTTTTCAGTTTTTGGTTAGTCTTGCCAAAGGTTTATCAATTTTATTATTTTCAAAGAACCAACTTTTTGTTTTATTGATCTTCTGAATCATTCTTTGTTTTCCATTTCACTTAATTCTACTCTAATTTTGGTTATTTCTTTTCTTCTTCTGGGTTTGGGTTTGAATTGATCATCCTTTTCCAGTTGCTCAAGATAGCTTATTAGGTTGCTAACTTGCTCTCTTTCTGTTTTGGATGAAGGCTTCTAATGCTGTAAATTTCCTTCTTAGGACGACCTTTGCGGTATCCCACAGGTTTTGTTAGTTTGTGTGTTTATTATCATTTTGTTTCAAAAACTTATGATTTCCTTCTTAATCTCATTTTTGATCCAGCTATCATTTGGCCTAAGGTTTTGTATTTTCATGACTTTCTTTGAGTATGAAGGTTTCTGTCGCTATTGAGTTCAACTGTTATTCCATGATGGTCTGAGAAGATATAAGGAATAATTTCTATTCTTTTAAATTTGTTAAGGTTAGACTTGTGTCCTAGACTTGATAAATTTTGGAGGCTGATGAGAAGAATGTGTATTCAGTTTTATTAGGATGAAAATAATGTGTATATATCTGTTAAGTCCATTTGTTCTAGGGTCAAGTTTAAGTCCATTATTTCTTTGTTTAGTTTCTTCTTGGAAGATCTATCCAGAACTGCCAAAGGGGTGTTATAATCTCCAACTATTATAGTGTAGGAAGATATCATATTGATCAGATTCATTAGGGTTTGTTTTATAAATCAAGGAGCATTCAGGCACATAAATGTTAATTATTGAAACCTCTTCATGTTGAGTATTTTCCTTGACAACTATGTAGTGTCCCTCCTTGTCTTTCCTTATTTTGTTGCTTTAAATCCTATTGTATCTTCAAATAAGATTGAAACTCTGCTTTTTTCTAATGTCCACTTGCCTGTATTACCATTGTCCATCTCTTTACCATGCCAAGAGGTATGGTGTGCCTCTTGGAAGCAACAGGTACCTGGCCAGAATTTTTGTATCCAGTCAGCCAACATGTGCCTGTTTAGAGGGGAATTTAAGCCATTCACATTAATTGAGAGAACCGATAGGTATAGTAGTATTTTGGCTGTCTTGTTTTTCAAAGGTCCAGTGTATATTTTTAATCCTTTCACCATTGTGGAACCTAGGTATTTTTCCTTAAATTCTGGGTGAGTTTACATTGTTAGACCATCATGCTGGTCATTATGAAAAATGGGTCTGAGTATTTCCAGGAGAGCTGGTCTAGTTATGGCAAATTTCCTTAATATATGGATATCAGTAAGGTGTTTGATTTCTCCATCACAAATGAAACTCAGTTTGGCTGGACACAGGATCTTGGGCTGAAGGTTGTTTTGTTTTAGAAGGTTGAAGGTCAATGACCATCTTCTTCTGGCTCAAAAAATTTTGGCGGAAAGATCTGCAGTCATCCTGATATTTTTCCCTTTATATATATATATATACTTTTCTTATGCTTGGCTGCTTATGGGATTGTCTCCTTCATATTAACTTTGGCAAAGTTAATTACAATGTGTCTCAGAGATGCTTTATTTGGATTGAATCATGCTGGGGCTCTGAAACTATCTACTATCTGAATTTATGTGCCTCCTGCAATGCTTGGGAAATTCTCCACCATAATGTCTTGGAGTAAAGCGTCTGTGTCTTTAGAACCATTCTCTTCTCCTTCAGGAATCCCTATAATTCAGATGTTTGATATTTGGAATGATCCCATAACTCTCTACTATGTATTCTGAAGCTCCTCTAATGCCTTTTTCAATTTCTTAAGCCCTACAACCAAGGAAAACAGTCTTCAGGATGTGAGAAAATTTTGCATGTTGTGATTCCGACAAAGGTCTGATAACCAGACTCTACAGAGAACTCAAATTAATAAATAAGGAAAGAGCAAACAACCCCATTTCTTTGTGGGCAAGAGACTTGAACAGAAACTTCTCTGAAGATGATAGACAAATGGCAAACAAACACATGAAAAATTCTTGTCATCTTTAATGATCAGAGAAATGCAAATCAAAACCACTTTGAGATATCACCTACCTTCAGTAAGATTAGTCCACATCACAAAGTCCCAAAACTTCAGATGCTGGTGTGGATGTGGAGAGAAAGAAACACTTCTACACTGCTGGTGGGATTCCAAACTAATACAACCTTTATGGAAAGGTTGTGGAGAATCCTCTAAGCAGTAAAATTAACCTTCCATTTGATCACACAATTCCATTACTAAGTATCTACCTAGAAGAACAAAAATCATTTTACCACAAAAACATTTGCATCAGAATGTTTATTGCAGCCCAATTCATAATTGCTAAGTCATGAAGCAACCTAAATGCCCATCAACCCATGAATGGATTAACAAACTGTGGTATATGTACACCATGGAATACTATTCAGCTATAAAAAGATGGAGACTTTACATCTTTTATGTTTACCTGGACGAAGCTGGACCATATTCTTCTTAGTAAACTATTTCAAAAATAGAAAAAAGTATACAATGTACTCAATACTATTATGAAACCAATATAAATCATTATACATCATACAAATGATAAAACACAAATATAGTCTAGCAGAAGGGAGGGGTGAGGAGGGGGAGGGTGATTGGTGGGAGGAAGGAGGGCACTTGGTGAGATCTCACCTAACATGCACAATGCGAGAGTATATTTCAAAATAACTAAGAGTAAATTTTAATGACTTACCACAAAAAATAATTGAGGTGATGGCTATGTTAATAAGTTCAATTTAAAGCATTCCACATTGTATATCAAATCGTCACAATTTGATCTTTGGGGAAAGAAAACTGTATTCATTAATACAGTGAAAAGTCCAGTGAGGAAGGGACCAAGTCATACTTCATTTAAGTTTTTACCTAAAGACATTCGAATTGAATATTTTGTTATTTAAATTTGTTTTATTTCAGATTAATATGAGAGTACAAATGTTTAGGTTACATTGTTTTCATTTCAGGTAAAGTTTAAGTTATAGTTGAGCCCTTCATCCAGGGGACATTCTGAACACCCTCACATTGTGTACAGTAGGTGACATTCTGCCAATTGCCCTCCCTCCTTCCACTAACAGCCCTCCCTTCCTCCCTCTCCCTCCTCTACTGTCTCCCTGGCTAGATAAATTTATGTTTTCTTTTGTGTGTGTGGGTAGTTGTTTATATATTTGTTTCACATTAGTATTGAGTACATTGGATACTTTCCCCCAATCTTATGGTACTTTACTAATGTGTTTCAACTTCATCTAGATAAATACGAAAGTTGTAAAGTCTCCATCTTTTCTTATGAGTAAACTTTAAAAAAATTATTTTATCTCTATTTCGTTCTAATAATATCTCTCAGCTAGCAGGATAGTTTTTCAACAAGCTTTTCTTGAGTATCAATTATGTATGGTCGGTGCTGGGTTCTGAATGGGATGAGGAGATCCAAGGGTAAATTTGAAAAGATCTCTGGCCTCAAGGGAGACAGAAAAATACATGTATGTGCACATTTAATTAGAGCTGGTTAACTAATTAGAGCAGCACTTTTCAGATTATTTTGGTCTCAGGACTCCTTTAGTCTCCTCAAAATTATCACAGATCCCAAAGTACACACACTGGTTTGCTTAGCCTGTATCTATCACTCTGTACCACATTAGAAAGTAAAGTTGAAAAAAATTTAAAATACAAGCATGCAGTGATAATATATTCCTTTATCTGTCAGGATGATAATCTTGTTCCATGTTATTTTGCCTCTGGAAAATTCTACTATGCATACACTTGTGAGAGGATGAGGATGAAAAAAGCAAATAGTGTCCTTAGCATTATTGAGAAATTATTCTTGACTTTATGGAGCCCCCAAAGGGTCTCATGGACCCCCAGGAGCATACTTTGGCAACCAGTGAACTAGAGAAGATGTTCGATGCTGTAGTAGATATATAATCAAAATGCCATGAAGATACAAAAGAGGGTGAGTGATTTATGTCAATTGATGTTAACAATTATTAATTGTTACTATCTTGTTAATATTAGTTTCCAACTGAGTCTTCTAGATTGCAATAAACACAACCAATACAATAAATAACAATACTAGTTTTAGCCAAGTAGTTTATGAAACAAAGGTGTTCCCCTGCCATCTGGTGGCAATATATCCTAATTAGGAATTGATAGGTTTCTTTAAGTGGCACACAATTACAATGTATCTTAATTGAGGATTTAGAGTTTTGGAATTGTGGGTTTAGCCCCAAATGTTATGAAATTATATTTTCAACGTCTGAAATATGCAAAGCTAACACTAAATAGTTCTCCAATACAATAAAAGAAGACAGGCTAAAATCCAACTATGTTTTGAAGAACTAATAATTATGCAGGGGTTTCACAGGGAATCAAAGAGAAGTTTTCTTTGTTTTTTTTTTTTTTAATGAAAACATTTTAACCCTGTATAGTACAACAGATAGGAAGAAGGGTTTCCAACCGACACCACATATTCAGGTTTTGCAGGCTCAGGGAGATTGAGAATATGTCTTGAAAGGTCATCAGCGCAGACTCTGATTCTGCTCTCTATCTAGGGAAGTTGTTAAGGGAACACGTCGCTCACTAAGTGAGGCATACTGGCACATGGGTACCCAGAGAGAGAAAGAAGAGGAGTGATGGTGGCTGATCCCATCATCTTTGATCCCAAGAAGAATGGTCAGATGATGTGGATTTGTATAATGCTGCTACTGTTTCTCAGGTTAAAACATTAATGTCATTGTGTCATATTTTTCAACAGGACAATATAAGTAGATTTATTGAGGTCATTTTGAACTTTTGTAAGTGTAACTGATAATTGTTATAAGGTCTTAGCATCCTTCTCAATGGTAAGAGGTTCAATATCGCATAGTGCATTGACCATCAATCTGGTAGTATGTGAACACTTGCTAAGACACCGAAGCCTGGATTGTTTTGAGGCAATCAGTTTCCTGATTCACTTCCATATGTAGTTTTTCCCCCCAATTGATCTTCCACAAAACAAGCCTATGTTCATTAAAGCCCAAGTCCTACTGTTTGCAGTAAAGGTTTGCAAATTCCTCACTGCTCTTTCACCTTATTAAGGGGCGTTGCACTGAAGGATAAGCATATTTGAGCACTTAAGGAAGGAGAAGACTTCTTCAGTGATTAATTATAGCTCAACAAACCTGTAGGGCTTTGGTCTTTCCCAGCTTTGCACATATTTTTGTTAAGGATAAAGCCTGGTAATAGAAACTGTCATTTTTACCATTTAAGAATATGCAGAATTCAGGGCTGGGTGTGGTGGCCAATTCTAGCATTTTGGGAGGCCAACGTGGAACAATTGCTTGATGCCAGGAGTTTGAGACCAGTCTGGGCAACACGGTGAGAGTGTTTCTTTAAAACACAGACAAATTAGCCAGGAGGTGGCATGCACCTGTAGTCCCAGCTACTTGGGAAGCCGAGGCAGGAGGATGGCTTTAGCACAGGAGTTGGATCTTGCAGTGAGCTATGATAAGGCCACTGGCTGCACTCTATCCTGGGTAACAGAGACAGACTCCATCTAAAAAAAAAAAAAAAAGATGAATTCAGATATGCAGCATAAAGAGTAAGGAAATAACATCAACTTTTATTTTAACAACTTCTTTCATCTCCTGACTATTTACAAAAAATGCATGGCCCCATAAAGAGAGTCCATTAAGAAAAAGCAGAAAGAATACAAGTAACAAATCTTAAATCCTTCTAAAACATCTTTTCTATATATTTAAATGATAGAAATGCTTCTCTGCTCTTTTCAGCATTATTCTCTAGTATCTTAAAGTACCTAAGAGTAGCCAAAAATATAGAGTAGGAAAGATTTGTTTTAAAAGTCAATGAATGTTGCTGGAAGTATTGATATTTTCAAAATATATTGAAATAAACCTTGGATAAAATTTTAATATTTTTTTTCAGACTTAATGCATATTGTTCAACAAGGTAACTAGAATCTCTTTTTTTAAGTTATGTCATGTGAGATTTATTACATATTTTCTATCTCTCATTAACAAAAGTTATAATAAACTAGCTATCAGACCAGACCAATTTTCACAACATCTGTAGTAGTTCTTATTTCAGATTATGTTTTGAAGGATGTTCGTGTAGCCAAAAGCCATGGAAAAAAGGGATAGCATCACCCCTGGGAGCAGAGGGCAGATTCGTGTCTGGCCAACAAGATAAAGATAATATTGCCTTGTGGGGGAAGGTTGGGCAGGTTTCCTAGCAGAATGGGGTTTTCCCAAGCTTGGGATTGCTCAACGTATCCACCTCATGTGACTTGGTGGACAAGGAGAGACAGTGTAAACATAAGGTTCATGCTACTCACTGCCTGATGTATGAAAGGAAGTCCAGGGGTCTTCTGTTGGTATCTGTGAAAATGTGGCAGGCTCGCTTGTTACCTTGAAGGCAGGGGAAAATCTCAGGGCTTTCACTAGTATTGACTGAACTAACTTTATTTGGAAGGTGCAAGCCTAAGGCAACAAAGGGAAAGGAAAGGGAGGAGGAAACGTGTTGCTATACTGGTCACAACAGCGAGTGACAAAGAGATGTAGCAGGCTTCTTAGCACTTTATGGTCACTCTACATTTTAGACTTTTCTGGAAGCGTTAAAAGAAGGAACTTGCATTCAGCTAGTCCATAAAAGAGAGAAAGAAGAGGGAAATTTTCTCCATGGCACTCTCCCATATCCCCTTCTCCTTGGTCAAGGTGGACTCCACAGAGATCTAGCTCACCCCTACTTCCTGGCTCCATCTTGCTGGCTACTCACAAAACCAGGTCCTCTTCCTTGACGTATAGTGTTTCAACCAAATTAGGTGTGCTTTGTGCCAGTAACGTGCTGACCCAGGAGAAAGGAAGATGAGGATGAGAGAATTTGAGAAGGTACACAAAAGTTTCATTTCACTATAATGTGTAATGAGTTCATTTGAATATCAAACTATTCCTAATTTTTTGCTTTCTATATGAACAGGATCTTAACTGAGTTTTCAGCTGATTACATAAAACAAGAGCTTTTTAACAGATCATTATATGCTTTGGAGGGGGCATAAAACTGGAAAGGAGTACAAAGAAATGGGTGTTAATCTTCTAACAGAACTCCCTCCATCTCTATCTACTGATTTGTGTGAACTTAAGTGACTCAGTAATTCCAACTATGAAAAGGAAAAATAGGCACAGACCCATGCAGAGTCCTGTCCTTTTATTTATAAATTGTGAAACTGATGGGAGAAAGTAGCCTCGTTCATCCCATTTAGATAAATACTTCTTTTGCTCTACATACTTGCTGACAAAATTAAGAAAAGAACAAAGGAGAAAAAGCATTGCGCACTTCCAATAAGATTATACCTTTAAAGGTAATGATTATTTACCAATATTTGTAAAACATGTGTTCTTTTGTTTATGAACTTTTAATAAGTATAAAGGTAACTAAGGGCAGCGCCTGTGACTCAAAGGCGTAGGGCGCCGGGCCCATATACTGGAGGTGGCGAGTTCAAACCTGGCCCTGGCCAAAAACTGCAATAAAAAAAAAAAAAGTAACTCAACACAGAAGACCCTTTTAGACATATAAAGCCTTCTGGTCACAAGAGGGAAAACAAAATTTAAATTTTAAATTTATATATTTTTTTGGTACAGAAAAGCATGAAAAAATGATCAACAAAGACTTTCTAGCATAAGATATTGTATAATTTGAATAAAATTCTGTGAGATAGAATAACATAGTCAAGTCAAAAGAGAAATACATACATTTTCATAGTTGAACAACAGCTTGTTCGTATGTATATATTTTTAGGGTGAGGATCACATATTTGCAACATTTAAATTTGACTAGATACATTTTAAAAACTGAAATAAATTTTTATCCCCAATATTGAAGAAATTCTATTTAAATTTTTGATGAAACGTATAAAATCAACTAAAAATACATGAGTAGACCGTTAAAAACAAATTCCAGGGGGCAAGTGAACAAAAAAGTTTGAAGACGTCTGTCTGAGTGACTCTTAGGGGAAAATCCGATGTGATGCAGAAGAAACATCATTGGATTTTCTGTCCTGTGCGAGGAGACACACTGAAATACTTGAGTTAGGAGAGTGATGCAGTCAGACTGTCAGTGCAGAAATTCACCTCTTGCAGCAGAGTAACAGGGAGATTGGAGATGAGAGCGGAGGCTGGAAAACTGGTCGTAGCAATTGTGTAGTGAGAAACGCAGGGTGTTTGAATTAAGGCAGTTCGGTGAGAGGCAAGAGAAGGGTCCAAGTGAAGAGAGGGTTAGCAACAGCAATCCACGTGACTGGTAAAAGTTGGCAGCAGGAGAGGAAGGATGCGACGGCTAGGACGCAAGCCGGGTGGTGTCATGTACCAGGATGAGGAAAGCGTGTTTAAGGAGTAAATTTTGTGCAGAAGATGATGAGGCCCATCAGACATGCTGAGGCCAAGATACTTCTCGTATATCCACCCAAGAGGGCCTAGGACATATTTGTGGGGGATGGGAGAACAGAGAGACAAATGGGTTGGAAATGTAAACTTGGTAGCAATCTGGTTCTGAGCGGGATGTAAGTGAAGGGACCAGAGTGGAAAAGATGGAAGACCCCAAAGCTCTTTTGTGTCCAAAAGGCACTGACAGCTCAGTCACAAATGAAAGAGGGGATCCAGTGAAGGAAAGGAAGGCATGTCTCTCAACAGAGGGAAGGATTTTAATTTACAGTCCAGCAAGGAGAAAATAGCTGTCTACGGAGCTGAGTTGATTTAAAATTTTTTCTTTCACTATTTTATGTGAGTTCACCCCTCGGATAGGCAGTAGATAAACAAGCTATTCTTCATTTTCCTAATTTTCCCAAGGTAAAAGATAACATTCATTTAACATATTTAATAATTTGGGGGTGTGGTGTGTCTTTTGGGCTTTGTTTTTTTATTTAAGTCTCTAATTACTTCTTAATAGAGAGCCCACTAAGAAAAATTGTGCTTTCCTGCTTTGCTTCTAACTCTGTATTTAAGAACCGAATGTCTATAAACAGTACCCAGCAATGCAGCAATTATGCAATTACTAAAGGTCATGGTTAGTATGAACATACTTCATTTAGATGCAAGGCTGCTGTATGATAGACACTTCAGAAATATACTGATCGACATATGAAATTAGCAGAAATTTATCACATATTGGTACCAACAAGTTATAACTTGTCTAAAAGTATTTTTCTGCCATTTTCTCTCAAGATGACAATTATTATAGACTTATGGGGGGGGTTGATCTTATTCCTCCACTCTGATCTCTGATGTGAGAATGACTATGCAATCTAATATTTTACTGCATAAATGTGTTCATTTTATTATAGAATGTAACAAAACACCAGACCCTGCCTCAAAAGGTCTGAAGTTGAAGTCCTGATTCTTGTATTTCTTAGATGTTATTCTTGGGCAAGTCAGGTCAGTTTATTTCAACAAATTTTTAATGAATTTCTAGCAGAAATATTACCAAGTACTAGAGAAACAACCTAAATGAAATGCAGACATACATAGAACATTTCAAAACAATATGAGACAGAGAGAGACACATGGCCGTGAGTTTGAAAGAGAGTCTCCTAATTCAGCTCGAGGAATAAGGGGGGGGGGCATTTTTGGAGGAGGAGCTGCCTGAGATGATTTTCACATTTCATAAACGTGTGTAGACAGGTTTGGAGACAGGGAAAGGTGGGGACCGAATGATCAGAAGATTGTTCCAGCAGAAGATAGCAAAAAGGCAGCGTAGAATGAATGACAGGGTATGTTAAGAGGACCATGTGTGGTTTCATATACTTCTGGGAGTTCAGACAGACCATGGAGGCTTCACGGGCTGGGATGAAAGCTTGGATTTTAGCATGTAGCTGAAGTGACTCATTACAGTAATTTAAGAAAAAGCAGTCACAGTCGAATTTGCGTTGCTGTTACATAACTCTGGGGCAGTGTGGAGGGTGCATTTGATGAGAGCAAATCCAGAAGCTTTTTTAATGCTTCAGTGAGGCATGATAAGAACTTGAACTTCAGCCATGATAGAGTCCAGGAGAGGAAGGGTACAATTAAGAAAGATTAAGGAGGCAACTGTTTACGACAGTGCTTGTTGAGCTAGAAAAAACACAGCTTGAAGAGTGAGGGAGGTCTGAAGTTGAACCCCCACTTCATTACTTAAGATGTTAAGCTCTTCATAATTCGCTGTAATTCCTGATTTTCTGCATTTCTGAAAGTAAGGGTGACACTGCCTTATGTCGTCATGGGGATTAAGCATAACCTAAATCCCCTGGAACGATGACTGGCTGTGGAATGCCTGTTGGTCGTTACTAGAACATCTCTTACTCGGCTTTCTCCTGCCTTGTAGATTTGCTGTGATATTACAGAGAGATGTGTTGATGGCGAATAACTTTTTGGATGAAGAATCTTTTCAGAGAAAAAAGTTTTATGAGATTTTTCCCCCTATTTAAAAGAAAAACAGCTTTAAACATTATTAAAAAGGGGTTATTCTTACAATTAATTCAATTTTTCTTTCATTGAATTGAAAGCAAGATGATGAGTATGCTAGCCACCAAAATGCTTACAAGATGAACAACTTGGAGAATTTTCCCATATTTTGCCATGTATAAAGTGTACTCTTTTTTGTCCAAATTGTTGAGGGAAAAATAAAAATGCACATCAGATGTGGTAGTGTGGCTCAGGAGCAGGGGAACCCAGCAGGCCTACCCAGGCCATGGCACGGCCCTACCTGGGCCCACTGGTTACACAGGGTTCCAGTCTGAGTCCCTGAGGATCTGGGATCTGGTGGAAGCTGGCTGAGTGCTGTGATCAGGGGAGGAGTGGTGGCTGTGCTGCATGAGGGGTGAGGCCTGAGGCCTGGACATGTGGAGGGAACCAGGAGCCCCACAGAGGCCCCAGGAACCTGGCTGCCTGTGACATGAGTGGTTTCAGAGCTCCCACCCCACTGGCCATGTGCAAGTCATCTCTGCCATGGCCCGGGATGTAATAGGGAGGGAAGGGCTCCCAGAAGAGAGGACAGGGTGGTGTTCACAGAGTGGGCAGCTGAGGGACAGTGGTGTCATCAGCACATTTGCCCGGGGAGATTTAGCACTCCACCGATGTGTTTCTCCTGGCTGAGAGCTGGCCACTTTCACAATGGGGAGTTTCCTGAAAGTTTGGGCCCCAAACATGGGTGCACGTGATACACAGGAGCACATTTACTTGGCAAAATGTGGCAGCTCTATGAAGGGGTTACACTGCGGTTAAGAGGACAGGATTTGGGGACAGACTGATGCTAATTATACATCTTAGGGTCAATTAACTTACCTCTCTGTGCCTCCATTTCTTGTTCTCTGAACGGCGGTGCATCCTGAGATACTTGTGAGGATTAAATGAGATCATCATCCATGGAGTCGGCCATGCTAAGGAAGAACTTAATAAATTGTAGGTGACTTTACATGAAACAGTTCATTTAATTTAAAGAAAGAAAAGGAAAAAAAAACCTTCCAAGATGGGTATCATTATTATCGTCCCGCCCAGGTGGAATTATGCCATTCAAGTTCACGTAGCAAGAAAGCCGTAGCGCTGAGGCTAGAGCCAGTTCACTCTATTTAAGGCTATGCTTCCTGGTTATGTTGTATACTTTTATGAGGGAACACGCTGGTGGCCCGCTCCCTGCATGCCCACCTAACTTGGGTTTTCCTTTTCCCTAAGGTTTTAGGACAATCTCTTCTTAAGCGAAATGCACTCAACAACCATAACATGAGTACAGTTTTCTGGATGGGCTGGTTGCTGTTGCACCTTGTACTGAGCTCTGTAGGGCCCAGTCTGCTGAAGGTCTCAGCTCCAGTTTTTCTCCTTCTTCCTGGAGGTAATGATACTCCCAGCCAACTCCTTGTGTCCCTTTTAGGCCCTACCCAACTAGGGTGCATGTTCTTGTCCTGCATGTTCTTGAACTGCAGTGATGCTCCACTCAGGGTCTCAGTTCTCTGCTTTGTGTGGGCTGCTTTGGCTTAACTGCCATGTGAATAAGGTGGTGGGTCATGGTTTTCTCATTATATATTAAAGGTCACCAGAGACAGCCCAAGTCACAGACAGATGTATTTGTTATAAACCATAATAAAAATAGCAAACAGGGGAGAAAGTAAAGGCTGGCAGAATGTCACCTGTCGGTGGCATGCTCATGTATGATCAGGCAATACTTTCCACTCTTATAGATAAGGACAAGTAGAGGAAACCATGGAATTTGATTTGGTCTTCCAGAAAAAATATATGCTCACCCACCTTATATTAAAAGATAAAAACTTGGGTTAGGTGCTGAGGACTATGATAGAAAGAGAAGTTACAGTTTCCTGGTTTCTACTTCTCAAATGCATTTGAGATGGTCCTTCTCATAGCCCATGCTTGATCATGAGTGGCACAGTCTGAAGTTTCTCACCCTTGGTGGACTCTTCTCTTTAGATGAATTACCATCATGATTAGCAACTATCATCGTAATTATCACTAGGGATAATTAAGTTGCAAATATTAGTATGATTTTATCTACTTTCCTCTACTCAATTGGATTAAGACATTTTGGTAAAGCTACAAGTATCTCGACTTGAACAAGAAACAAAGAAAAATTAAATTTACTCTGAAAGAGAGTTGCTTTATATATCTTATTATCTACTTATGCTTGTGAAGCCAAAGAGGTAGCTCATAAGACACAGATGCCCCAGCAATATTCATTATATAAGTCATTCATTAGCTGGAATGGGAAGGGATGTAGCTTTGAACTTCTTTAAGTCTGACTTGGAACTACACTAATTTATGAATAAGCAATATCATCTTTTTTGGAGAAATGTCAACTATCGTGTTCATATGTTCTTCTAAAGGCTTTTAGATCATAGTTTTTTCTTTTTTTATTGTTGGGGATTCATTGAGGGGACAAAAACCAGGCTACACTGATTGCATTTGTTAGGTAAAATCCCTCTTATAATTGTATCTTGCCCCCAAAAGGTGTGCCACACACCATGACCCCCACTCCCCTCCCTCCTTCCCTCTCTCTGCTCTTCCTTTCCCTCACCCCCTCCCTCCTTCTCTCACTCTCTGCTCTCCCTTTCCCACATCCCCCTCCATGTACTAGGTCGTTAATTGTCCTCATATCAATATTCAGTACATAGGATTCATGCTTCTCCATTCTTGTGATGCTTTACTAAGAATAATGTGTTCCACTTCCATCCACATTAATACAAAGGATGTAAAGTCTCCATATTGTTTAATGGCTGAATAATATTCCATGGTATACATATATTATAGCTTGTCAATCCATTCTTGGGTTAGTGGGCATTTAGGCTGTTTCTATGTTTTGGCAATTGTAAATTGAGCTGTGTAAACAGTCTAGTGCAAGTGTCTTTATGGTAGAAGGATTTTTTTCCTTCTGGGTAGATGCCCAGTAATGGGATTACAGGATCAAATGGGAGGTCTAGCTTGAGTTCTTTGAGGGTTCTCCATACTTCCTTCCAAAAAGGTTGTATTAATTTGCAGTCCCACCTGCAATGTGAAAGTATTTCTTTCTCTCCACATCCACACCAGCATCTGCAGTTTTGAGATTTTGTGATGTAGGCCATTCTTGCTGGGGTTAGATGATATCTCAGGGTCGTTTTGATTTGCATTTCTCTAATAATTAGGGATAATGAGCATTTTTTCATATGTTTGCTAGCCATTCATCTGTCTTTAGAGAAGGTTCTATTCATCTCTCTTGCCCATTGATATATGGGATTGTTGGCTTTTTTCATGTGGATTACTTTGGGTTCTCTATATATCTTAGTTATCAAGCTTTTCTCTGATTCAAAAAATGAAACTATCCCCTCCCATTGTGTACGTTGTCTTTTTGCTTTGGTTGTTGTCTCCTTAGATATACAGAAGCTTTTCAGTTTAATTAAGTCCCATTTGCTTATTTTTGTTGTTGCAATTGCCATGGAAGTCTTATTCATAAAGTCTTCCCCAGGCTGATATCTTCAAGTACTTTTCCCATGCTTTCTTTGGAATTTTTTATCATTTCATGCCTTAAATTTAGGTCTTTTATCCATCTTGAATCAATTTTTGTGAGTGAAGAAAGGTTCGGGTCCAGTTTTAGTCTTTTACATGCGGATATCCAGTTCTCCCAGCACATTTATTGAATAGGGATTCTTTCCCCCAGTGTATGTTCTTGTCAACACAGCATTGTACTGGCACAAAAATAGAGACATAGACATTTGAAATTGAATGGAGAACCAGGAAATGAAACTAACATCTTAGCCCCCTAATCTTGATAGTTTTGATTCTTATCTCAAAGTCAGTTGCTGCTTTTCATCAAGTAAGTGCCACAGGCTGTTGCCTAAACACAGTATTTTTCATGACCATTGCTCAAAAACAAGATTTAAAAACAAAACAACACACACAAAAGTAAAAACTAGCCATCAGTCAAAAGTTTGTCCTTTGTCTACTTTTTGAAGGGGCAGCAAATGAGTTGCAGATGGGCCACTATTTACAATTCCCGATGTGTCCTGAGGGCTTGGCGGATGTTTTCTTTATTGTCACCACAACACAGGATTTAAAATTTCCGCTTAAATGGAGCTCCTGCTTAAAAGAGGATTAGGCAAAAAGTGACTTTCTGCAGGAGTGTGAGTGGCCTATCACACTTTTCTTCAGGCCAGGGTCCCTGCTCCTCATTACAGAGGGTGGACTGAGAGGAAGAAGAGGCCTGTGTCTCTGTGTGCATTTCAGGGGGCAAGGAACCCCAGTGGCTTCTTTCCACTTTCTCCTTTTCCATCTCAGAACCTGTCCTCTGGTCACACTCTGAGCTTGAGTCTTCCGGTGGCCGCCACCTTTCTGTTCCACAGGGCTCAGCCCATGTGTCACCTCCTCACAGTTTTTCTGACTGTCATCTCCAAGCAGGTCCCTCTAATGTTCTTTGTCATTGCGCTCACTTATTTTCATATAACCTCCCTCAAGTTTTGTGTATGTATATTTTACTAAAATGGCCTGTCCCTCTTTTGAACTATAATTCTCCGAGTCCATGTCTGTTTTATCACTATTCATCCACACTAGAACTTTGCATATAGTAAGCACCCAGTAAAAGTTTATGAAATGAATGTTAGAACATATTCCCCACCCAGGTTTTTATTTACCTGCCTGACTAATGTTGGTCATTCATGAAAACTTTTCGAAAGTAATTGAGTAAAACAAAATTATTATGTTACCTGAGTGGGAAAAATTATTTTCCCAGCTTTTAAAAAATAATCAGCATCAGAATTATTTTTGCAAAAAAACTTTTCCTTAGAAAAATATCTATATAGGGCACTTCAGTTGGGATGGGGGAGGTCCCATGAGCAGGATTTATACCATTAATTGAATAAAAGGTGCTTGGTGAAATGCTCCATGTGAGATGTTAAATTGAATCTGAGGTTGGCAAAGGAAGCCATGCCACATGGGGGGAACTCTGGAACCTTCAAAGAAAGTGCTTAGCAATTAAATAGATGAATAGTTTCTTGTGGCAGGGCAGCCAAAGTCTTCTGGGAGCTGAGTTGTCTGTCTGATATCTTGCTTTACATTGTTAACTTGCTCTGAAATAAAAACACAAAACTTTGGAAAAGCCCACTGCATACACACAATGTTGGGAAAAGTTTGGGGGAAACCAGTAAAAATGGGCCCTGACCATACTTAGTCACTGTGGCACTGGCAGCTGGAACGCCCGCAGAGGTGGCAGGTGGATATAACTTAAGTGTCAAGGACCTTGTTCTGTCTCTTTAAGTTGCACCTCAAGTTCACTGTTTGAAAACTTTTTTTGGTTGGTTGTGTGAGGGGCTTTCAGGATATCTGCTTGCATAGAATGATGTTTCATTTCAGAACTACAATCTATGCCCAGAATATAATTATTGGTTAAAAAGGAAGTGTTTGGTATTTTTAGCAGCATGTAAAAAGAAGCAAAAATGTGAGTTATCTGTGATTTCTGTTTTTAATGGTTGGAATTCAGTATTTTCTATTTCAACTTCCTATAGGAAATTCGAGTTACTATAATCAATTTCTCAGGGGGAAAGTGAGAAATCCTAGGCTGTGCCTCCTGCGAGAACAACTTCCTTTCTGCCCCTGTGAGGAGGAGAAAAGGAGAGGTCTTGAGGACTGGGGTCCCTCACACAGCCCGGCACCCTCCCCAACCCAAGACTCCTCCCAAAAGAGAGGGCTCCTGGGCAACTCTGCTGCTTTCCTTTAATCTCTAGAGTGTTGGTTTTTAATTTTCTTGCCGCTGAAAATGTGACTCATCTGTTTGCACCTTTTTCAAAGCCAGCCAAGTCCACGGAGCACCTGCTAAATATAAAATCCACACACTTAAGGACATTTACTTTTTCTCACTACACCAGACATGCAGTTAAGAAATGAATGTCGTGAGATGGCCATTTGAAAGAATCATTGATATTCATTCCTTGGGATGTACAAATCAGTAATAAAAACTCAAATTTGTTTTACCTTTTTGGTTTAAAAATTATAGGTGGGTAATACCTTGTTAAAATATTTAAATCCATAAATTACAGTTATTGCCAAACCACAAGGAAAATTATGCTTTTGCTTATCCAAAATGAGCCTGATTATACTCTTACAGCTCTGTGGGCTTAATGGTTTGCCCTCTTAAACCTCAGAGGGGAGAAAATTCTCCTCCGGCTACCATTTTGCAGAAAAAAACAAAAAATAACTCTTTTTTTTTTTTTTTTTTAAAGATGCTTCTAACACATGGCTACACCATAAATTCAAGGAGCCTTTCTAAATTCTAAATCGCCATACATTCTAAAGCCTTTCCAAATGGCTTGATAGCAGGTTCATCACTGGTTCTTTAGCTGAGTTTGTATTTATGTATTTATGTTGCTCAAGCCCAGGAGTTCTAGCACAGCCTGAGTAAGAGTGAGAGCTCATGTTCTGCTAGTAGAAAAACTAGCCAGGTGTTATTCTAGGTGCCTGTAGTCCCAGCTCCTCCAGAGGCTGAGGCAAGAGGATCACTTGAACCCAAGAGACTGAGGTTGCTGTGAGCTGTGATGATGATACATTGGCATTCTATCCAGAGTGACAGAGCCAGACTCTGTCTCAAAAACAAAAA
>NW_003852559.1:1432655-1448617 GCF_000181295.1 Otolemur garnettii | reverse complement strand
GAGACCAGTAAGTCAGGAATACACCCCACAGGATCAATTTGAATTCGTTTGCTTCAGTAACAGAATTTTGCACAAGAGAAAACCAAAAGGCAGAGAAATTAATCATTTTTCTGACATCATGCAGCTTGTACATGACAGAACCAGTGTTGCAGAGAGCAAGGCACTTTTCAGAAGTGAATGTTTATAGGTTTGAGGACAAACCTGTGCTCAGTTCTGATTGGCCATTTGGCTATGGCTGAGTCACTGACCTCTCCAGTAGTCCGTTTCTGTACCTCTAATATGAAGAGTGTTCAGGAAAGTGGGTGATGACGGAAGATCAGAAGATTGTTCCTTGTGAGGATTAAAAGTCAACATATGAGAAAGCGTCTTTGATCACACAGCGCTATACAATAATAACCATAACTACTCAGTCTTAGAACTCTTATTCAAAATTTCTTGATGCTGCTTTTGACTCCAAGAGAAAACATTAGCCAAGTTTCTGAATTACTGTTTATTTCCACAACAAATAGAGGTGAATAGCTTTTCTTGCTCTAAAGGGATCTTTGCTATTATTAAGTGTTCCTTGCACACACCTGCTAAGGAAACAACTACGGATTTGATTTGTATCCAGTCTCTCTTTTTTCCTTAAATTTAATTTTCCAATCTCCAGATTGTTGAATAGTACATGCTGTCTCGATTTTGACCTGCAAATAATGAGCTGTCATTTGTGAATCCTTCCTAAATTAAAGATAATTAGAAGAGCTCATTTTCTTATGATTAATGTTTGGAAGAAAACTAGGACATAAAATATTTGGGGGCTATTATTTTGCCTTCCTAAAGTAATGCTGACATTTGATGCTCACACTAAGCTTCTCACCCGTCAGACGTCTAATGTGCAGGGAGCTTGTATCAGCATTTAGGACCAACATTCATGGTAGCTCACTATTGCTTAATGGTGGACAGTGATAATAGGGGAAGGGAAACAAGAGAAGGCAGGAAGGGAGGGACAGCCCAGCTGGAGGCAAGGCTGTGAAGTGCATCAGGTTAATCTCCATTTATCTCAGGTTTCATCACACTCTGCCCAGGCTTTCTTTTTCAGACACACTATCTGCAGAAACTTCCTCCTAAAGCCCTGTGATCTTGGCCATGGAGCACATGTTAGAGTTAGGACTTCTTTTTTTAATAAAAGGTAAGAACGACGGTTCCACCTTGCTGACGGAAGAGACTGTTCCTCCCTGCTGGGCTCACCTTCGCTTTTTAGGTAATATATTTACTTCAATGGTTTGCCTTCTGCATATGTATGTCTACTTTAGCCGTCAAGTCCCACGCAGTGATGAGAGTTTAACAGTTCATAACACTTCTGACTCTTCACTTGATGTCTAGAATTGTTTTTTAATTAATGTACCTAATTTTAAGGAAAGTGTCTAGAGAATATAAATCTGCTTCCTTTTAATTGCCTCTTCAGTTCAAACTGTAAGTCTCTTCCTCATTTTGAAACTCTCCACAGCATCACAACCCCCGCTTTATCTTCCAGCTTCCCTCGGGGGAGATGTCCCCTGCTCCCCTCCCCACCGGGCTCTCCGATCTCGCTGCACAGCCGTCTTGTCTTCTCGGTGCGTGGTACTTCCTGCCTTGCTTTCCTGGATTTCTTCCAACATATTCTTTTGGTTCTCATCCTCGTTTTTGCTACAGTTTATTTTCACAGCTCTCTAAAGAAAGGAATATGGGAAACTAGTCTGAGTCTGTATCTGACAACATCTCCTCGCACCCCCTGTCACTGATAAGAAACTTGATCCCCTTCTGATTTTCATTCTGAAAGTTTACACTGCTGTCTCCAGTCTTTTCTTTGGAATGCACTAGAATGAGCGCTAAGTACACGTATATCCTTTCATCTACAGGTTTATGGAGTTTGGCACTGGTGTGTCCCCTAGGTTTATTTGCTAATCTTATTTCTGTTCTCTTGGATATTTCGTTCTCCCTCCACCACCCCTCCCTTTTTTTGAGACAGAGTCTCACTGTGTCACCCTCAGTAGAGTGCCATGGCATCACATCTCACACCAACCTCAACTCTTGGGCTTAAGTGATTCTCTTGCCTCAGCCTCCCAAGTAGTTGGGACTACAGGCGCCCTCCACAAATGCCCAGCTATTTTTTTTTTTTGTTGCAGTTGTCATTGTTTAGCAGGCCTGGGCTGGGTTTGAACTGGCTAACTCTGGTGTATGTGGCTGGCACCCTAACCACTGAGCATGGGCACAGAGCCTTTCTGAGATACTTCTTTTGATGACTTCTACTCTGGTTTTGCACATCTAAATTCATTGTCTATCTGTTTCATCTCCCCATCTTCTCCCCATCTTTTCCTTCTTATAGTACTTTTATAATAGAAAAATTTCCTAAGTTTTATCTTCCAAATATTTTACTAAATTTTTAAATTCAGTAATCATAAATGAAAATCCCAAGAATTGTTTTTTTATCCCATGATCAGTCCCTTTTTGAAACATTCTGTGTTTTTTGATGTAATATCTTCTCTAAACACTTTTATGCTTCCAGTAAGAAGTTTTATTCATTTAAGTTCTATTCTGTTTTCTAAATATTATATGCCCATCAGGGCAGTGTTTTTCAACCTTTTTTATCTCACAGAACACTTGAGCCTATAGTTAAACTTCCATGGCACACTTAAATTATGTTGATCAGAAAAAGAGTAAAAAAAAAAAAGGAATATACTTTGAATTCCTTTTGAAAATAATTTAATTAATGATCTTTAAGAGTTTTCACAATACACCTAAGATCCTTTTATGCCATACTGGTTGAAAATCACTGCTCTAGGGTCATATTTTTTGTTTTTAAACCTTTGTCTCTCGTTATCATGCAGAGGCATTCTTCCAGTATTTGATGATCCTTAGTTGTCTATTTACATATTATAGTAAAGCAGCAAGATGTGATGATGTGACTTTTGTTCCTATTATAAGAAATGTGTTCACAGATGGGCTCTGCTTTGAGGTGACGAGGCAGGGAGATTGGTGTTAAACTGGGGAACCTTTAAACTATAGTTGTCAGATTTAGCAAACAACAATATGAGACTCCGGTGGAATTTTAGTTATAGGTAAACAACAAATGATTTTTTAGTATAAGTATTTTCCTTGCAACCCCACCCTAAATGCCTCCTGTGAAGGTATGTATTTGAGAGTCAGTTTCATTTGAGAGGATCCCTGTAACTCTCCGCCTAGGGAAAGAAACGTGGTTGTTGAGTTTGTGATAGGTTCTGTGTTTATACATGTGGGCAAGGGGGATAGAGTTGGGAGTTCCGGGATCTTCACATACAACTTTGCAACGAATCTTCTTTTTTTCAGTGGCATACCTCACTCCTGCCCTCTGCCAGACCTGACATTCCCAAGTATAATGTGTCTTTATGATTCTATGACTGGGTTGGGTTCCCATCTCACTGAGTCTTCCTCAACACATCTTCGAGGCCAGAGGTTCAGAGCCAATGTCGCAGGAGGATTACAAACATATAGCAAAATTATGCACTTTTCCTGGTGACAGAAATCTTAAAGCATTTTTACTTCCCTTCCACATTGTTTCAGCAGTTCAATTTTTAGTTAACATTCTTTGACTTCCTGATTTCAGCACTTGTTATTTTAATGCAACTAACCCTATGGAGAGCACCCATGTCAGCTAGCAAGAGAGGAGCTGAGAGGTTTTGTTTTTTAAAATGACTGGCGATGTCATTGTTGTTTTCAATAAGGTTCTTTTTCTTTCTTTCTTTCTTTCTTTTTTTTTTAGTGTAAGTATAACATTTAATGCTGCAGCCAATCATTTCCGGCTAGCATGGCATATTATGCAGAGCCTTCTGCAAACCATGCTTAATTTTTATCTTCCTCAGTCTATGGGGCTGAGGGAGACCCTTAGGAGGTTGTAAGTGAAATTATTGTAAGAAGTGGTATCAAGGGCAGGGGCCAGATGTTCGTTCAAGTTACTTGTTCCTTTAGGTCCTGCTAGACTTGGTCCTGGTACAGTCCAGTCCTGGGTGTCTCATTTCACATGTCAACTTTATGGCTTCCCAGATCATGTAACACCCCGTTTATGACGGTCACATCTCATGTTAAGTATCTCAGAGTCAAGTCTCAGTCTCTTCCGAGAAGCCTGGTGGCGAGAACACATCTGTTTTGTAGAAGGAGAATATTTATCCCCTAAAGCCAGGCTGGTATGTCTCCAAAATCCTAGAAGTTTGTTTGTGAATCTTCAATCAGGGTTGTCATCGGATGAGTGCACGTCTGTCCTTTTATAGAGCTTTTGATTAACAAAGGTCCTCTGGATCCCCACTCCAACTGCTGGGTTATGAAGCAGCTTGCATTGAAAACTGGGTTAACCTGAATGCCTTCTTGTGGTCTGGCTCCTGTTTAAAGTTGGTATGCAGCCTTGTATTATCATTTATCTAGTGAGTTGAAGGATGGCACATATACAGATATGTTCTCCAAAATCCATAAAGGTCCACCAAATGCTACATCTCTGGTTTTGTGATAAGTGAGGTGCATAACCTTGTCATTCATCTCAGAGGATAAAATGACATCAAGGTGTGTGTCAGATTCTGGATGCTGGATTCTGAAACTTCAAAGACTTGGACAGACACTTGGTTTTCCTGGAAATGATGTCTCTGTATACCTAGGGCTCCTACTGCTGCCAGCTCACTGTCCAGGGTGACTACTACTGCCTGCTTACCTGAGTCTATCAGCACTGTGTCACCAGTATAGAGGATCAGTGTCAGGGCTGTCTGCATGTTCCCTGGCCCCTGGTGTTCAGAGTCAAGAATGAGCTGATGACAGAGTGACCACAGATGCAGAGAAATCCCATACAAACAGCTTATTACAGGGAAAAAGAAAAAAGCTATATGAAGTGAAAGTGAAGAGGAAGCTACAGAAAAGGACTCAAAGTGAAAATGCGTTCCAGAGAGAGGAACGGGTCAGTCTTCAGGAGTGGAGAAAGCCCCCGAGGTCTGAGCACACACTGCCTTTTAGGGGCTCCTACGGTACCTTTCTCCTGGCAGGATTTCGTGTCATTTCCTGCCTTTGGGGTGATTGACAGGTTGGGGGTTATATAACAATTTCTCTTTTCTACACATATATCTTCCCCCAAATCCTTCATGAAAATTCCACCCATGTTATGTTAATTAGATGGTAATGAGCCCCCATGTCAGTTACAGGTCCCTCGGAGCTCCTTCCTGGGTATGTTCCCAACAGGGAACCTTCCCTAGCTACAATTTGGTTTCCGGCCACAGTTCTGTTCCCTGACACTTCCTTGTCACTTGTTTACCTTCTGCCATACTTAACATGATGGCCTATGGAATGGTGAGATAATACAAGTTTTTGCAGACTAAACTATGGCACAGAACCAAAAAGTTGAAGGGAAACAATCACAACCTTAACCTTCTGACCCTGTTAGTTCTAGGCAAATATTTATATGTTTGTATGTGTCTGTATGAACTGCAGCAAAGTGGCAGGGGCCTAGTTAATTTGTTCCATTAAAGAATCTACAAATGTATCAGCAGCTTTCAGTGAAGTCATCATGATATTAACTGATGGAGTAACAATACTGACTTTTTCCTAAGACCAATATGTCTTCCACCTGGGCCAAAGAGGCAGGTTAAATGGGGTTGGAATTGGTTTTACAACCTCAGGATTTTTCAAGTACATGATGGAGGCTCTACTATCCAAAATTCTCTCCAGAGTGCAGAATTATTTAAATTATTTATTACTTAAATTTACTGTTTTAGTAGTAAGTCCTTATTTCTGAGGCTCTTGTTTTGCTGTTCTACCATAATCCTTTTCATTGTAGTTCAGTGTTGGAATTCTGTCTTAACTGAATATGTCATTCCCAATGAGCACTAATGAACTGAGAAAATGGCCGTAAGTATTTCTTATGGCCCCTGAGCACTTTCTTTCTTCCTTTTTTTCATTATGAATTTCATTTCATGTATTCACTTATTTTTATTTTATTGACATTTGTCAATTTTCAATTGTATATATTTATGGGGTACAAAGGGATATTATGGTATATGAGTACAGTGTGGAATAATTAAATCAAGCTAGTTATGGCCAGGCATGGTGGCTCACCCTGTAATCCTAGCACTCTGGGAGGCTGAGGCAGGTGGATTGCTTGAGCTCAGGAGTTTGAGATCAGCCTGAGCAACAGTGAGACTCCCCTCTCTAAAAATAGCTGGGCATTGTGGTGGGCACCTATAGTCTCAGCTACTTGGAAGACTGAGGCAAGAGGATCACCAAAGAGTTTGAGGTTGCTGTGAGCTATGACCCCATAATAGTCCACCAAGGGTGACAAAATAAGACTCTATCTCAAAATAATAATAATAATAAATAAATAATGAATAAATCAAGCTAGTTGATAGATCCTTCACCTCAGTTACTACTTTTTTTGTGTGAGAACATCTGAAATTTATTCTCTTAGCAATTTTGAAATATATAATACATTATTGTTAATTATACTCATTATAGTATGTAGTAAACCTCAAAAAACCCTCAGTCCTCCGGTCTACTTGAGATTTTGTACCTTGTGACCATGATCTTCGTATTCCATCTACCCCCTTGTAGCCACCATTCTATTCTCTGCTGTTATGAGTGTGATTATTTTAGATCCTACATGCGGTATTTGTCTTATTGTGCCTGGTTTGTTTCACTTAGCATAATGTTCTCCAATTCCCAGGCTTGGAAATTGGAGGAGGAACCTTAACTCTTATGTTGACTCACATCATGCCTCAGTTTGCCAGATATAGAAAATTTCTATTGTTATTGTTACACTAATCAAGTAGAACCTGGGAAAAGGTTGGTTATCTATTTTAGCCCTAGTCTCTTCCACCAATTAGTCCATGCCAAAGATCCCTGACTCTGCTGCCCATTTGAATATTCACTTTGGCCCTGCTGGCCATCGTGTCACTTTGCTTATACTTCCCGTGCTGATCCAGTGATGTTCTGCTTGGCTTACTGAAACCAGAGAGCTCACTTATTATAAGTAGAATCATCTTTCAACCTGAAAGGATGGCCACCGCAGGGCTACAGAGCTTTTCAGGGAAGGTGGTGCTCCAATCTCCCCTGACTACATATTGAATACAGCAATGTATTTCTCCATGCTTTGTTGTGGGCTATATGTTTTGGGCCCTCTCAGGAGATCTAGTTCAAAGGTAGGTTATACCTGATTTATCTATTTCAGTATTTTTTTCTTTTTAAATCTTAAGATTTCTTACTTAACAGTATTCCAAGCATTTTTAGCATACTGAGTTTATTTAGTGAAAGTGCAGCCATATCTATGTATGTATGATTCATCTTAGCCTTTTACTCTGTTCTTTCCTCCTTGGCATTGTTAGGATCCATTTCCATGATCTTCCCCAAGTTAACAGCAATGTAAAAATAATAGAATAGTTAAATTACGTTAGTTATTTTGGTGCATACACAGTTGACTTCCTGGATTAGTCTTTGTACCATACTCACTCTGACATACTTGGATTTGATTTTCGTTATTGATCTTGAGGCAATGAAAGAAGGAATGAATGGAGCACAGGAAGACTTGGCTTTCTATTTAAAGGTGATTTTTTTCACAGATATACACTTACCCTCAAATCATTGAGTTATATGCTTTAAATATGTATAGCTTTTGTATATGTCAATTATACTGCAATAAAATGATTTTTTTAAAGTTAAGAAAAATCAGTCTAGCATATTCTTCATCTGGTTCTTTGTGGCTACATATTTTACTAGGATTCTGTCATGTAGTCTTGTGTGTTTCTACCTCTTTTTCTTGATTTTTGCTTGTGTGTATGTTTAGAGCTTATTCTGGTTGCTTTCTGTTACTCTGCTTTGAAGGTGCATGCTAATTACTAAAAGAAAAAAATTGTGAGGAGGGAAATAGGGAGCATGATTTAGGGCAGATGCCAGCATTAATTTGTGAGTATTGTCTCAACACATTTCTCACATATTTGCCATGTCTCATTTTGGCGGGCACGTTCTCCTACACTTGACATGCGAACAGTGAAATGCTGTATATCAGTGATTTTTTCAAATCACAAATTTAGGTGTATTTTCTCATCATACTGAGTCTGGTATCTATGGCAAATACGATCATACTATTTTGCCTCATTCCTACTCCACCTGCTGGCTCAGGGAATAAAGGCAGTGTGTATAAATGGTTTCTTCTTTGGTCCTCTCTACCATTCTGTGTGGGTGGAACTGGGAACCCGCAGAAATCATAAAAGTAAACAATAGCTGCTGAAGCTTCCAGACCTGAGTTACTTATGGAACGCCACTCCACAGGAGCTTGGGAGAGGTATAGATCAGTATGTGGCTTGCTCTCTGGACTTGATCGGTATTCTTCCTTGTTCACAGTGGGGATTATGAATATTCCTAGTTTGATTAGAGTTTTCTTTTCTCTCTCTCTCTCTCTCTTTTGTTAATTTGTAGGCTGTGCTAGTCTAGTGGAATTTTTGTCATGACATAGTTTGCCAGGAACCTCCTGTTTTAATTATACAAGAAATTGAAAAGAGTCTTTTAGATTTATCTCTCTCAGAGTACTTGCAATAAGACAAAAACAGTCACTTTTTACTTACACAGCTTTTAATTCCTTCCTGCATGTCAGCAGGGCTCACTAGCAAGAATATAAAAAGAATGAATTTAATAAATCTAAATGGATGATGATCTAGTTTTGGATCTAAGTAATGGAAAATGCAAATGACAACTTAAACTTTCATGTTGTTTATTAAAAATGTGATAAATATAGCCTTTTCCCTGCATGGTACTCCTGAGAAAACTTCTCATCTGGGGACCCATAGAAGATTATGATAATATTTTCCCTCTTCCTTGGCTGATCTTCCCTTTAAAGAATCCTTAGATGCTTAATAGACTCAACAGTATATTAAGAATAAATGGCTTTCCTAGGGCTATCGAGAGGAAATGAAAGTATTATGGGTATTAGGACTCACAGTAATATTTAGGTCATAAATGGAAATGTCACAGTGTCCTGGAACTGTTTGCTTTGCATATTTATGATTTTAGTTATTTATACCCTGTTTTGTTTTAAAAAGAATTTCAGGCAACTTATCAAAATACAAAAAGTAAAGACAAATAAGTGAGGGAATTGAAGCAAAGAGAAGATATTATGGAAAAAAAAAGATGAAGCAAGGAGTGAGAGAATGTAACATGTGCTTCAAGATTCTCTCTCCTTGTGAAAAGTGGGCTGGCTGTTTGGCTCAGAGCTCTCTAGCAGCCAATGTGAAGAGGGAAATATAATTAGTTTCAAGATTTGCAAACCCATTAAAATATAAACCAGGCCACTGCTCAGGAGACCAGTACAATGATCCTGGTACTAAAATACCAGGTTAAAATGTAATGATCTGCTTTCTTAACAGTATCTATAGGATAAATAAGACAACATATTTCACAGAAAAAAACTTTTGGAACTTTCCTTAATAAGCTTCCAGGGTATAATATCAAATAATAATTCATTTAAAATTTATACCAGCTGAGGTTAGCATAGTACAGTTGAGGTCCTGACTCCTACTGGTCTGTATAGTTTTAGAATGTTCAGAGGAAGTGATTAATTTTGGATTCGTTCTATAAATTATATTTCTCTAAATTTAATAGTTGTTTTAAATTTATATTTGCATATGTGCATAAAATTCATGTAGTACGAATACACAAAGTAAAAAGAAAACACCCACTTTGACTTTTCAGGGTAGTCTTTGTTAAGAATTCACATTTCCCCCTTTTTATAAGAAAATACATCAAGGTAAAAGTGTGTGTGCACACACACAAACCTACACATCCCTGTGAATAGAGTGGTTCTCTCCACTCATAGATTCAAGGACATTGTTTTAGTCACATGCTTTGGTGTAGGGTCAAGCTGCTGGTTCACACAGGGCAATGGAACAATTTTGTTTGGGAAGAATGCTCTTCATGCAGATGACTCCTGACAGACACCTGCTGAGGCATTTACTCAGGGAGGCAGGTGCTGCAGAGCAGCCAGGCAGGTCAAGCTCTGGGCCTTCTCTGGTCTAAATACTTATATCCTCCTAAAATTCATATGTTGAAATCCTTACCTCCAAGGTAATGGTATTAGGAGGTGGGGCTTATAGGAGATGATTATATCATGGTTGCAGAGCCCTCATTAGTGTGACTGGTGTCCTTATGGAATGAGGCCTAAAAGAGACCCCTATCCCTTCTGCCATGTGAGGACAGAGCTAGGAGGAGCCATCCATGAATCAGGAAACAGGCCTTCACCAGACCTGAATCTGTTATTGCCTTGATCTTGGACTTCCTAACCTCCAGAACTGTGTGAAATAATGTTCTGTTGTTTATAAGCTATTCACTTTATGATATGTATTTTTTAACAGCCCAAATAGACTTAGATAGGATATTTCCACCTAGCTTCCCATTCCCTCGTTAGCTAAAATATCATATATCTGCTTCTAGGACAGAGTAGTGTGAATGAAAACTCAAGTAAAGAAAAAAAGGTCTTGTTTTTGGTTGCTAGAAATTCCCTGAATGCCTGGTGACAGCCAGGTCCAAATGACCACGGGCTACTGGTTTACTGAGGCAACGGACTAAGTAAAAGCAAACTCAGCAAGAAAGCAGGTAACAAAAATATCAGAGTAGTGAATTAAAATGGATATCATTTATGTCTTAAGGGTTATAAGCAAAGCTATCACAACCACAAAATAAGGTCAGAGATTTATGAAACAAGGATAAATCATAATGGGAGGCTCCACACAGTGTCTCATAATGGGAGGCTCCACACAGTGTCTTAGCACTTTGGGAGTATGAGATGGGAGGATCACCTGAGGTCAGGAGTTGGAGACCAGTCTGAGCAAGAGTAAGACCCTATCTCCACTAAAAATAGAAAAATTAGCTGGACACAGTAATGGATCCCTGCAGTCCCATCTACTCAGGAGACTGAGGGAGGAAGATTGCTTGAGCCCAAGAGTATGAAGCTACAGTGAATTACGGTGATGCTGTTACACTCCAGCCTGACCAACAGAGTGAGACTTGGTTCAAAAAAATACATACATTAATGGGAGAAAATAGAGAATTTGACTATGAAAAATGTGGTTATAATTATTAACTATATTGTTAAAATTCTAAATTTTAAATCTCAATTTTTAAATCTCAGTCCATTTCTAGAAGAACAACACAAATATTAGCTGAAGAGGAAATCAAGGGCTAGAAATGTGAGAAATGATATAACACATAGCAAATAGGGATGAAGGAGTAAAAATAGAAAAAACTGAGAGATGGATGATAGAGTTAGAAGCTCCAACATTCATCAAAATGAGTGCTGGATGGAGAAAATAGTGAGGAGGAGGGTTTTATAAATATATAGGGTTAAAAAGGAGAATTTCTAGAAATTAAGATATGGCTCTTCATATAAAGAAATCCCCAAGCCCTGAGCAGAACGTAGTCAAAGCATACCCAAACACACACTCCTAGTTACAGAGTACAAAATATACAGCATGAAAGAGGAAAAGTCCCGGAAGCTTCTATAAGGAGAGCAGTTTACTTACAGTAGAATAAGAGTCTGATTAATAGGAGTCATTTTAGCAGCAACATCAGGTTCAAAAAGACAATGGCATGTTGCTTTCAAAATGCTGGAAAAATAGTTAATTTGATTTCTTTAAGACTTTTAAAACTAGCCAAATTATCCATCAAATGTGAGGATGAAATAAAGATATTTTGGGACATAGAAGATAACTTTCATCAGTCTTCACAGTCTTCACAGTAAGCAATGATACACTGTAATTAGCATAATTCTGGTAGGGTTTATTTACAAAATTTAGAGTTGTACTTTCTGATTTTAAAGTTTTGGACTAAAATTTAAAGATTTGCTAATTTCTTTGCTCGTGACTGGGAGCTGGAAACCGTGGGACACCCGTGGTTTCTGCCTTTCTGGGCAGGACACACAATAGTGATGGTGGAGAAAAGGGAGCGAAAATGGACTTTTGATAAGTCAAAAACGAAGAGCAGAGATTAGGAAAAATGTTAAAGGGAAAAATAAATCAATATCAAGTTTTTAGGGTAAAAATATTTTAAAATAAATTTTAAGTAGGTACATTGGTACCAAAATAAGGATAGAAAAGTAACAATTATTACAATATAAATGAAAAGGAAAAGTCACAGAAATATAATCAAAAGTAGACAACCTAGAGTTGCAGAAACCAAAACAAAAGCTGATCTTTTTTTTTTTTCCTCTCTGTCTGGACAGAGAGTATTCAAGCAGGAAATGAAAAGTAAGGAAAGAAAAAAAAGACGGGGAGGGGGGAGGAAAGGACAGACAGAGGGATGACTGTCTGTGAGTAACTTGAGTTCTTAAGAAAATCCTGAGAGGGCTTTCTGGTCAGCTCTTTAGGGGGAAAGACCCATAACCGCTGACTCTAAAATGATGCCCTTAAACTCTGGCCATTTAATGCTGCAGGCAAGAATTTGTAGTCACTCTGTTGTGTTTAGTCTTATAATCTCAGGGGTAGAGGGTTTTTTGTTTTTTATTTCAAGCAGGTGGTGGTTGGATGAGGTGTTCCTAGGTGGTCCATGCAGCTATTAACCTTGCCTCTAAACACTTTCCACATGACTGAAATCCTAGAGTATTATGAGAAGTTGGAGAAAATTTCAAGTACCCACAGATTCTAAAAGCTGTTCAGTAACCCAGGGCAAAGAGTGTCACTTCACCATCAAGGGCAATGGCTAGCATTTTTGGTGGCGTTACCTCGAAATTAAATTCTAGAGTAATCTGCTTTAGATGTCTCACTGTAAAAATAGTTCAACACATTTTTTCAAATAGACTAAAAGTTTAAAAGAAGAAAACAAAGGGGGGGAAAGGTGGGGAAAAAAAAGAAGGAAAGAAAAAATGACTAAAGGAAATGCCTCTTTAAGGCTGTGGTTGTAATCAGTGTATGTCTATGGCTAGTAAATGCTGTTTTGTCGTTATTGGTCTTTATACTTGGAGACAACATTATTGAAGGTAATAAATTAATGTGGCTACAAAATTCAGCAAACTGGAGCCCTTGCTATGCTTCCTTCTCTGTTATCTCTTTGTCTTAAGAATTGTACACAATGCCATGTGAGAAAATAGTACACAGAATCACTCAGTCTGGACTGGAGATCACTCCCTCGACAGATAAACCAGTTTTAAAATTTGTCTAAGCTGGGGAAATCTAATTAAACTGCATTTCAAATGCACAATGATGCTTGATCGATGTTGTGAGCACATGTGTGTGTAGCTTTCACCTGGGTATGCCCATGTTTTATGGTCTCTTGTACCTTTGACAACAATTGTTGTTATGTCTACTTTCCCATAGCTCTCCCCGCTGTTGATGGAGTGGGAAATGAAATATGTTTTCTTAACTTCCCTTGGGCTTTAAGTAAAGGCAGACTATGACTAGGAAACCAGCAACGGGAAACAATGAGAAACAAATGGCAAATTCTCGAAAATCAAGTCCTTCCTGTAAGGTCAACTATAGCACATACGCTGCACTGCAGCTAATAATCATAAAAAGGAAATAAACAAAAACCTGCACCTTCTTGCTATTTATTCTTTCCTTTGGCCTCCCCAAGCACTGTATCCCTTGTGGCTGTCAATGGTAATTTTATTTAGTATGTGGAAACATGAAAATTAACAGAAGCAGATTTAAGTCACTGTGAGTTCCTTAAGGACAGGGATTGTACCCTATTGGTACTTTGAATCTTGAGATAGAGAACAATGCCTGATTTATGTTACTTGCCCCAGAACAAAACAACCCCACCTCTATATATTTGTAGCACACATACGCTCCTTTCTGCCAACTGCCAACCCTTGTCACGGAGAAGATAAGAGATAGTGCTATGGACCTAGAACTCTGGACCCTCACAAGACACACAGCTCTGTCAGGACTGTCTGCCTTCTGGTTGTTTTAGGCTAATTTTGGGGGGATGCTAAAAAATCTTGATCTTTCAAGTGATGGAAGAAACCAGAAAGACTTGTATGAGAAATGGGTAAATGGGTCTAACATATCCAATCAGGGCTTTTTATTCTGATTGCTTTATTTTTAATGTTTTTTTACTTCGGGAATTAATGAGCAAAACAATTTTCAATAGAACTGAATGTCCATGAGAGGCAACACAGCAAGTGAACAATGCTAAGAGCGCTTCAGAGTCACCTGGTAGGCTTGTGCTAAGCATTGCCAATACCAGAATGAGTAAGGTGAGTACGGTCCCTGTCCTTATAGAGTTGACATGTTAGAGGAGGAGAAAGGCAGAAAACTAACCAACTAAATAAGCACGCAGCCAAGTAAATATCTCAAATATGTCATAAGAATGAGAGGAAGTGCAGGGGAAGGGTGTGAAGAGAGACCTGACCACGGGAAGGCACCTGGGACCCGAAGGAGCCCCCAGACAGGAGTGTCCGAAAACAACGAACCACAGATGCGACAGCTCTGAGGTGGGAAGGACTGTGCATGTTAGATTGAGGTTTGAATATAAACATGGTCATTTTTGAGCATAAGTATAGAGATGCTCTTCAGACTCTTAGTTTCACATTTGTAAAATCGAAATAACAATGCCTGCGTCAAAAATTGGTGTGAAAATTAGAGCTCTCTGTGGCAAAGTGCCCAAGACATTGTAGACCTTCAGAAAATGTTGTTTCTCTTCTCTGCCAACGTTTTATAGCTTTAGATGAATTCCTTTCAAAAGTCACTGCGGTAACAGCAACAAAAATGTTAACACTTCCCAAGGATAAGTGTCATTTTGTTCCAAGTAGCACTTAGTGTAAAAGCTCCAACTTTGGGGAAGCTTTAAACAGGAGTCAGCTGTACCCTAACGACTCCAAAGGTCACAGATTACCATACCTATTTTTTAATCCAAGTATATTTCAGTGACTGCAAAAACTTGAGATTGAAATGTAACAGATTGAATCCTTTGCTTGGTGAGTTTTCAGCAATAGATTAGTGTGTATTTAATCGACTTTTCAGCATGAGTTAATTTAATCTCTTTTACATTAAACAGACTTTTATACAAGACTTCATAATGTTGCTGTATCACCACGGGGATTATTTTACTATCTATAGACATTTTGCATTTTAAAAAGTCCTACAAAAACATGAGCCTGTTTATATGACCTTTCATAACTATTTCAGTTGGGTTTTGTCAACCAATTGTAATGCTTGTTTTCTTAACAAGCAAGTAACCTTCCCTTTCTTGGAACAGGAACACTTGATACCTTAAACAATTAGAGCAATTTAAGTCCTGAGCAAACTCTGTTCATCAAAACATGTTCCCCTGAGACCAAACCACAGCCACAGAATGACCCATAATAAAGTAATCTCTGGGATTAGTATGTGCATAACATCTGTATTCTGCTGGAAAATAAGAGGATGTACACGAGCACTCTCCACAGCACCACACACACAGCCGTTGGCATGAACAAGAACCTATGTGGGGGCTGTTGAGATTACATAAAGACTTGAGGAAGCCCACTCTGGATACCCAGGGGCCTAGATCTCTTGGGCATTCTCTAGGAATGGTCAGCTCTGCCTTGGATGTGAACATCAGGTAATTACCCTGCCACTCAGATTTCTAGTTAGGTAAGGTTGAAGTTGCTAGGAAGAGTAATGGGGGCAAAGATGTTTTTATTCCACATAGGTTTGCAGAAAGGTAGGAAGTGGGATATTTGGAGCTTGTGGTGGTGCTAATGAGAGGAAAAGATGAAAACAAGAAGTTCGCCAAGTGCAAACTCAACAGAAACCAAAATTGTGGCATAGGAGAAGTGAGGCTGGCAGAACGCTTGATAACAAAGTGCTCTAGGAGCAGTTAAATTGCTGGCGATACCTCTGTCTCAAATATATTTTTTTTCTGGTAATAGAGTGATCATGTAGAGAACAGATGTTTTCTGGTCATAGTCATTATAGTTTTGTTTTTTTTTTTTTTTTGAGACAGAGCCTCAAGCTGTCCCCCTGGGTAGAGTGCCG
>NW_003852559.1:1411777-1430993 GCF_000181295.1 Otolemur garnettii | reverse complement strand
TCATTGTTGTTTGGCGGGCCCGGGCTGGGGATTCGAACCCGCCACCTTACGTGTACGTGGCTGGCGCCTTAGCCGGTTGAGCTATAGGTGCCGAGCCTTAATTAATGATCTTTAAAATTTTTCAAGTACACCTAAGATCCTCTCACAACACGCTGGTTGAAAATCACTGTGCTAGATAGTCTTGTAGAGGGCGAGTGTGATTCAGTTTGCTTGTTCTTGCTCTCCAACATTGCCAAGGACAGAAGGAGAGGCTGGCAGGCTGGAAAACCAGCCACAGGCAGAGGGATCAAAGCAGCCTCAGCTGAGGCAGCCAAAGGCTTTCTAGATCAGCAGACAAGCAGCCCACCCCGGGAAAGTAGAGAGCAAGTGTAGCCAGGATCAGCAGAACTGCCTGACAGTCCCAGACGTGCAAGCCATGAGCACCCATTGGATGCTGCCAAGGCTTTGTGATTATTGTTACACATCATGATGGTAGCAACGGATAACTCGCATGGACCTGAAGGGAACTTCTGTTCTCCTGAGATTATCAGCCTTTTTCCTCTTTCTTCTCTGTCTCCTGTCTTAGCCACCCTATTTCTAGCCTTGTTTTAATATGTTTTCTGTCTCTACTTTTCTATCTCACACTTATTCCTAACAATGTTAATTTCTTAGCTTTAACAAATAATAGCTTCTTTCAGCAGGCTTAAAAAAAAAAGACATTTTATTAGCAGCAAACTATTTGGGGACATAGACTCAAAGACTCCTCCATAAAGACTGAATCATAGCAGGAGGTTAATTCTGAGGATGTCCTAATGATGCCTTTGGAGACTGGGTGACCAGTGAAGCTGTCTCGGACTCTCCAAAGCCAGCTCATTTGCCAGCTAACTGCCACTGAGTCAGGGAGGCAGAACAGTGTCCAAGAGGGGAGAAGTAATGGTCATGGTTTCTTAGATTAGTCAACATCATTCAAGCTCAAGGGTCATTCCAGGGCTCATGCAAGCCTCAGACTATCTTGTATCATTATTTTTAATAGATATGTTACAAATCCTCAAGATTGTAAAACCCTTGACACAGGCTTTGTTTTTTATACCTTTTTTAAATCGTGGCATGTTGTCCAATGTACCCTGCAGAGAGTGGGTCCTAGATGAGTATACATGAATAATGATGATGAAGAAAAACAAGAGGCTGAAGGAAGAAGAAAGATGATGTGAAGAAAAATCTCTAATTAGTTTTTAGCCTCTTTTAAATTTTTTGTTTTAGCCTGAGGAGATGCACTGCTGATTCAAAAGACAATAAATGTAAGCAAAATTTCCTTAAATAGTCATTCTTAGAAAAGAGGCATAAATGCAGAATGTATAAATCAAAATGAATCGTGCATTGCAAACTGGAGACTTTGAAACTACCGAGTCAGAACGTGTGTGGCTCCAGTGTGTACCTAGTGATTATTAAGTCAGTGACGATTATGAAATCTGCAGTAGTTCCATATGCCTGAGACAGAACGCTTGCTGGAAGGCAGCTGTTGATGTGAAAATCATTGCTTAATGTTAAATTTGCTTTTAATAACTCCTTGGCACAATCATACTAGCAATTATAACCCGAAGCAGAATATGTTGCAACAACATGTGTGAAAATATCAAGGATCTGAAATTCATTTTATTTAGGACGCGCATCCTTTGCTTTATACTCAGAATTTCCACTGCATCCTGCATTCACTTGGAATTTGCATCATTTCCCTAGACTATTAATAAAGTTTAGCTAAAAATTCAAAAGTGATGTGTACTTATAATAGTCTAAATTGCCTATTTTTAATATCTACACACTAAAGTTGGCACTTGCCATTTTCAATAATCAGTGTAATACCTGACCTTAATAAAATGGCCATTGAAATCATAAAAAGTGACATTTGGTTGAGTGTCCAAATAGCTGCTGAGGAGTAGATCTCAACCTAAAGATAAAGAAAAGGATGCACTGTTGCCTTTAAACTCTCCATGTTTTAAGCTCCTTGTTCTCATGCATGGTTCCTGTAATACTAAGTATAATGAATTAAACATAGCTGGGCATTTTTTGCTACTCGTTTTATTTGGGAATGGAGTCTAACTCCTCCCTTCTGGCTTTAGTGACTTACTTAACCAAAAGAACATCATGGGAGAGACTTTCTGGGAGTGTTGAGGCTAAGTCTTAAGGAGCCTTGCAACTTTAACCTGGCCTACCAGAATACCCCTTGGAGTGTCCCTAAGCTTCCACTTAAGAACTCTGACTAATTTGAGCCCGCAGTGCTGGGAAAGTGCTCAGGTTGGACAATCACGGTTGAGCCCCACATTCTAGCCCGACGTGTGAGTGAAGTTGTCTTGGACTCTTCCAAAGCAGCTCATTTGCCAGTTGACTGCCACTAAGTAGCCTCAGTCAATGCTATGAAGAACAGAAGAATACCCATCTGAGGCCTGCCTCAATTCTTAGTCTGTAAAACTGAGTTATTTTTAAATTAGTTTGTTTTTTTTTAAGTGGTTAAGTTTTGAGGAAATGTTTTAGATATTTATTCCTGAGTGGCAAAACACTGTAAAACCTAATGACTTAAAATAATAACAACCATGATCTCTCCATGTGTGTGTGGGTCATGAAGTTGGGGCACAGCAGGGCTTTCTTGTCTTTGCTCCTCAGCGTCCCGTGCCTGAGCTGGGTATTTGAAAGCTGACATGACTTGATGGGTTTTAAGTTAAAGTAATAGTAAACAGCTCCAAAAGTGTGTGTTACCCAAAATTCATATGTTGGAATAACAGTCTGAAGTGATGGTATTAGAAAGTGGGGTACTTGGGGAGGTTATTAGATCATGAATGGGATTACTGCTTTTTCTACCATGTGAGGCTTCTGTGAGAAGACATCTGTCTGTGAAGGAACCAGGCTCTCCCCAGACACTGGATATACCAGTGCCTTGATCTTGGACGTCACAGCCTCTAGAAGTATGAGAAATAAACTTTTGTTTACAAACTACCCAGTCTCTGGTATTTTGTTATGGTGGCCCAAATGGAGTCAGATAGTACATTTTCACCAACCATCTTTAAGTGGAAGTTTTTCCAGTTTACTAAAGGACTACAACACGTCTACTTTAATATTTTATCTCTCTCTTTTTAACATCTCCTTATCCTAAGACTAAGCATTAAAAGACAAGGTTGCTTTATTGAACCTTTATGTGAAAGCACAGTTCTCCCACCATCACATGCCTCAAAAGCACATCTCCAAGAACCAGGGGGGAGTTATGCAATCAGGCAGAACTCGACAACTTGTTAACTGGTTGACATTGGGAAAATTATTTAATCACTGCATGCTTTTGTTAGTATGTGAACTTGGGACAACAGTGTTTACTCCAAAGAATGATGTTGAGGATTAAATGAACTGATGAATGCAGAATTCCTAAAAAAGTGGATAATCAGAAAATATTACCTCTTTTCCTGTTAAACTTCTTTTTTCAAATTCTGTTCATTTCTAAATTCTTTCTGGACTCTTTTAATTTCTTATAATCTACCTCTTCTTTTAAAAAATAATCTATGTCATTCATTTATAACTATGGTTCTTGTCTTATTAACTGATGTAAGAGTTATTTGAGATGTTAGCTTACCTTTCCCATTATGTTTTAAGCTCCTTGATGGAAGGGACAGATTTTACTTATTTATATATCTCCAGTGGCTTATATAGACTAGACATAATGAACATTTGCAGAATTGAATTTGCTTTTTGACACACCATTTCATCAACATTATAGTGTTTTCTCCAAGAGACATTGTAAAATTCAATATCTTTTCTTAAAATGCTTGAAAAACTCTTACTTACATTGATTTTTTTCATCTCTTTGATCCTTCTTCAGTGTTTAAAAATAAACTTAAAGGTTTGGCTTGAATCTTTGAGCTTCACAAGCATGCACAAATCAGTTTTATCTGAAGTTCATAATGGCAAATGTCTTTCTACATTAATTTCAAGTGTTGAAGGAGGTTTATAATCAAGGGCTCAAAATGCCAATAGAGTCGTTCCTTGTCTTTAATAAAATATTTTTAATAAGTTACTAGATGGAATGGCAATAAAGTCATACTTTTTCTTGTTTTACTCTAAAGGTTCATTACCATTTGTTCATCTACAGGAATGTCATCTCTACCTTTCTCCACTATTAATTTGTGGTAGCTATTGCTTTTGTCTGCCCAGCACAAAACATGCCTCATCTTCAGATGATAGGAGTGGGAAAATCTCAGCAATGCCAAAATGATTTTTTAACTCAGAAATTTGAAACTTGAATGGGTACAAAGGAACAAAGAAAATAGTTAACACTGAGTAACTCGTGTCAGTGTGACTCTGACAGAGAGTCCAAGCATGCTGTCTACTAAGGGTCCTTCCTTCTTTTTGTTCCTGAGGCCTAATTAGTAAGCTCTACCTTTGATGCAGTGAGATAATTAGGGTCCTCCGAAATAACATTTTTTGAAGCCTAAGATAATCAGAATTCAACCAAAAACAGAGATAGAAAATCTCTTTTTGAAATTGCTTTAAACGTTATGCTCTTCATACACAAGGACATATTACAACTGGAATTTTTCTCGGTTCTGGTTCTGTTCTTCTTTTGCCCAGTTCCATCTCTTGCTTCTACAAGTGAACTTAAATCAATTGCTCAAAGACCTCTGTAAAAAAAGGGTTTACAATCATTGTTCTAAAACAGAGAAATCTAAGAAGGAAGAGGACCAGAGGAAAATTACTATCTGGAAATCAGTGATATTAGGAAGTTAGAGGCATCATGTTAAGAATCAGATGGCTATGTGTAGGTTGTGTGTTGCTGACTTTCTGTGAGTAAATGCTCTGAAAACATAAGTGACTAAGTACAATAATGTGAATTTCTGAAAGCTGAATGACTAGACAAAAAAAATCTGTTTTTCTAAAGGAATCAATGTAGAGTTTCTTTTGATGAGTTATTAAACATCTTTCAGGCATGAATTATCTATCTTGTAAGTAAAGGTGTTTCTATAATGTATGCTGTCCTTAATTTCAAACATTCATGGATCCCAAACAATGCAAAGATCTTTCCTCTTTTCAGTAGTCTCTCCTAGGGATGTGGTCTCTCCAGTCATAGTTCATGTGCAAAAATTAAGGCTGTGGGGCGCCCCAGAACTCTTACTCAACAAGCTCCCACTGTCTGTATTGAAGTATTTTAAAATAAATGTAAGATGTGCGTTTGTTATTCTGAAATTTTCAGAGATTATAAGGGTTCATGGTTTCAAAAGTTCAGACTCAGGAATTGTGGAAGTCAAGACTAGTATTTTAGCTTTATTAACATTTAAGTAACTTTGTATTATGCTGTGGAAGCAAAAACAACTATGGCGTGGTAGCTGCAGATTTTCTGACTCGGGAAGGAAGATCTAAAGAACTTGTATTGGATCTCTGTTTGCATAACCGGACACTGTGTTTGCTTGGATGCTCTGCTGATTTGGATGGCTTTGCATTTGAGATTATGGGAGGCTTTGCCTTGGTATTTTCACTGGACAAACTTACAAAATATAAATAACCCTTTAAGAAGTTGGGGTGGGCATGTGATTTGTTTTTGATAATTCATCTGTAATACATATAAAGCCTTTATACCAAATTTTTGAAAATTTTGAATGTTTAATGGTTCTAATCTATAACAGAGATGGAATTATTCAGTAGATGGGAAGCTTTATTGCAGAGTCTGGTTTGAAATCCACAAATAACAGTACAACTGTGAAAGATCCTTTTCCATAATATGAAGCATTAGTATATATCAAAGTCAAAACATAACGGCAGGTCTACCGAGGAATAAATTTCTGGCCTAACAGAAATATTTATTTTATATTCATAATATTTGTTTTTTCTAAGAAATTAGTAAATTAGAGTGTAGCACAATAATCAACCTAAGTGTTGTCATCACATATATAGTTGCGTGAGTCAATTAGAATTTTTGAACATGATTTTTGAAAGCCATTTGCAAGAGTGGTTAACCTCTGTAAGACTTCACTTTTTCATCTATAAAAATATAATTCTTTCCTTCAAAGAAAACCATATTTATAAATCATCTCATGATGAAAGAATCTGTGTAAAATTTGTAAGTTCCTTTGGCTGCAAATTATTGTGAAATTTTTAAACATATGGTTGTCAATTAGTATGTTGTTTCCTCTTTAAATAAACACTTCTGCCCTAAAGGTTTACTCTTTTCTTTAGAAACTGAAGTCATTTGTGCTTTGTTCTTTAAAGTCTCTAATCTCAAAAGATATTCTGTATTTCAAGAAGGCTGAAAGCTATTATGTGGTCCCCTGAGCTTAGGCAAGGAATAGATTTTGGGATCACGAACATATGCAAGAGAGTGGATAAAATCATCCTGAAAGAGAGATATAATGATAAAAAAAACAAGGCAGAGGCGAGAGCCCCAAGGATTGCTAGCATTTAAGAGAAAGGAAGAGACGACATTCATGATAAAGGCAAAGAGGAGTTTGCATATTATGACATGGTGAATGCCCTGGAAAAAGACGTGTGAGGAACCAAGGGCATCAAACACTTTTATACTTCTGGTTAGGTTGCAGAAGGCCGAAAACAACTGATTCCGTTGTAGCCATGAGAAATACACGAATAAACTAAAAAACAGTCTTTGGATTTTAAGTCATCAACACATAAGTTTGAAGAAACTAAACTCCAAAGTTAAACAAACCTTTCTTAAATTATCACAGGTCAGCGGCCACTTGCGTCTCTGAGGGTAGACTGGGAATCATAGGCAGATGCAGTAGTGAGCTTGTTACTGGCAAAGAAAAGTGATCAGGAACAAAGGAAAACAGTGCACCTGGGTGCCTGGTGTAGTAGCTTGGAACGCGGAGGAGACAGAAGAGCCCTGCTCGCTTCTATAGGAACTTTGCTGAATAAGCTCAAATTTGCTGTGAACCTAAAACTGCCGTAAAAAAGTAAAGAATATTAATTTAGGAAATGTGTCTTACAGAATTTATTGGATCAGATTGACAGCAGACCAAATTAAACAGAAGAAATTATTAGCAACAGGGGAATAGAAATAAGCAAAACTGACCCCCATAGAAAAGGATCATTTACCTTTGTAAAGGAACTGAAAAGTAAATATCTGAAAGAAAACGTAAGATAGTTTTCTGGCATGCATGTCACTGGTATCATAGGAGTGTCAGAGGAGTAACTGGTGTCATAAGAGAGACAATGGAGAACAAGGTAGAAAAAAATATATATGAAGAGAAAGTAGCCAAGAATTTTTTAAAAACTGGTTAAAATTTCAAACTATCAAACTCTGGAATTCTTATTAAAATTATCCATCTGATTATCATCTATCAACTTAGGCAAAATAAAATCTTACTGGCACTATGTGTGACATAGTTCTAAGCTCTCAATTTTTCCAAATGTTGTGCCAAAACTATTTTAAAACAGTACCTGAGCCTAGTATTGCTTAATATATTCTTTGGACCTTACTCAGTGAAAGATAAGTTTATGTTTTCAAAGCTGTCCTGTAATTTCTGTTTTTAGTTCAGCTGAATATGAATGTTTTAAATTTGCATGATGACCAGTTCTAATAAGAACACAATGTTTAAAACCCCAAATCTTTTGGTTTTACAAACAAAACTAAAATAAATAAAGTGAGGAGATTTACTTTACATTGTTCAAATCATTTTTCCAGTTTTTAGAAATTAGGTTTGAGGTTTATGAACCCATGTTAGGGACAATTTTGAGTTATTTTATTTTTGCAGAGACAATATTGAAAACTTTTTTCTCCAATTAGAGTAGATGAATGAGTTTTGTAACCATAAGTATGACACAAACCAATTTTACAACTTTTTGTTTTTACTTAATCAGATCTAATTTGTATTGCTGCAATGAATCACTCCCAAAAGAATTTGCCTACTTTGAAGGCTGTCTGAAAATGTGTAAGTTACTTGATTGCCCCACTCTTTTGAAACATAACTGGTCTCATTCATAAATGGTGGGTAAGTGATTTTATGGAACTTGTTTGCTATTTCTCAAAATACCTTCCCTTTCTAAAAGATCAAGTTATTGCTTTTCCCCTCAAGAATTACATATATAAGTGTGAGGTGAAAAGATTGCAAATAATAAAAATAATGTTCAGTTGAAAATAACTGAAATGTGCAGTCACATGGGCTTCCTCTTTCTTTGGTGTGTTAGAGACAGTGGTATGGTTGGGTAAGTTTACCGAATAACATTATGAAAACTTACTGTGGCAGAAGCCATTTTATGAGCTTTCTATGTGTTAAATCATACTCACAAGGCAGATAAAATTTTGTTACCCCCATTTCATACATAGTAGGTGAAGAAACTGAGGCAAATCATATAGCTGGTAGGAGGTAAGCTAGGCTGAGCATCTGGCCATGGCATGATAGCTCACAGCAACCTCAGACTCCTGGGCTCAAGAGATCCTCTTCTCAGCTTCCTGAGTAGCTGGGATTATAGGTGCCCAGCACAACGCCTAACTAGTTTTCTCTATTACTAGGGAGAAGGTGGGGGAGGGATCTTGCTCTTGCTCAGGCTGGTCTCAAACTCCTGAGCTCAGTTAATCCACCTGCCTTGGCCTCCCAGAGTGGGAGGCCACGGCAGTGGCCCTTTGTCTACTCTTAATTGAAGATGAGAAATTTAGCAATCTCTTAACTACCTTCTCCTTCCCTCACCCCATTTCCTATTTTGGCTAACAGTCTACAAAGCCCATCATAGTGGTCTTCTGCCCCTGTGACCAGGCTCATCCTATGCTAATTTCCTCCTGACTTTTGGTACCTGAGATATTTATGCCCTTAGGGTTGTACTTTCTACCTGTATAACAGTCTTCCAAATCTGCTCTCATCCTATTTTCTTTTTCTATGAGTTACCATTCAGTTCTCTTTTCAAATGATGTCCTTTCCTTAGAAAAGGCCTCCCCAAGACACTGAGTTGAAAGTCTGTCTCAAAAAAAAAAAAAAAAAAAAGGAGGCCTCCTTTGAATCTCCGGACTAGATCAAGTACACATTAGATGGCCTCAGTGCTGAATGTATGATAATTTTAAGTGAGTGTCAGAGGATCCTGAAGATGGTCTCTGCCCTAGTCTTAGGAAGAGGGGGCCATGAAAAAGGAAAGCACAGAACCCAGAGCACAAGGTAAATGATTGGTTTTGTCTTCTCCAGGTGAGATAGCAAGTGTAACACCCATTCCTTTTTTTTCCCCCTCCTTTTTGAGGAAGAGTGGACAGAAGCACCTATTTCTTTTTAAAAGAGGAATTGAATACAAACCATAATAGTGAAAAATATTATACATATAAAAATTCATCAATAAAACACTTTTCAAGGGTCTAAGATTTACATTATTCATTCGGTTGTTTAAGTCGTCAGGTTAAGGAACTCCTTTAAGGATAGTTACAAGGTTTATCTCAAGACGTCTTCCATAAAAGTCTTTTCTGCTGGTGATAATGCCCAAGACGCTTACTTGTATTTCCCCCCTCAAAATATTATTTGGGGCCGGAATACAACTCAGAAACATTGTTCTGGTTACATCAGAGAGTAAAGAATTGTGATTATGAAATTGTCAGTTTCTTTAACTCTCTCTGGATGTTATCTATGAAAAACCAAAAGTTAACATATTTTCCTAAATATGACACCAAAAATAGTCACATACAGAAGAACAGTGACTGTTGAGAAAATTTGGGGACTAATAAAGTACATAAGAAAGTAAACAGGAAGTCTTTTATTATAACTTTTTGATTATAAAAATATTTCACATGCTTATCTTCATTTTGATTGCTAGATTATAAGTTGTTTTGACAAAGCAAGATTTTCCCCAAATTCATAATCCAATTTGGCTTCATGAAATAATAATTTATTTCTAAATCAACCATTAACATTAAGAAATATTGAAATCCTAGTAGTCTCTTTGGGGCAGAACTTTTCTATTTGAAATGACTCATCAATAAGTTTTGATTTATTGAATTTGATTAAAAAGATCAAGTGTTCAGGAAGTTGTATAATCTATAATTTTGGATAATCTTTTAATAACAAAATACTCTTCTTTCATACATCCATAATTAAACCCATGATTCAACAAATTGCCATAATTTTAAAATCTCTTATGTGTTATTCACCCATCATCTCAAATCTGTTTAAGTAGTTTCTTAGTCAAGATAAGTGATATATTGGGTCATGACTAGTTCTATTGTTTAGCACTGCAAAACTTGGAAATGAATCTACCTTCAGGGTTATTTTCCTTTTATGAATAGATCCCGATGGAGACAATAAAACCTTTGAATACCAGAGAGATTAGTTAGTGAGATGGTCTTTGGAGGCCCTCCCTCTCAGTTCTCAGCCTTGACTTCTGAAAAAACGCCTATAAGCTAAAAGCTTTCTCTGCTTTGTGAATGTAATAGTCTTTTTTTTTTCTTTTTTTAATTTAAGAAAGTGGACATGTATTTCAAGAATCTGAGTTAATATGTCTGAGTGTGTGGTTATACATTTAACTTTTTGCACTGAATATAAAATAGTTTAAGGCAAGAGACTCAATTCTTTGACTGAATCTCCTCAAACTGATGATGTTACCATTAAAACAGTGATAATAAGTAAGAAATTTGTGAGTTAGGTGGACTGTAGTTTCCTTGATGGCAAATGAAAAATGATTATGCAGGTAGATTACTTTTTAAGCTTTCAATGATAGGCAACTGAAAAAAGAAAACTTTCAACTTCGTATCCCCCACAAATGGCAAAGACTCTATTGACATTTTTTGTTGGTATTTACATATGCTTCATACTCTTTATTTTTAAATATGAATATAAATACCATGTATTTCCTGTCTCCTTTTTCTTTCCTGTTTAAAGAAGAATCACATTTTCTGTTCTTATATTGAATAAAAATGATTTTCTATTTTCCAAAAATTTTTTTTTTGTTTTGTTTTGTTCTTTGAGACAGTCTCGCTTTGTCACCCTCAGTCAAGTGCCAGGAAGTCACAGCTCCCCACAACCTCAAACTGTTGGGCTCAAGTGATCCTCTTGCCTCTGTCTCTTGAGCATCTGGGACTACAGGCACCTGCCACAATTCCTGGCTATATTTTGAGATGGGGGGTCTCACTCTTGCTGAGGCTGGTCTCTCTACCTCCTTTGGTCAAGCAATCCACCAGCTTGGTTTTCTAGCTCTTTTAATGAAATGACTTACTCACCAGGCACTATGGATAAAATGATCTAAATTTTCTTTCTTGAATATGAAGAGAGAGTTTGCAGGTCAGAGAAATCTGTGTTATGTATTAGTTTATTACATTTAGGCAAGTCATTAAACTTCTCAGGGCTTCATTTACTCAATGCACAAATTAGAAACTCACACTAAGCTATAAATTCTCACAGTGCTAAGACTCAATTATCGCTTGGCTGCCATAAATCACTCTAAGAATAAAAATCCAAAGTTGAACAAAGGATCTTTAATGTTTTTGAAAGAATTATTAAGCACTAAATTTATGCATGCCACTTTGTGTTTTCCAATTAAATTTGAAGAATTAAGTCTTTACCTCAAACCAGCTTCTACTGAGAAAGGCAAATAGACAACCAGTTCATGTACTGATTTATTTCCTCATCCATTCTATTTACTTATGTCTCTTGTGCTATGACCAGAGGATTCAAGGGGGAATAAAACATAGCCTCTAACCTCAAGGAGTTTATAGTTTAAGAAATACATTTAAAAATTACAACACAAATATAACCATAAAAAAAATAGTAAACTCATTAATTGGGTTTGCAGTTACTATTCAAAGCTGGCATCATCTTTCTTCATTAGGTTAGTTCATGGTACTCAGTGTAAGTGCTGAATTTGATTTTCCCACCATGGCTTATACATTCTTCTTAGTAGAGTATTGCAAGAATGAAAAATAAATATCCAATGTACTCCATACTAATAAGAAATCAATTTATAAACAATTACATGTTCCTATGAATAGTATAGCACTATTATAGTCCAGCTGAGGGGTAGAGGGAAGCAAGAGAGGGGAGAGGGAGGACATATGGCAGAAGGAGGGAGGCCAGAAGATGAGATCTCACCTGTACACATTGTGAGGGTGTATAACACATCCCTTGGGTGAGGAGCTCTTCTACAAATGGAACTTTACCCTAGAAATGAGAAGAATGTAATGTAAATATTGTACCCCCATATTAATTTGAATAAAGTTTTTTTTTTTAAAAGAAGACAACAGAGAAGATACAATTGTCAATATGGTTGAAATTTTTATTTTAAGGTAATCTTTCATGATCTAATCACATAGTCGGTCAGCTCAATATATTATACCTTTCTAATGGATTAATTTATCATGAAGTTATACTTTGTAGGATATTTAAAATGTGATTCAATTTGAGAAAAATGGTTTCACATATATATATTTTTGGGGCCACAAACATAAGAGAAACATACTCATATCTTATAATTGGACAATATTTTGATTATGTCCTTCACATTCATAGGAATTTAATTGATACAAGTCATAAAAGAACATGACATATATAGTCACACTAAAAAATAAGTTAGATTCATCTCAGGATCACAAGTTCTGAATAAGATTTGTTCCCTTTCAAATAGAAAAATATCAGTGACATCTTAATATGTTTCTTGTTCTTAAAGAAAATAAATTTGTTGTAAGAATAAGCAAGTTGACCTGAATAGAAATATTAAAATACCTATGTCTGTCTAGTCACATTATAATTTTTTTTGTAATTTGAAGTACTACCATTTGAGAAATTAAATTAATAGTGGTAAAATATCTCAGATATTTAAAAGTAGTCAATTATCCAAACTAACCATTTTTTGAAAAACATATAAATTACATGAGTAAGGGAATTTGGGAAGCTAGGTAAGTATTGTACCCACACTTGAATATAGGACTGTTGATATTTTTATTATTTTTATTGATACATAATATTTGTACATGTTTATTGGGTACATGTGATATTTTGATATCCATCACTTCATTTATCATTTCTTTGTGCCAGGAGCATTTCAAATCTTCACTTTTTCCTATTTTAAAATGTGTGATATATTTAATATTCTTATTAATCATAATCACCTCACTGTACTATTGAACACTGAAACTTATTCCTTCTGACTTCCTATTTGTACCATTAACCAATTACTCTTCATCATACCCCTGACATGTACACATGCTCTTCCAAGCCTCTGGCCACCATCATGACACCCTCTTTTTAAACATATAAATGAGAACATGTGATATTTGTCTTTCTTTGCCTGGCTTATTTGATTTAACATAATGTCCTTCAGTCCCATCCTTGTTGCTGAAAATGACAGGATTTCATTTTTTTTAATGGATGAATGGTATTCTATTGTGTATATATATATATATATATATACACACCATATTTTATCTATTCTTTTGTTGATGGACACTAGGTTGATTCTATATCTTGGCTATTGTGAATAATGCTGCAGTAAACATGGGGGAGCAGGTATCCTTTTGATGTACTTGATTTTCTTTCCTTTGGATAAAAAAAATTACTAATAATCAGGGAAATTCAAACAAAAATATCCACAAAACAATAGCATTTCTACACACCAACAAAAGTCAAACTGAGAATCAAATCAAGGACTCAATATCTTCACAATAGCAACAAAGAAAGTAAAATACTTAGGAATATATTCAACCGAGGAGGCAAAATACCTCTACCAGGAGAACTATGAGTCACTGAGGAAAGAAATCACAAAGGATACAAACAATTGGAAAGAAATGTCATGCTCATGGATTGACAGAATTGACATTGTTAACATGTCTATACCACCCAAAGTGATCTAGAGATTCAATGCAATCCCCATTAAAATATCATTTTTTGCAGATCTAATAAAAACAATTCTGGTATTTAGAAATAAGCCTTTAAAAAATAAGTAAAAAAAATTTAAAAAACAATTCTATGCTTCTAGTATAGAATTAGGTAGAGTAAGGTGATTATAGTTAACAATAATATTAAATATATTATATATTTTTAAATAGCTAGAAGAGAAGATTTGAAATGTTCCCAACACAAAAGAGCCCAAATAGCCAAAGTGACCTTAAATAAAATGAACAAATTGAGGGACATCACTTTACCGGGCTTGACTCCATACCATAAGTCTTTATAGTAACCAAAACAACATGGAACTGGTACAAGAGACATAGACCAATGGATCAGAACAGAGAACTCAGATATAAAACTATCCTCACATTGTCATCTGGTCTTTGACAAAGCATCTAGTCTTTGACTAACCTACACTGGGGAAATAATCCCTATTCAGTAAATGGTACTGAGAAAATTGAATAGCCACACGCAGAAGATTGAAACAGGAACCACATCTCTTACCACTCACAGAAATTAATGCATGATGATAGCAGACTTAAACCTAAGGCATGAAACTATAAGAATTCTAGAAGAAAATATTGGAAAAACTGTTATAGACATTGACCTAGGCAAAGAATTTATGAAGACCCCCAAAGGCAGTCACAGCAACAACAAAAATTAACAAATGGGAACTGATTAAATGAAAAACCTTCTACACAGCCAAGGAAACAATCAACAGAGAGAATAGACAACCCACACAATGGGAGAAAATAATTATAAGCTATCCATCTGATAAAGTGCTGATAAGCAGAGTTTATAAAGAACTCATGCAGGGAGGGTGGAGACAAGATGGCCAACTGGAGCCAGCTTTCCACAGAGGCTCCCATCCAGAAGGAAAGTTAAAGGACAGAAGTTTAGCAAGTAAGGTGATGGTTTGGAGATGAGCCAAGAGAGAAGGTTGGAGAACACATATCAGCCCTGTTGAGGTGAGCTGCGATCCCAAGGAAACAAATAACAGGTACAAAATCTATCGCTAAGCGGACAGGAGTCCTCTGCCTCATGAGACTAGCTTGCAGTATACTTCCTACATACAAAAAAGTGAGCCGAGTTCAGCTCCCCTCCTATTTTATCCCATGGGAGAGACCTTCTAAAAACCAGAACTCCTTCCCCAGAGAGGACCTATCAATGTGTCATGGCATTCTCCTGCCAGGCATAAAAGTATATAAATCTGTATATATTCTCTACCTGTAATTATGAACTCCCAGAACTCCCCTACACTCTCACCCCGAAGGTCTGAAAGCCTGTCCCCTATGGAGTCCAGATTCTTGGGCATTTTCTCAAGAGGTGTGGACAAGGCATGAGCTGTTGCTGGTCTGTGCTGATTCTGCAGCAGGGGAGTAAGGAGAAGTTGGTGAACTGAGGAAACCACATGGGAGAGAGAGAGGCGGTGTCCCATGGCACAGAGCAACAGCGGCAGTGGCAAAACAATAGGGCTCACACCCCTGGGGATATTATGGAGAGACACTCTGTCTCTCTGGGCAACCAGAGGAAGCCAGGCATCTTCTCTGGTGGCAGCCACTGGTGGAACAGAACTGGGACAGAAATGCAGGCCCATGAGTAAAGAGTATGCCTGAGGAGGTACCTGCCTGGGCAGGGCATGGTGGGGATGGAGACTAGAATACGCGCACAGAGACAGCATACTCCCACTGCAGAGCTGAGCCAGAAGGACTGCTTTAGTGAGCCTAAGATGCACCTGGCCCTCAGGTGATCATAGCTGAGACAAAAGCAGGCAGGGAGAGGCAGAAACCAAGGGCTGAGTGTGAGCTCTAACCGTGCCCACCCCAACACAGAGTGCAACAGAGACACAGATGTCAGCTCCAGGCAGTGGCACAGACTGGGGCTGAGTTGCAGTTTCTGTGAATTCAAATAGAGCCTAGTCTGCAGGGAAATATAGCCAGCACAGAAAAAAAATTCTGCAAAAATACAAGTGTCAGCAACATCAATCAGGGGCAGGGCTGGAACTGAGTGAACCACCTCAACTTCCATTAAGCACCCGAGGTTGTCAGGCCTCAGCTCCCCCTGCCAGATAGTGGAGGGCCTAGCCAAGGAGACATAGATCTTCTCCCTGTGACTCAGGCATGTGCAAACCCCTGGAGCATCTGCTTATTGGATGGAACTAGGTCACAGCCCTGCGGGGTTACCAATGACTGGGTATGACAGAGGTGCACAGTAGGGAAGGAGGCATCAACCTTCCCAGACTAATTCATTTGCTGGCTGAGTGCTTCTGTCCTCATGGAACACTGGAGCAAGCTGCCAGCAGACCCCTCTTATCTAGGTGCCAGAGATATTTTGAACTCTTCCATCTGAGACTGGTGCTGACTGGGGCAATTGATTTGTGACCTCTTGAACTGGGCCAATCACCTGAGGACTATCCAAAGTGGTACCTTGGCTGTGTGGTTGTGGGAAGGTTTGATTTTCTTTTTCCAGTTGTTGCCTGTGGGGGGTGGGGTGACTTAATTGCTGGTATTTCTCTGCAGCTGAAACTTCAATCCAGAGTAAATGATTCACTAAGATAGGAATAGCTGAAAACAAAACAGATCCACTTGGCCCCACCACACCAAGCAAGTCCCCAGTGTCTCAGGCCGTAGCACTGTATGGGTCCTTTGCACAGCTCTAAGGGAAAAGGTACAGACATCAGTCCCCGCTCCTGGGAAAAAGGGCTGGTTAATTACTACTCTAAGAGCCCCCAGCCCAACTTCACCTTATCTACTCATTAAGCCAAGTGGTGTAAAATGATCATGGAGCACAATCAGTGGGAAAATTCCGGTAACATGAATAATCAGAGTAGATTAACTCCTCCAAGGAACAACATGGCAGGCACAACTGAAGATCCCATTCATAGACAAATGGCTGAGATGTCAGAAATTGAATCGAGAATTTGGATTGCAAATAAGATTAATAGAATGGAGATAAGTTGGAATTAGAAATTCAAGGAGCATTTTAAAAGTTGTCTCAAGCATTAAATGAATTCAAAGACAAAATCACCAAAGATTTTGGACACATTGTGACAAGAACATGCAGCCCTCGAAGATCTGAGAAATACACTAGAATCCCTCAGTAACAGAATGGAGCAAGCAGAAGAAAGGATTTCTGACATTGAAGACAAAGCTTTTGAACGCTTCCAAATGCTCAAAGAGGAAGAGAAGTAGAGAGCAAAAACAGATCATTCTTTCAAAGAGCTCTGGGATAATTCAAAGAAAACTAATATTCGCCTTATAGGAATTCCTGAAGGTGACAAGATGGCTTTGAAAGGCACAGATGCCCTATTTCATGAGATAATTAAGGAGAACTTCTCAGACACACCAAGAGAAGACAGTTTCAGAACCCTAGCACAACTCAACCCAAATAAAACATCTCCTAGACACATTATAATTAACTTTGCCAAAGTTAAAATGAAGGAGAAAATTCTGCAAGCAGCCAGACGTAAGAAAACCATAACCTACAAGGGGAAGAATATTAGAATGACTTCAGACCTCTCTGTTGAAAACTCCCAAGCTAGAAGAGGGTAGTTATCAACTTTTAATCTCCTAAAACAAAATAACTTTCAACCCAGGATCCTGTATCCAGCTAAACTAAGTTTTACTTATGATGGAGAAATTAAATGCTTTAATGACATGCACATGTTGAAGAAATTTGCCATCACTAAACCAGCTCTCCAGGATATTCTCAGACCTATCATCCATAATGAACAGCACAATCCTCACAAAAGTAAACTCACTAAAAAACTTTTGATCAAATTCCAGCTTCTACAGTGGTGAAAGGATTAAAAATGGCCACTGAACTTTCAAAAAACTCAATACCCAAAATTCTATCAGGCTTATCAATATTTACAATTAATGTGAATGGCTTGAATTGTCCTCTAAAGAGGCACAGGTTGGCTGCTGGATACAAAAACTCAGGCCAGATATCTGTTGCATATAAGAATCTTATCTTACCTTAAAAGATAAATATAGACTCAGGGTGAAGGATGGTCATCTGTATTTCAGGCAAATGGAAATCAGAAAAAAGCAGGTGTTGCAATTTTATTCGCAGATACAATAGGCTTTAAACCAACATAAGTAAGGAAAGATAAGGATGGTTACTTCATATTTTTTAAGGGTAACACTTAACATGATGAGGTTTCAATTATTAACATTTATACACCAACCAGAATGTGCCTCAATTTATAAGAGAGACTCTAACAGACATGAGCAACTTGATTTTCTCCAGCACCATAACTGTCAGAGATTTTAACACTCCTTTAGCAGTGTTGGAAAGATTGGATAGGTCCTCCAATAAGAAGCTAAGGAAAGAAATTTTAGATTTAAACTTAACCATTCAACATTTGGATTTAACAGACATCTACAGAACATTTCATCCTAACAAAACTGAATACATATTCCTCATCAGCCCATGGAACATACTCCAAGACTGATCACATCTTAGGTCACAAGTCTAACCTCAGCAAATTTATAAGAATAGAAATTATTCCTCACATCTTCTCAGACCATCATGGAATAAGAGTTGAACTCAGTAACAACAGGTATCAACATAGCTGATAGCTGGGTCATAGACAAGATTAAGAAGGAAATTACCAAATTTTTGGAACAAAATGATAATGAAGACACAAATTATCAGAACCTCTGGGATACCGCAAAGGCAGTCCTAAGAGGGAAATTTGTAGCACTGCAAGCCTTCCTCAAGAGAATGGAAAGAGAGGAAGTTAACAACTTAATGGGACATCTCAAGCAACTGGAAAAGGAAGAACATTTCAATCTCAAACCCAGAAGAAGAAAAGAAATTATCAAAATTAGAGCAGAATTACATGAAATTGAAAACAAAAAGATTATACAACAGATCAATATATCTAAAACTTGGTTTTTTGAAAAAGCCAATAAAATGATAAACCTTTGGGTAACCTAGCCGGGAAAAAAAGAGTAAAATCTCTCATTTCATCAATCAGAAATAGTAAAGACAAAATAACAATAGACTCCTCAGAAATTCAAAAAATCCTTAATGAATATTACAAGAAACTTTATTCTCAGAAATACAAAAATCTGAAGGAAATAGACAAATACTTGGAAGCACGCACCTTCCTGGACTTAGCCAGAATGAAATGGAAATGTTGAACAGATATAGTTCAGAACTATATTAATTTCTGAAATAGCATCAATTATACAAAATCTCCTCAAAAAGAAAAGTCCAGGACCAGATGACTTCACATCAGAATTATACCAAACCTTTAAAGAGGAACTAGTACCTATATTACTCAACCTTTTCCAAAATATAGAAAAAGAAGGAATACTACCCAACACATTCTATGAAGCAAAAATCACCATGATCCCCAAACAAGGAAAAGATTCAGTAAGAAAGAAAATTAT
>NW_003852559.1:1364947-1410772 GCF_000181295.1 Otolemur garnettii | reverse complement strand
GATAGTGATCAAAACAGCATGGTACTGGCACAAAAACAGAGAGGTAGATGTATGGAACAGAATAGAGAACCAAGAGATAAACCCAGCTACTTACCATTATTTAATCTTTGACAAGCCAATTAAAAACATTCAGTGGGGAAAAGATTCCCTATTTAACAAATGGTGCTGGGTGAACTGGCTGGCGATCTCTAGAAGACTGTAATTGGACCCACACCTTTCACCACTAACTAAGATAGATTCTCACTAGATTAAAGATTTAAACTTAAGACACGAAACTATAAAAATACTAGAAGAAAGTGCAGGAAAAACACTTGAAGAAATTGGCCTGGGTGAATATTTTATGATGAAGACCCCCTTGGGCAATTGAAGCAACACCAAAAATACACTACTGGGAACTGATCTAACTAAAAAGCTTCTGCACAGCCAAGAACACAGTAGGTAAAGCAAGCAGACAGCCCTCAGAATGGGAGAATATATTTGTAGATTATGTCTCAACAAAAGTTTAATAACCAGAATCCACAGAGAACTCAAATGCATTAGCAAGAAAAGAACAAATGGGGCGGCTCCTGTGGCTCAAAAGGGTAGGGTGCTGGTCCCATATGCCGGAGGTGGTGGGTTCAAACCCAGCCCTGGCCAAAAAAAAAAAAAAAAAAAAAAAAAACGCAAAAATAAATAAATAGAGCTTATCTTTAAAAAAAAGAAAAAGGAAAAGAAAAGAACAAGTGATCACATCTCAGGGTGGACAAGGGACTTGAAGAGAAACTTCTCTGAAGAAGACAGGTGCATGGACTGCAGACACATGAAAAAATTCTCATCATCCTTAATCATCAGAAAAATGCAAATCAAAACCACTTTGACATATCATCTAATCTCAGTAAGATTAGCCCACATCACAAAATCCCCAAACCAGACATGTTGGCCTGGATATGGAGAAAAGGGAACACTTCTATACTGCTGGCAGGAATGCAGACTAATATGTTCCTTTTGGAAAGATGTTTGGAGAACATTTAGGGATCTAAAAATAGGCCTGCCATTCGATCCTAGAATTCTTCTACTAGGTATATATCCAGAAGACCAAATATAACATTATAACAAAGATATTTGTACCAGAATGTTTATTGTATCCCAATTCATAATTGTTAAGTCATAGAAGAAGTCCCAGTGCCCATCAACCCATGAACGGATTAATAAATTGTGGTATATGTACACCATGGAATATTATTCAGTCTTAAAGAAAGATGGAGACTTTATGTCTTTCATGTTTACATGGATGGAGCTGGAACATATTCTTCTTAGCAAAGTATCTCAAGAATGGAAGAAAAAGTATTCAATGTACTCAGCCCTACTATGAAACCAATTTATAGCTTTCATATGAAAGCTATAACCCAATTATAGCCCAAGAATATGGGGAAAGGGGAGAAGAAGGGGTGGGAAGGAGGGAGGAGAGGTGGAGGGAGGGTAATCAGTGGGACCATACCTATGGTGCATCTTACAAGGGTACATGCGAAATTCACTAAATGTAGAGTATAAATGTCTTAACACAATAACTAAGAAAATGCCATGAAGGCTATGTTAACCAGTTTGATGAAAATATTTCAAATTGTATATAAAATTAGCACATTGTACCCCATGATTACATTGATGTACACAGCTATGATTTAGTAAAAAAAATAATAAAGGGTGGCACCTGTGGCTCAAAGGAGTAGGGCACTGGCCCCATATGCCAGAGGTGGCGGCTTCAAACCCAGCCCTGGCAAAAAAAAACTGCAAAATAGTAATAATAACAATAAAGAACTTATGCAAACTAGGAAGAAAAAGCCAAACAACCTCATAAAAAGAGGGCAAAAAACATGAACAGAAGCTTTTCAAAAGAAGATAGATTAATGGCCAATAAACATGAAAAAATGTTCAACATCTGTAATCATCGGGAAAATGCAAATCAAACCACAATGAGATATCACTTAATCCTAGTGTCAAATGTTGGTGTTGATGTGTAGAGATAGGAACACTTATTATGTACATACACTTTTGGTGGGACTGCAAATTAGCACAACCTTTACAGAAAGGTGTATGGAGATATCTCAAAGAACTAAAAGTAGACCTACCATTTGATCTAGCAATTCCACTATTGGCTATTTCTCCAAAGGAAAAAGTGTTATTTTATCAAAAAGACACATGCACTTCAATGTTGACCGCAGCACAATTGCAGAGATATGGAATCAACCTAAGTGACCATCAGTTCATGAGTGGATTAATCAATGTGGTAAATGTATGCCATGGAGTACTATACAGCCATGAAAATGGTGAACAATCCCTTTTGTAATAACCTAGATGGAACTGGAGATCATTCTTCTAAGTGAAGGATTACAGGAATAGATAAGCAAATACCACATGTGCTCAATGGAACTAATCAAGAAACTCTCATATGCACATTTGGTAGTAAAAACAGAAAGCAAACAGGAGGGAGAGGGCATGAGAGAAGGAGAAACTTCACTTCTAACAGGTATGATGCACACTGTTTAGGAGATGGGCACACTTACATGAAATATCACCTTACTCCAGTCATAATGGCTATTAGCAAAAAGATAAAAAACAACAGAGGCTGATCAGGATGCAGAGAAAATGGAACTCTTATACACTATTTATGGGAATGTAAATTACTACAGCCATTATGGAAAACATGAGTATGAAGATTTCCCAAAAAAACTGACCCAGACTTAATGCACAATCCAGGACTGTTGATTTTAATTCCTAGTACCCCACTGATGACTATATGTGCAATAAACATGTGCTTAAAAATTAACATTCTTTTGCATCTCTTTCCACAACAGAGTCCTACAGGCCATTAGCTATCTCTTCAACCTGATTCTAATCTACTTTCACTCTTTTTCACCCTTCTGTGGCTACTGCAGCCTTCTCCCATTTGTTCTAGTATTTCAACATCTTTTTTGTTTCAGTGATTTTGTCCATTTATTTTCTTTTCTCTTTCCAGTCTCATGATGTCTGTCTGACTTCTTTATCAATCACTTCACTTTCATTAATAATCTGTATTGAAATTAATATTTAGCAGCCATTACAGAGATACCTGAAGCAGCTTCTGGAATTTCTCAGTAGCACTGGCCAGTCCAAGATGGACCCTGTAGTCTTGAGTTACATGGATAGTCGGTTGTGACAATCAGATGTCTCCCTGTTGGATCCACCAAAGTGGCTCAATGACCATATTATTGGGTTTGCCTTTGAGTACTTTACCCACAGTCAGTTTCATGAGGGTCCTGGCCATGTCTGCTTCAGTAGCCCTCGAGTCACCCACTTCAGCCAGGGCACTAGCAACCCAGCCGAGATCGCCATGTTCCTCGAGCCTCTGGACCTCCCCCACAAGAGAATTATATCTTTAGCTATCAATGAAATTCAAAACGTGCAGCTGGGGGAACCCAATAAGTTTGTCAGTTTGTCTCCAAGATAGAAATAGCTTTTGTCGTTATGATTCCAATAGCAGAAGCAAACTCAGTCCCTACAAAACAGGAGCAGAGAAACTGGAAACTTTCTTAGGCAGAAATGGAGACAAATTCATCTTTGTGGAAGAGACCCCTGCTCAACAAAGCAGCCGTGATCGTGGGATGTCTGTGATATGTAACACTGAGACCTGTGTCAAAACTTCTTCAGGCAGCAGACAGAATCACTACCGCAGCTACTCACCCCTACATACATCACAGAGAAGAGGGGAGAAGGAAGCACCTCATTGCCAGACTTGCCAAAAACTAACTGGTGAAGTATATTTGCCAGTTTTGAAAGCTCCCCTTTCTGTCCTTCCTCATTTATTGGATAACTGCCTTCTCAATGCCTGAAGGAAGATGCCTGGTAGGGGAAAGCTTGATATTCTTACTTTTTCCTGAACAAATATTATCCTCTGTATTATCCTGATGGACAGTTTCACTTTAACCCAGGCTTGAGAGCAAGACAGGCTGTGAAATGTCTTGAAATTATACCCCAAGCTTGACAACCAACTTATCTAAACTTTTATTACACATGAGTTTCAAGTAAGACTTCTAATTGGCATAAACTTAATTTCCCTTTGGTGTCCCTTATCCACCTTGGCTTATTCTTTTTTTTTTTTTTTTTTTTGAGACAGAGCCTCAAGCTGTTGCCCTGGGTAGAGTGCCCTGGCATCACAGCTCACAGCAACCTCCTGGGCTGAAGCGAGTCTCCTGCCTCCACCTCCCAAGTAGCTGGGACCACAGGCACCGCCACAACACCTGGCTGTTTTTTGGTTGCAGCCGTCATTGTTGTTTGGCAGGCCCGGGCTGGATTCCAACCCACCGCCTTAGGTGTATGTGGCTGGCACCTTAGCCACTTGAGCCACAGGTGCTGAGCCTCACCTTGGCTTATTCTAAAGGAAAAGCAGCATTCTGTAAATCAAGAATTTATGCAATCTGGAGGGATGCGAGGAAGGAAACTGCAGTATAGAACCAAAAACTGCACGTCCTACATAACCAAAGAGATCCACTGGCTTGAAGCAGATTAAGACCTAACTTGTATTCCAGTCCTAAATATCATGAAAATCAATTGTGCATTTCTTTGTGATTCACCATGAAAGGCTTTCCCGTCTATCTGCATAATCTTTGCAAATATTTGATAAAGAGATGTTAGCCCATAGGGGGAAAAAAAGAAATTGGTATTTAATCGCCTTTTAAAAAAATGTACAGGTAGCAACCTTCTCCTTTGAATATCTCCCGTTTTCATCTGCAAGAAGTGTCATTGAAAGTAAAGAAAATCAGCAAGCTTCCACGATAACAGCCCGAAGTTCCCCTGTGCCCCTGCGGCTTGCGCTAGTCACTCTTTCCCATCTGTTTCACATATCAGACTGCTTGTCTCTGCAGATACCTGGACAGAATATCCTTCTTTCTTCTAACCCTTGAGCTGGCTAATTCCAGCTCTAAAAGATGAAGCCAATTTTTCCTTCTACCTCAAAGTAGGCTGAGGTCCCCAGAAGCGGGCTCCAGCCCCTATTCACTCCTTTCATATTTCTCTTACCACACTGAGCTTAACCTCTGTAGCAGGTTTGTCAGTTTCCTGAGAACAGGAACAGTTTCTAATTAACTTTGATATCTACCACCAACTATCCCAGGGCTTAGTACACAGCAGGTGCTCAATAATCTACAGATGTTGAATTCCTAATTGAAAATAGAGTTATTAAAATCTTGTCTCTGAATGTCCCTTGACTTACTTTCCAGTACTAGAAAGTTAAACAAGTAGCTTGAACTCCCTATGACAAATCCTGGAGCTCGGGGATAGTCTGTCTGAGTTTTCCCAAGTGAGCACAAGTAAGGTGAGACAGTTCTTTGTTTCTTTCTTCTTTTGTTTATGATTCATCAGTCCATTTTGAATTCCCAAGTAGCTTGGAGAAAGGAATTTGATATGGGTCATAATTTTTCCATCTATTTTTATATTTTTATTACACTATAACCAAACTATTATTTTTCTGTTTTTATGGACTTGAAATAATTACACGATTACAAAGCCATTTACTTAAGGAAGTAAAGCATTATTTATTTTGACCACCTGCTGTGTACACTCTGGCCTCTGAGGTAGGTATTATGGGTGCATTATTTATGCAATTCTAATAGCCCTAAGAGGAAGGAACAATTATCATCATTTTAAGATTTAAAACAAAAATAAAACAAAGCCCTGAAATACAAAGCGATATTCTTATTGTGAGTGCTGGCTCCCTCTTTAACGGACTGTGGCCAATCGTAGCCGTGTTTTGCAGCTGTGAAATTCTGCTGGACCACTGCAGTGATTCCTGGCTATTGCCTGATTGGAATTGCCATGAAATGAAATTTCTCACAACGTTATTTTATGTTGAGTTTTAATTATTGATGAGACTGGAATTTATTAAACCTTAAACAATGCATAAAATAAGAGAGCGAAAAATGATATAACCATTCTAGAAGACAGATTTGTAGTTTCTTAAAATACTAAACATGCAACAAACTATATTACTCAACAATTGCACTCTTGGGCATTTCTTCCAGAGAAACAAAAGCTTATATTCATGCAAAATCCTGGCACAGTGGCGAAACCAGCAAGAGGACTCCCACCATGTAAGTGGCCTGGACTGGCAGGCCTCTTTGTCCAGGCAGGAAAATAATTCATTGCATTTTGTCTTTAAGCAAACAACTGGAAACAGCCTAAATATCCTTACGTATAGGAACTAATTAAAAATGGACTACTACCATACAGTAAAAAAAAGAGAGAGATTGAACAAGAGATGGATGAGGATGGAGAAAAAGAGAGAACATAATTTATTTTAGTAGGAATAAGTAGTAAGTCATGTAGAATAATGCCTGATAGTCACGTAGTTTTAGATTTGCAATTTGGAGGGTCAGTGAAGAATACATATGTGTGTATATATATGTGTGTGTGTACACACACACACAAGTATTTGGGGGAAAATTCATGGCTTATCTCCCTAGTTACCTTCTATCACTGCAAATCTTCAGCAGCACAATAAAGGATATTAAAAAACAGTTGCTCTGGATCTTGGGATTTGAAACTCTCAAAGAGGGGAGGAAATCACTAAGTGCCTGTTACCCTGGATAACACCTGCCAGCAGTCTCCTGACTTGTAAATAAGATCCCCTCTGAAGACTTTTCTTACTCAAATATTTTGTGATTTAAAATGTTTTTGTTTTGTTCACATTTTGATATAATTGTTAGTGAACAAGTATATGACTGTTTAGTAGAAACAAGTCAGGGAAGAATCTAAGAATCGTCATTCTCAACCAACTAGAAAATTAGACCTTTAATAAATAATGAACTGCATTTCTTTTATGAAATCATTTCCATTCCTTTGATATTTACATATTTTAATGGTGTTTTTGTATTTATGAGCAGATTTCAATCATGTTAAACTTTAGGGATTTCCCTCCAGAAGTGTTGCAAACTCTTTTATTATAATATGTAAAAAACTATACTCAAAACTGGAATTACTAAAATTAATTTAAACCTCCAAAGATACACTTCTAAGCAGATGGGAGAATATTTAGGCTATTAAACCTAATTCATAAATCACCATCTAGGGTAATGAGACTTTAATGTTCTCTTCAATTTTTCCATTAATTTAAAGTGTCCAGGGCTTTCAGATAAGTTATTTTGGTATAATTACTATGGAACAAATATGACTCTGTTGCTATAGAAAACTTCTTTCTTTTTTTTTTTTTGACACAGAATCTCACTTTGTCACCTTCGATAGAGTACCATGGTGTCATAGCTCACAGCAACCTATAACTCTTGGACTTAAGCGATTCTCTTGCGTCAGCCTGGCGAGTAGGTGGGACTATAGGCGTCTGCCACAAAGCCTGACTATGTTTTTGTTGTAGTTGTCATCGTTTAACAGGCCCGAGCTGGGTTTGCCTCCCAAGTGCAAAAAATTTATTTCTTAAATGTCTTTTTCCTTCTGTATTGAAATCTCTGATTTCTTTCCCATATATATATGATGATACATAGCAAAATATGTAGATATTCCAATTTTATATTTTATTATAATTTGCTGATTACAAAAATAAGTATCAGAGATTATTTTTAGAATAAATGCAAAGGTAATCAAAGTTTAGTTTACTTTAAAATATTATAATATTGTAACTACCAAGGATCAGAGCCTATCATTAATTCTATATGCTACTGAATTACTTATTAGTTTGATCTAGCTATGATAATGGTCTGGATTTACATAAGCTGATGGAAAATTGAAAATTTGATCTTTAACTATGGATATCAAGGTTTCCAGAAGTTGCGTGTGTCTCTGAATAATCAGAACCACATGGTGTGCCAAGAAGATGCCTTTAAGAAATGCTTTATAGGCTCAGCGCCTGTGGCTCAAGCGGCTAAGGCACCAGCCACATACACCTAAGGTGGAGGGTTCAAATCCCCAGCCCGGGCCTGCCAAACAACAATGATGGCTGCAACCAAAAAAATAGCCGGGCGTTGTGGCAGGTGCCTGTAGTCCCAGCTACTTGGGAGGTGGAGGTAGAAGAATTGCTTGAGCCCAAGAGTTGGAGGTTGCTGTGAGCTGTGATGCCAGAGCACTCTACCTAGGGTGATAGCTTGAGGCTCCATCTCAAAATAAACAAATAAATAAAAATAAATTAAAACACTTTAAAAAAGTTATTAAGGACTCCAAAAAGCTTTTATTAATGGGATTCACATGTATCAATATTTGTGATATTTAAAAAAAGCAAAAAAACTTAGTATTTCTTAATTTATTTAAAATCATAGTAATTAACCTATCATATGTTAATATAAGTGGTAATTTCTATGAAAATAACTGTATTCTCCAAAACACAAACATATTAATGGAGAATAGTAGCAAGACTTTTGTGACTTTACAAATCTCTCTCTTTTTTTTTTGGCTGGGGCTGGGTTGGAACCGGCCCTCCAGCATATGGGGCTGACACCCTACTCCTTTGAGCCACAGGCGCCGCCCACAAATCTCTTTAACGTCTGGCTTTGCTGTCTGGCTGCATTTGCATGCCTGCTTCTGTGTTCAGGCTCTTGTAATACCACATATTATCCAGCCTCTGGAAAACTCCATTGTATGTGTATAAAGGAATGAGAGTAACAGGACAAATAAAGTCTTAATATTCTCTAAGACTATTAGAAAATCTTTGCTGGTGGGTTCACATATTCTTCCCCACCAGCAAAGATTCTTGGGGAGCCTCAGCGCATCCAGACCACTACTTGAAAATCACACATACACACTCAGATTATACGATTGAATTAAAAATGCAATTATGTGCCGCGTGCCTTGGCTTACACCTGTAATCCTAGCACTCTAGGAGGCTGAGGTGGGTTGACTTTTTGAGTTCAGGAGTTCAAGAACAGCCAGAGCAAGAGCCAGACCCCATCTCTTAAAAAAAAAAAAAAAAAAAAAAACCTAGCTAGGCATTGTGGTGGGCTCCTTTAGTCCCAGGTACTTGGAGGCTGAGGTAAGAGGATCACTCGACCCCAAGAGTTTGAGGCTGCTGTGAGCTATGACAACAGGACTCTCCAATAAAGTGAGACTCTGTTCAATAAATAAATAAATAAATTATGGTTATGTGCCACTTATGGTAAAAATATTGAAAACATAAGAATAAACTGAGGGTACAAGAATGCCCAAAAAGTAGACCAATAAATGTATGTGTGTTGTAGTGTCAGTGAGCAAACTTTAAGGCAAGCTTCATTGCTGGAGATTAGGGGGATACAGTATTCTGATAATAGTCTCCAGGAATATCTAACAATCCTAAACTTATAGTATTGCTAATAAAAAAGATAATACACAAAGACAAAATTGACAAATCCATCATTATAATGTAATATGGAAAAAAAACATTAGAAATTGCTAGATTCTCAGACAACTGAACAACAAAATAACGAAACTTGTTCTAATTGACCTCGGAGTGCACCAACACACAGATGCCAGATAGTTCGCAGAATGTGTGAATTTAACCTCCAGAAAGCTGAAGGTTAAAACTGTGGGCCTTATGTGCCCACTGAGGCTTCCCATAAAAATTAAGTTCATTTTGGGGGAGGCAGGATTCTTAAGTCTTTTAAGCTATTAAGACAATTTATGGCACTGTTTGGGAAATACTGGTTGGGCAACTGTTGTAAAGATGCTGTACTTATTCAGAGTGCCATGCTCACTCTTATTAAGGGACAGAGAAGGACCTTCTCTGTGTATACCCAACATCGTGGAGGTAAAGAAATAGGATTGCCTCTCCGAACTAAATTATGAAATCAATTTATGGTGTTTGCAGCCACTGCCGCGCCGCCGTAGCTGTCTAATGGCAGTGCCGCCTCTAGCTCGCCGAGCTCTAGCCGAAGAAGTGGGATAAGTTAGGAGGTCTTTATACGATGTCTGGTACAAAGCAGACTGCCCGCAAATCCACCGGTGGTAAAGCACCCAGGAAGCAACTGGCTACAAAAGCCGCTCGCAAGAGTGCGCCCTCTACTGGAAGGGTGAAGAAACCTCATCGCTACGGGTCTGGCACTGTGGCCCTCCGTGATATAAGACGTTATCAGAAGTCCCCTGAACTTCTGATTCGCAAACTTCCTTTCCAGCGTCTGGTGGGAGAAATTGCTCAGGACTTTAAGACAGATCTGCGCTTCCAGAGTGCAGCTATTGGTGCTTTGCAGGAGGCAAGTGAGGCCTATCTGGTTGGCCTTTTTGAAGACACCAGCCTGTGTGCTATCCATGCCAAACGTGTAACAATTATGCCAAAAGACATCCAGCTAGCACGCCGCATACGTTGAGAATGTGCTTAAGAGTCTGCTATGATGGGAAAGCATTTCATTATCAAAAAAAAAAAAATTCTCTTCTTCCTGTTATTGGTAGTTCTGAATGTTAGATTTTTTTCCCCCCATAGGGTCAAAAGATACTTAAGTATATGATTGCGACTGGAAAAATAGGGGACAGAAATTAGGTATTGGCAGTTTTTCCATTTTCATTTGTGTGTGAATTTTTAATATATAATGCGGGGATGTGCAGCATTAAAGCGAGTCAAAGGTTTCAGTGAACAAGTTTCAGCAGTTCAACTTTATAACAATTACAAATAAACCTGTTTAATTTTTCTGGACAATGCCAGCATATGGATTTTTTTAAAACAAGTAAATTTCTTATTGATGGCAACTAAAAAAAAAAGAAAAAAAAAGAAATCAATTTATGTTGGAGAAGAACAAAAAAAGCCACCTTAAATAATAATTATTTATTGGGCATTGTTTTAGATGTTTTACGTACATACTCTCTAGTTTAAGGCTTAACAAAAACCTAATTGAAAATTTTAACATTGAAGAAAAGACTATCATGCAAAATGGGGGTTAGCTTCCAATTTTAGGAAAGGAAAGTTTGGAAGAGAATTTTCACAAGGTGTCTCCAGTGTTAGTCAGAAAAGCTCATCTTGGTCAACAAATACGATTGTGTGACCTTTGCTACATTTCTAGTAGTGTAGATTGGTAACTGTGCCCACTGAGAGGAATCAATTAACTTCCTTTGCTCTAATTTCTTGCTTTTTCAACTCAAATTCTGCTATCATTTGCCTTCCTCCTGTGCTCCGCAGTAGAAAGAAAACTGAGTGATCATTGAATACGAGCGCTGGTTCTCTTCATAATTATGTTCTCTATAAAATGATAATAGCATCTTTAAAAAATACTTCTGCTTCTTTACTTTAGAAAATATACTTTATAGATGAAAACAAAATACTTTTTTATAATGTAAAAATACTTTTGGGAAGTATTTTTTTAGAATTTTCTGCGACTTCATTTGCTTCTGCGTTTGGTAACCAGGAGTCACTCTGATTCTCTCTGAATATGCCAGTTAATCATAATCTCAGTCCAAAGCTAAAGTGGCATGAGATGACAGCTCCAAGGTGCTCCTGACCTTGTGTGCCTGTCAGGCAGCCAACTGATCTCGCCCAGGACAATGAATCTCACTGCTGCCTGTTCCATTTGCAATACAACACTGATTATCCTACACACCAAGCCCCGGGATGCTCTGGCTTATCCTGTGTTTGGTCATTGGAGGAGAATAAAGGAGTATCTTTTCGCTTACTTTTATTTTGTAGATTCAACAACATACATTGAGCCCTTACTACACTGTTGAGCATAGCAGGGTATTTTAAAGTGAAATAAGAATCTTTTGTTTTCCGCTTGAAATGTATCTCATCTTATAAAATTGACTTGTTCTACTGAACTTGAAATCTGCTCATTAAATGTGCCACTTCACCTTTCTTCCTAACGCTGAGAGTGGGCTGTTTCACGGTTCTGATTATACATGTATCTGTGTGATTATCTGATTACATTCCAAACCAAAATACTCTAGACCCTAAATTCAAAGAGGAAGAGAACTCTGAATTTTTTTTTTAAACCCCTGGATGCTTAACATTTTGTATAGTGTCACCATCACCTGACACATAGTGGGAATAATAACTGTTTGTGAATGAATGAGGAAAGCATGAAAAGAGAAGCAAGTCTAGATCAAGGGCACAGAACAAACACAAACGCAGAGGTGAGAGCTGCCAAGCTAGAGAACACAGAGGGATTTTTTTTTTTTTTTAATGGCAGATAATCTGTTACTGAACTGCAGGATGTTTGGGGCGGGGTAAATGTCTCAGAAACATTTAGTGATGTCCCACTAAAAACCCTGTCATCATCCCTGACCAGATTCTTAAAAACAAGGGTTGTTTATTTTTGTCAAGTGGAAATTTACATACAGTGAAATGCACAGATCTTAAGTGCATAATTTGAAGAGTTTTGACGAGTTCACGTAACTTTTACCCCTACCTTTTCAAGATATAAAAATTTTCCTTCATTCCAGAAACTTCCTTGTCCCATTCGAGTCAAACTCCTCTCCCCATGGGAAACTGCAGTTCTGAAATACAACATTGCAGGGTAGTCCTGCCTGTTCTAGGTCTTCACTGAAATGAAGTTATACAGTAAGTACAAAGCTGCGCCTGGGTCCTTTGGTTCAGTGTAATGTTTTGGAGACTCACTTATGTTGTTCTGTATCTGTAGGTCATTCCTGCGTATTGCCTAATGGTATTGCATTAACAAATAAACAAATACATAAGAATTTGTTAACTAATTGTCCTTTTGAGCTACCTTTCAGTGGTTTCCCTTCAAGACTTACCATAAATAAATAACATGAATTGTAAATATGAACTTCATAGACACCTATAAATACAGTTGCAATGAACTATTATTCTATACATCTTTGTGAGCACATGTTTACCTTAATCTTGAGGAAACACATGGGGAATTGATAAGACGCATGTAGGTATTAACACTAGCAACGTGGGACACTTAGTATTGTCTTTTTTTAAAAAGATATGTACTAGTATTGCATTTTGATTTCAACTTTAATTTCTCTGATGATTAATGATGTTTAGCACTTCTCGTATCTTATTAGCCAGCTGTATATTTTTCTTATAAGGTATTTTTTAAATCCTTGGTCAGTTTTAAAAATTATATTGTCTTCTTCTGAGTTATGAGTAAGACTTCCTTATTTATTCCAAACACAAATTCTTTGCTCGATGTAGTTTTGCATGTATTTTCCCCTGGTCTGCTACTTGTTTATTAATTTTCTTTTTTTTTTTTTTTTTGAGACAGAGCCTCAAGCTGTCCCCCTGGGTAGAGTGCCATGGCATCACAGCTCACAGCAACCTCCAACTCCTGGGCTCAAGCGAGTCTCCTGCCTCCGCTTCCCAAGTAGCTGGGACCACAGGCGCCAGCCACAACGCCCGGCTATTTTTTGGTTGCAACCGTCATTGTTGTTTGGCGGGTCCGGGCTGGGGATTCGAACCCGCCAACTTAGGTGTACGTGGCTGGTGCCTTAGCCGGTTGAGCTATAGGCGCCGAGCCTGTTTATTAATTTTCTTAATGGTGCCTCTCAATAAGCCATTGTTTTAATTTTCTCAAAGTCCAGTGTATTCTTTTTTATGGTCAGTGTTTTTCATATTCTAAGAAGTGTTTGCCTAACTCAAGTTGGTGAAGAAATACTTCTATTTTTTTCTCTAGATGCATTAACATTTTACCTTTGCTTTTATAGTCTTATGATGAATCTTTGTGTGAAATGGAGATTTAAGGTAAAATTTTTATATAGATATCATGTTGTTCCAACACCACTTATTCAAAAGAAGAAAGATTTCCTGTCTCATATTGAATAGCTTCAGTGCTGTTGCCTAAAATCAATTGCTTATAGATGTGAGTCTGTTTCTGGAATTTCTATGCTTTCTCTTTGACCGACTTGTCTTTGTGCCAGTACTACAGTAACTTGCATGTTGTAACTTTATAATATGTCTTGAAATCAAGTAGTGTTATTTTATCCAATCTTGTTCTCCATTTTTCAATATTAGTTTTACTACCTATTTTCCATTTTTGCACACATTTTAGATTCATATTGCCAGTTTCTAAAAACAAAATAAACTTTTTAAAAAAGCCTACTAGAGTGGTGATTGAGGTTGTGTTGAGCCTACAAGATCAATTTGTGGAAAAATAACATTTAAAAAATACTGAGTTTTCCAATTCATAGATATGGTGTTTCTATTAATCCAGGTATCTTTAGTTTTTTCATAGCAATGATGCATAGTTTTAAGTGAAGTGGTCTTGCATATAAATTCACTCCGAAGAATTTTATGTTTTTATGCTTTTTTAGCGTTATTATATAGTAACTTTCAATATCCATTCATTGCTAAAACCTAGGAAAAGCTGATTTCTGTATTTTACTTGTCTTTGTATCCTGTAACCTTGCTAAATACACTTAACAATTCTAGTAGTTTTGAAAATTCTTTAGAACTTTCTATGTAAACAATTGTATCATATATAAACAGAGTTTTAGTATTTTTTCTTTCCAGTCTTAATGGTTTATATTTTTTTCCTTACTACATTGGTAAGAATGGGTATTCTCCTTGTTCACAATCTTAAGGAGAAAGAACCATTGACCATCACATTTAACTTTTGCCGTAGGTTTTGTCCAAATAACTTTTATCAGAGTCTTCCTAGTTTAATTTTCAAAATCGTAAAATAGTCATTACTTTCCCTTAAGTGCTTATGAAATTCTTAGAATATGCAGATTGACCTGGAATTTTCTTTGTGGGAAGACTTTTAATTACAACTTTAAACAGGATGCTGTTCAGATTCTCTAATTTCTTGCATCAGTTTTGGCAATGTGTCTTTATATATTTATATATGTAAATATTTCAGTTTCCTTACTGATACCTTTATTTATTTCTAATACTAAGATTTGTTTTATTCTCTCTTGTATTCTTAATCAGTCTATGAATTTGTCAACTATTAATTTTTTCGAACAGTCAGCTTTGACTTTACTGATCTTACCTAGTGTTTGTTTATATTTTATTTCACTGATTTCTGCTTACATATTTATTATTTCATTTCTTTTAATAGCATTTAATGTAATCTTTTTTCTAGCAAAATTTGAAGCTTATGATTCCTTTTATTCTAATAGAGAGCTACAGATTTTACCTTAAACACTACATTAGCAGTGTCACAAATTTTGAGCTGTAGTGCTTTATCATAATTCAGTTCAAATACTATTGCATCATTATTCTTAAGTTCCAGGATGTCTGCCTAACTTGAATCCAGTTTTCAAAAAGATGTTTCCCACCTGTCATACTCCCTCTCCCACTCCATTAGAAAGAATGTAAAATAATCTAATTTCCTAGAAATTTAAATCATATGTATATGAAGTACCAACATTTGCAAACTCAGGGTGAAAACTAACCTAATATAAGCTGTTTAGTGGGAGAGATATAATGTGAACGGGAAGGTGATGGCAAAAATGTGTAAGTGTGTGTGTGTCTTAGATTTAAGATGCTTTGTGTACTTTTAATTACAAGGCTGTGAAACTGGAAAGACTCTAGAGAATGTGATGTATAGCTCCTTCTCAGTACACGCGTTGAACTTGGAACCCAGTCCTCTGCCTTCAGTTCAGTACTTCCTTCACAAGTCAAGTGCCAACTAGATCTTTGTTTACAAAGGGATTTGCCATTGTATCATCTTGGATGGCCCTAGTTGAGTGTTTAAATATCCCAGGGCACCTAAGGAGAAATACAACCAGGTCAATGTATCAAAGTATAGTTAATCTTTATAAACTTTCTCTACCAACTTGCTTCCTCATAAAGAAAGTGAATAAAAAATTTTCTCTAAAGGTCTTCGTTTCAAAAGTAACACACTTTAAAAAAAGAGCAAATCATTCTATTGTTACTCTGGACCTATTGGCAGAGAAATAAGTACAATGTGCTTAGGAAACTTCTTGCCTATCAGAAAAATTTAAAAGGGGGCACAGAAAGGTATGCAGAGGTCTTCTTTACAAATGTGAATGCCAAAAACAGGCTAATTTTCCATGCATGATTAACTTTATTGGGTGTAGATAAGGAAAAATGGAACACACTTTGTTCAGTCCACTTACTAGTTCACAATTGGGCTGACCCATTTGTTTGTATGAGCTATTCATGTTTTGAATTTCTGTACTTAATTACTTTCTGTATTTTTTTTTTGTTAAATCATCACTGTGTACATAAATGCAGCCATGGGGTATAATGTGCTGGTTTTATATACAATTTGAAATATTTTCATCAAACTGGTTAACATAGCCTTCATTGGCAGGACCATACTTTCTGTATTTTTTATGTGTCAGTTTTTCCTATCACTTATAAAAATTATTTCTCCAAGTATAAAAACATTTTATGTTTAATTTTGTTTGTATCACCCTTAATGTAGTCACCTTTTATGTATCAGCACAAAACTGATTTGATTGGCTACTTACTATATATTCCAAGGAGGAGGAAAATTATACCCATATTCTAAGAGCACTGTAGATTTACTGAAAATTATGTTTCCCAGCAACTCTTGAATAATAGCCACCAAGAAGTCCTGAAAGTAAACTGAGTGAAATTAGAGCACCTATGGGTCATTTGGCACAGGTAGGCAGCTGTGGCTTTTGCTTTTAGTTTCTTAGGTAGTGGAATTGGTTGTATAATGCTTTAGAATTCCAAGAAGAGTACTGTTTGGTCTTCTGAAATCTAAACTTCCAAGATTTAAGACAGTGATGAAAGGCAAATGGTAACTTGGCTAACTTCTTAGCTTTTTAGTGTGCAGTATGGTGCTTTGTAATGAAACATACTAATAAGGACTTTCAATTAAGATTGGCTTTAACCATAGTGCAGTTCAAGAAAGTGAAATAGAGAGATGGGAGCTCAAGCTTCACTCTTAGTGACACCCGGTTCCTTTAATATATGTGGGATTAGGAAATTCTGGAAAGAGCAACGTTTATTTTACTTTCGTAACTTATATAATCAGTCCCCTTTCTTTGGCCTCAAGTTTTATGAGAAGTCATTTAAAAATTCAGCAATTGCTAATAAATATAAAAGGAAACTTGAAGCAAAGAATCAATTTTGAGTCAGGAAACTCTTATTGTTATGACAGTTACTATGAAAATCTGAAACAAGGGAGAGTTTCTTGGAGAGGCTGAGTGTTGTTTACAGGGCCCATCATTACACACTAGAAGAGGCACTAATTTGAAAGGATGGCCTCCAAAAGCAAGCATTCATTCTGGGCCATACCCAACCCACTTCCCAGACTCCTGAGTGGAGTCTGTCCCCACTGGTGTAAAGGAAGTAAATATTCATTTGACAAACGCAGAAGCAGAGCACGGTAAGGACCATGTATCATTCTGTACATGCCCATAAAGACAACTTCAGCAGGCGGCGCCTGTGGCTCAAAGGAGTAGAGCACCGGCCTCATATACTGGAGGTGGCAGGTTCGAACTCGGCCCTGGCCAAAAAAACCCTGCAAATAAATAAGTGTAATGAATATTAAAAAGAAAGAAAGAAAGACAACTTTAGCAAAATCTCTTGAAAAAATTTAAATGAGAAGCAGCAAATTTTTGCATCTGATTCATGGCAAGTTCATTTTGTTTTGGGAGATACATTTGATGTGTGTCATCATCCCAGTGTCCAGTGAACAAAGAGGGCATTGCCATTCAACCTTTTCCCACGGAGCTCTTCATGCGGACAATTCCAGTAAACCAGAGTGTCATACAAATTAAAATATACTGACCACCTCTGATCTAGCCCAGTGAATTTAATGTTGAAATTGGGTGGCCTTGGGATCAATTTGACATAAATTTCCTGAGTACACAATCATCAAAATATTTTGTAGGGTCATGTGGGATCACAATTTGACATAAGATATTGTGTGTACCCTGGAGAATCTTTTAATCCAGCAGAGATAAGAAACATACTATATTCTTAAGGTGTGAAGTTACGAGAGGGCCAAAAAGGTCAGATAGGGGTTTGGGATGAAAGGAGAGGCCTAGAAGATGCAAAAAGTTTAGAGACCAAGAGCTACAATTGGAGAGCTTGGCTAAGATAAGGAGGAGTTGAGAAGCAAGGAGACAAAATCGAGAGTGGAAGAGGCCGGAGGGCTGCCAGGGGGCTCCGGGGTTAGAGAGAGCTGATCCTCAGGAGCACGTGTCTACCCTGCTCCATATTACATCTCCTGCTGGAAGCAGGACTGTGAGGGTGAAGTCACAGACACTTTGGTGGTGGTTCCAGTAATTTCAGGAACATACTTGGATTTCTTTTCTGGTTATATGTCTTTCTTATGGACAACAGACAGCAAAATGAAACTCATTCTTGTCATTAAATTTTGTATGAGGAACACAAAGACATTTTCAGAATACTGAATTGGACTAGTCATAAAAATGTACCTTTGTAAAAGATACTGTGTAATTAATTAAATATTTAATGATAGCCTCTCTGTGAGTTTTATAAAATAAAGGTAAGATTTGAGTCCAAGTTAAATAAGAAGAATCCGAATTCCATATTGAAGTGAAATACAATATATAAATTTTATTAAACAAGAAACCAGCACACACAAAATTAATAGCTGACAGGGAGGGATTTTTTTTCTTATCGTGATAAGAACACTCAACATAAGATCTACCCTCTGCACAAATTTTTGGGTGTGCAAATGTGCTTTTTTGAACTCACAAATGAAGTATTCTTGTTATCCGTGTCTACGAGGAAACTAAAAGTTCTTTCTGTAATTTGTAGAAAATAATTTTGCCATGTGACTCTTCAGGAAGTTGCCTTCTAAGCGTTTTACTCTGGCACATTCTGCTTATGCCGGCTCTGTGTTAATGGAGCTCCATTTAATAATGCGGCAGGGACAGCCGTGTTTCAGTTCTGAGGATTAAATTCATTGATAGTAACCATTTTAATTTACGATACTTCTAAATAAGTAAAATTATTCAACAATATCAAAACTATCTTAATTCTATGAATTTTCCAAAATCAATTTCTCTATTTGTCCCACATAACTTTTGACAATCCCTGTTTTACTGATTGGTGTCTTCAACTAGTCTTCTGTTTTTCCAGAAGCACACCTTGTCAAATTATGTCCAGCTATATATACTCGTCATAAGTGCTTACTTGGATCATTCTCTGCTTGAAAGGAAATTTCTCCCAATGTAAGCAAAGCTTTTCTTTTATTTAGTTTTAAAGTAGTTGAAAACAAAGCACAAGGCAACGCGAGCAAACATTTGGACAAATTTCCTACAGGGAGCTCAGAGCTTAAATACAGTTACCAGGATTGCAGATGGTCAGGCTGTATGAAATAGCTTATCAAGTTACCAATTCTTTCCTTGGACAGATGGCAGAGGGGCCTGGCAGAAGCTCAGTTTTCAAATTGTAGATGCTTGTGTGTGTGTGTGTGTGTGCGCGCATGTGATTGTAGGTGCACATGTGTGCCTGTGTGTGTGTGTGTGTAACTGCTGAAAAACAAAGATCTTTCCTTTAGAAGACACACGGTTGCACGCGTTACCTACTATTTGTCAGTACAATACTGAAAACCAATCCTTAAGTTTTAAAGTGATGTATTTAAAGATACCTAACAACAACAACAAAACAACTGTAAGTCTGTTGTTTTGCTCAAACCATGGTCTAAATTTTCCTGTTAAAACCCAGGATCAAAGAATGGTGAGCACATGAAATAGCTGAAGGTGACTCGACTGGTAAGAACTTAATAGTGACTTTTACATTTTGAAAATTGGGGGATTCTATTCTTTATTCATGATAGACAGTGTAGAATTTTAGATGAGGTTAATGTACATCTTTCCATTTATAAGAATCAAAATACTATTTCTTATAATCACTTGATCTGCGTTTATCCTTTTAAAAACTACAAATCTTTCTTCAACTGGAGCTCACCTTTTCTGAAAATTAAGTGAAAAGTTTCCAAGGGACTGTTGGGGGCAGAGCAGCGCTGGAACTAGGAGTGCTCCTTGCCGTGTCTAGGCGGGACAGAATCATTTCATTAGCTCCTAGAACTAGTGAAACTTCTAGAAAGTCTCCAGGTGGAAACAACCATTTTCCTTTTTAAATTATTCTGTCATCTGACAAATCTGAATTGCTTATCCTGAGAACAGTCAAGAGATAAGGGACATTTTTTCCCCGTTTCTTCTGACGTAGGACGGGTGAATAAACAAGCAAATTTCCAGTCTACTTTCTGGTAGAACCTGTCCCAGGGAACAAAATATTTTGAGAAGAGAATGTCTTGGAGCAGGCCCGGGGCTAGACGTGGTGTACCATCCATCTCCTCTGGACAGGGCAGACAGCCACACATTTGGCAGGGATGCTCAGTCTGCTGCCAGAGCAGACAATCGACAGAGCTGGAGAAGTGCATCTGGTGCATTATCAAGTATCAGGATGATGAACGGAGGTCATAATTAAGCTTGTATTTAACAGCTCATTGCCTTGAGTAATAATAACGATGACTTTATACGAGCACCCTCCTTTCTTTTCTCTCATGGCCCTCGCAAAGAAATTTAATGTTTTCAGAATTGTCATCACCAGGGAAATTTATCATTAATTAAAACCCTCTCATTAATTAAAACCTTCTCCCTAGTCTTCACATTTAAATTTTTATGTTTACCGTCTTTAACAATCACTGCAATTGCTCTTTGGAGAGAAATCACTCTATAAATCTCCAAATACAAATAAATAAGTCAGCCCAATTACATGTTGTAAGGCAATTACTTGATTTATGTGTATCTATTTATGAGAAGCAAGCACAATTATTAGAGAAACTTCACAGTAATACTGTATTTTTCTGTATTAGAATACTGAAATAAATTATGCAATAGAAACAGATAATGTGGTATTCTCTAAAATCTATATTACATCATTGGATTACCTTTGCATTAAGATTGAGTTATTACTATGGTAGATAAAAGGGGGGGAAATAAGGATGTTACTATCAGATAAGTTGAAATAATATTTCTACAATTTCTTAGTTTTATAAAATAAAGGTGAGATTTGAGTCAAAGTTAAATAAGAATTAGAATTCCATATTAAAGTGAAATCCAATATATAAGTTTCATTAAACAAGAAACCAGCACACACAAAAAAACAATGGCTGATAGAGAGTGATTTTTCCTTCTTTGAGTTTTTTTTTTTACTTTTTCAAATTAACATGAGGGTACAATTTTTAAATTACATTGTTCTCACTTCCAGGGTAAAGTTCCATTTGTAGAAGAGCCCTTCACCCAGGGGGCCTGTTATATCCCCTCATAACGTGCACATTAGGTGAGATCCCACCTCATGCCCTCCCTCCTTCTGTCATATGTCCTCCCTTTTCTCCCTCCCACTTCTCTTTACCTCCAAACTGGACTGTATTAGTATTTTATTGTTCTTATGAGCATGTACTTGTTTATATATTGATTTCATATTAGCATGGAGTACATTGGATATTTATTTTTTCATTCTTGCAATACTTTACAAAGAATAATGTATTTCAAGTCCATCCAGATAAATGTAAAAGATGTAAAGTCTCCATCTTTTTTAATGGCAGAATAATATTCCATGGTGTACATATACCACAGTTTGTTGATCCATCTATGGGTTGATGGGCACTTAGGTTCCTTCCATGACTTGGCAATTATGAATTGAGCTACAATAAACATTCTAGTGCAAATGTCTTTGTGGTAAAATGATTTTTGTTCTTCTGGGTAGATACCTAGTAATGAGATTACAGGGTCAAGTGGAAGGTCTACTTTTAGATCTTTGAGGATTCTCCATACTTCTCTCTAAAAAGGCTATTACTTTGCAATCGTACAAGCAGTGTAGAGGTGTTCCCTTCTCTCCACATCCACACCAGCATCTGGTGTTTTGGGACTTGGTGATGTGGACTGATCTTGCTGGGGTTAGGTGATATCTTAGAGTGGTTTTAATTTGCATTTCTCTGATGATTAAAGACAATTAGCATTTTTCATGTGTTTGTTGACCATTTTGTCTGCCATCCTCAGAGAAGTTTCTGTTCAAATCTCTTGATTTTTTTCTAATGTGACAAGAACATTCAACATGAGATCTACCGTCTCCACAAATTTTTAGGTTTACAATAGATTAACTATAGGTACAATGTCATATAGCAGATATGTAGACCTTACTCATCTTGCAGAATGGAATCATTGTACCTGTTGAATAATGACTCTTCATTTCCTCTTTCCCACAATCCCAGGTAGCCGGCATTCTCCTCTCTGTTTCCATGTGCTTGACTATTTGAGATACCTTATGTAAGTCATATTGTGCATCACAAACTAATACAGCTTTTTGGGAAAGAAGTATGGAGAATCCTCAAAAAGCTAAAAATAGAATTTCTATTTACTCCTGCAATTCCACTACTAAGTATCTACCTGGAAGAAAAAGAAAAAACATTTTATTATGAGAACATTTGAACTCACATGTGTATAGAAGCTCATTCACAACTGCAAAGATATGCAAACTATTCAAGTGCCCATTGACCTATGAATGAATAAATAAACTGTGGCATATATATACCATGGAATACTGTTCAGCAGTAAAGAAAGATGGAGACTTCATATCTTTTGTATTTACCTGGAAGGATGTGCAGAACATCCTCCTTCATAAAGTATCAAAAGAATGGAAACACAAGCATCCAATGTACTCAGTATTAGTATGAAACTAGTAGATGAACAAGTACATGAGAGAAACACGAGTATATTCAAGTGGGGAGGAGGAGGGTGGAGGGAGAGGGGAGAGGGGAGAAAGGAAGGAGTTTGATGAGCCCTCACCTAATGTGCACACTGTGAGGGTAGACAGCACACCCCCTGGAGAAGGGACAAGCAGTGTAATATAATCATTTGTATCCTTATATTAATCTGAAATAAAAAAAAATCTATGAGGATACTCAGATACGGTGAAAAATCTGAGTGAGATCTGAATAAGCACGTCTCAGGAAGGTGGCTGCAGGGACGGCAGGAGCAAGAGTCCTAAGACTTCTCAGTCCCAGCTGGCTCTCAGGAATCTAAGAGACTGTCACATCAACCAGCCACGGCCAGCCTGGCAGGGCCACAGAAAAGAGCCAAAGTCAGAGCAGTCGGGCCTACTTCACACTTGACCAATATAACCATGTGAAAATAGGAAATTCAGGAATAGTTCTTCCTTGAAATAGGGGTTCCAAAGAATTAAAATGTTTTGTTTCATATGCAAGCGGATGAGTGAGTCTCAGGACTTCGTACACTTTCTCTCACTGAATTTATATTCCTATATCCTCTTAATCCTAACACTCGGCTATAGAGAAAAAGGTGTGCAAAAACAGCACAGGCTGACTTCAGACATTTTCTTTATATTTTGTTTGGAAAAACGTCTTGCCATAATGTTTGTCAGAAGCAAAAGTTGCCAGGGAGCTACAGTCACCAGCTATAAAAAGATGAAGAGAGGCACTATCACACGTCAGCCTTAGCAAGTAGATCCCCCCAAGAACAGAACGACCGATGAGAGCAAAGCTTGGGGCTTCCTCCCTGAAGGTTGCTCAGAGTCACATCTCAGTGGGGAGTGATCAGATCATCTCTGCTGGGGTGGATTTGAGTCACGAAAAATTCACTAAGCTGAGAGAGGGAGAGAAAGAAACCCCCAGTTGCACGTGCGGAGCTGGCCTGGGGCACTGGAGCAGGTTCCAGCCAAGAGAGTACTGTAAAGTTAAAGGGCTGTGTCGCCTGAGGTCCTGGGAAAGCGCAGAGGAGACAACGTGGTGCTTCCTCACACAGGTGGCAGCGCTCACTGTTAAATGAGGACTTACCAGACGGCAGCTACTCATGGACCATTCCTTGGCTTTATTTAAGCTCATTCACAATTGCAAAGATATGCAAACTATTAACCCCTCAAATAGCCTAATGAATTATTCTTTGTTCTAGTTCACAGCTTAAAATATATGTATATATGTATGTGTGTGTATATATATATATATATATATATAGAGAGAGAGAGAGAGAGAGGCTTAGAAAAAGCAAGGAACTTGTCCAAGTAAATGAGAGAATGGGAATTTGAACGTTGGGCCCATGCTGTGGGGGCCGTGTTCTGGTGACCACACCGGCCAGCCTTTCCTTCCTAAGAAAGCATCAGATGTTCTGTGAAGTTGGTGCCTTTAAAAGCTGGCTGTGGGAGTAGCAAGGGACTGACAAGCGGCCTCACATAAGACGCAAGACTTTGAACCGAGTGAATTTAATCCTCCCTGTAAACAGGATGTCAGCATAAAGAATCTGAGCAAAACCAGTCCCTCCATTGTTAAAAGTTTCCCCTACCAAGTGATGACAGTTTTTCAGGCAGCACCACGCTTTAGTGAAGCACTAATTTTGTGCTGTATTAAAGACTTGTCATGTCAACGTTAGCATTACGGGGGTTTTGAGTTTGATTATTTTTAAATGGCTGGCGATGTAGCAGGCCACATTTGCCAAATCCCTTAAGACTTTTCATGCATCTGTACAAAAGGATACCCCTCTCTTTCTCAAAGGTGAATGTTTCTTTTTTTGTACAACCATCCAAAAGACGGCTGCAGCTCCTATTATTCTGAGCATGTATGACAAATCATGAATTGTTAAGTCTAATTAATTTACAACATGTCTATATGCATATAATCTTAATATTGGAATTATAAATAAATAGAATTATTAATTATAATTAAGAAATTTTATGATAAAAGGAGGTAATTAATATTTCACAGAACCATGAGTACTCACATCATATTGTGGGGTTTTTGTTTTTTTGTTTTCTAACTTGTATACTGATCATTTCTATATCTCCCATATATTTTAGGCACCATGAGGCAGGAACTACAACTTAATTGTGGTCCCAGTATTTGTAACACAGTGGCATCTTCCCAGGTGATACCAAAATTTAGTAGTGTAATTTTTGTACCTCAAGTGCAGTACCTGTAAGGTAGTTTGGGGACAGATATCTGAATTTATCACAGCAATGCCTTCTACTCTTTCAGGGCCTTATAAATTGCTTTAGATCAGAGTCTTCAAAATGAATCACTGTGCATCATTTCCACGTTTTTTTTTTTTTTGCCAAGGATGTCACTTGTACTATTACTTAATATTTTATTTAAATAAATTCAAGACTTTTACCTAAAATTGTATTCATGATGGAACTAAGTAACTATTGCAAATGGATCACTTGCCTTAAATAGATTTTGATAAAATTCATACACTGAAAATGAAATTTAGCTTTATATTCTAACCTGCCCTTAGCTGAACTAAGGAGAGAGAGTAGCAATTATTAGAGAAGCATTAAATACACACTGATAACTAATCTGAGACTTGATCTTTTCACATGATATTAATTAAAAGGAAGTTTTAAAGGAAGTTCCTTTTTATGATCTAATACATGTTATTTAACATCCCTTGTTTACTTTTTGCAATCATCTTGTTGGCAGCCATTGCCCCCTTTGGGAAACATCCTTATCCTTCGGCCCCCAAACGGGACATATGTCAGACCTAAGTTCCCATTCCCTCTTCTGAACCATTTGATCTTGGGCAAGATACCCAATTCCTTTAAACGTCTTCATTCCTCATCACAAAAGAGGGATAATAACATTGACATGTCAAGATTGTTTTGAAAATTATATGAGGAGATACCCACACTGTCTCTTCCTATGGCTGGGATTTTACTTAAAAAACATGAAGACTCACTGTATACGGGTCACACCCTGGCCACGTGAGACACAGAGGACAGCGTGACAGGGAGAGCTCTATCCACTTTCATGGAACTTACATTCTCTTGAGGGAAAATCAACCACGAACAACTCAATAAGCAAGCAAAAGTCATTGTAGGCCATGATAAAAATCTCAGAAGTAATGAAACAAGGCTAGATGAAGGGATGGGAGTGGTATTCAGGGAATGTTAATTTCCTTCCTGACTCTCACCTCATATCCTTTTTTTCTTTTTTTGAGACAGAGTCTCACTATGTGGCCCTCAGTAGAGTGCCGTGGTCCCAGCTCACAGCCAAGTCTAACTCTTGGGTTTCAGCGATTTTCTTGCCTCAGCCTCCCAAGTAGCTGGGACTACAGGTGCCCGCCACAACTCCCAGCTATTTTTGTTGTTGTTGTAGTTGTCAATGTTGTTTAACAGGCCCAGGCTGGGTTCAAACTCGCCAGCCCTTGTGTATGTGGCCGGCGTCCTAACCACTGAACCATGGGCGCTGAGCCATATACTTAGTTTTCAATACACGCAGAAACAAATGAAGACTGTACTGACAATGTGCTTGTTAACTAAAGTTAGCAAGAGGCAAAAAGTGCAGATGAACGCAATTGCAGTTACAAACACAACCAAATACACGGCCCCATTTAAAATTTCTGGACTAAGAAATTTAAGGTCTTCCTTCTTAAGTTGAATACTTTCTATAAAACACCTGATCCTCTCATAGAAAGTATTTAATTGCTCCTATCATGCAAATTACATGTAATTGGAGCTTTCTCACCTGCTTTTTTCATGTTTGTGTTCCAATGTTTTTTTAATTTCCAGAACTGATTTTATTATGCTTGATGGGTTTGATTTCAGGAAAGCTGAGAAAATTTTTCCACATAATTCAAGCTCCTAAACACATTCCTGGAAAAAATTTAGTAATTAAAAAAAAATTACATTTTTATTTCTGCTCAGATTAATTTCACTAGGTAATTTTTCAGAGAAAATATTTTTAGACAAAATTTCTAAAAACTTGCAAAATAAAAAAATCGTAGACCACTCATTTTAAACTGGACTAAATTATGAACCTTCTGTAGACCGTCTAGAAAAAGGAATTTATTGTTGAATTCAGTCATTAGCAATGAGTCTCTGAATGGGGCAGGGCTCAGAGGTCAGGGTGTAGATGACGGCAGAATGGGAAAGCAAGATGGAATAATTTGCTTTTATACCTAAAACAATGGATGGATTTATATAGATAAAGAGAAATAAGGTCCTTGATTTTAAAGACCTATTACTTGACCTAGAGAAGATAAATTAACTCATTGGAGGCGCTGCAGATTAATTTTGGACAGCCAGGGAATATCGTTTCTCCTTTTTCAATTCCTTCATTACTTAATCACTCTAGTTATTTGCAATGATTTTGAGTTTTGTTGCTCTTACTGGGTTCTGTTAACATCCTCTTAATGTCTAAATGGCATAATTTTTAGGGTTAAGATTTTGAAGAATGAATGAGAAGAGTCTTTAGCTGGGGACAGGATACCCAAATAGGAAATATGGCCACAGCCGCTACTCAGCTTTCACTGTCTTTCATCTCAGCCCTAACTGAATCCTGCTTTTTGAGACTACTAATGATTCTTTTGATCTCAGTGAAAGAAGGAAAGATCAAGCTGATCCTCAGAATCCACAAATGAATGTCTTTCTCTCTCCACTTCTCCAAGAATTCAGTTAAATTTGAGTTGCAGCTATGTTTGCAATGCAATTACCAGGCACAAAAGAAAATTACTTCCTTTATTATCATAACTGAAAAATGCCATTTCTTTATCCCAGTTTTTTTAATGTTACATTTTAAATCAGTGAGACTCATGTAAATATTACTTTTTCTCTGGCAACTCTCAGTAAGAGGGGTTCAAAGTGATGCCACCATGTTTCTTTTTTTCCTGTGTTAGAGCCCCTACCTCTAAAATAAGTAGTTTGGTTCCAATGACGTGCAATTACTTTAGAAAACATGATGATTTCTGCTGCCTAGTAAGCAATTGTGAATGCTTCACAGACTAAGTCATGTAGTGGAAGGAGCTGTAGTCCATTTCTGACCCGATATTTGCTATTTGTCCTTTGGCAGGTAAAATCTGAATTCTAAGCCCCCAGTTTCATGCCTAGAAAACAACAATATTTTCTCCACAATGTTATTTGGAAGGAGAAACAAATGTGAAAATACACATATGAGTATGCTGTTTTTTAAACTCTGCCATGAACTTCACAACGTAAACTTTATTATTATCACAGCACTGGAACAACTAAAGCAGCAAGCCAGGGTTCTCACAGCTTTGCCATCATTACAGTGGTTAACCTCATTTTTCTATGCTCACTTGACACAGCCACTTGTGTTAGTATGGGAAAATTGAGAGCTTGAGTTTGGCTATATGCCTCAATTATGTTCTAAACAAATCCATGGAGAAGACCATTGAGATTCTAGATGTAGGAATTTGGACTAGTCCAGGCCCTTACCCGCACTCTGAGAGGTTTGATGTGTATCTATGTCTGGTCAATGGATTGTCTGAAAGGCTTCATGAAATTTACTTATAGCAGTAATGACATAAGTGATACTCTATCCATAACAATGGCAATTCATTAACAGATCTGTATTAATATTCTCTTCTCACTGCTCTATCTTTTATATCAAATGTACCCGTCAGGACAGCCTTTGACACACAAAATACTCTAGGATTTGATCTAAGATCTGGATGGCTGTGTCATCCAGAGGGCTCTCTAAAATACACATCAGGGATTTCAGATCTCCTGCAAATGGGAGACTTTTAAAAAGTCTGAGATCAAGTTTCATTTTAGTTGGAGGAAGCTGTGACTAAGCACAGCTGACTGAGGAAATGAGGTTACAAAAGAAGCCCACCAGGTAATGGGCCCCTGTGACTTGTCAACGTGGCTAGGTTGTGGTGCTTAGTTGTTTTGGCAAACACCAATCTAATAATAAATGTTGTTGTGAAGATAATTTTTGTATGTGATTAACATTTAAATTAGTAGACTTCGAATAAAGCAGATTAACCTCCATAACGTGGGTGGACCTCATTGCATCAGCTGAAGACAGGTAGGCTCCCCAAAGAAGAGATTGGGCCTCATGACGGCATCGCAGAAACCCTGCCTGCTCGCCTGCACCACCTGGCTGTGGAATTTGGACTCAGTACTGAGAAATCAACTCTCACCTGAGTTTCTAGGCTGCCGGCTTACCCTACAAATTTCAGATTTGTCAGCCCTCAGACTCTAATTGAGGGATCCCACTCTTTGTGATCTCTGCCTCACCTGCCCCTCTGGGTGTGTGCTCTGTTGTATCGGTTGCTCTGGAGAAGCCTGATGCAGACATGCGTGATCACTGGAAGAAAGGAGTTTTCCTTCACTTATTTGTACATTACAACCAAATGCAGTGGGTAAGTGGAAAGCAGTTTAAATTGTAAATTCACTGACCAAATAGTCTTTTCAACCCAGATCTACTTCCAATTTTCCCACACTTACCCAATCTGATAAACTAACTTCATGTCTTACAGCAGCAGAATTCTATATTCAAGCAGCCAAGTTTCTAAATAAAAAGTTTGGTTTCTTTGGGCCAAATTCTAATCTTATCTCAAGGATAATACCTTGTGATCCTAAATTATACTTATTTACAGTTATACTTAAAATCCATTAGTGTGCTTTGGAAAGAAACCCAAAACTGGGCAGCACCTGTGGCTCTAAGGAGTAGGGTGCCGGACCCATATGCCAGAGGTGGCGGGTTCAAACCCAGTCCCGGGCAAAAACTGCAAAAAAAAAAAAGAAAAAAAAAAGAAAAAAGAAACCCAAAACTTGCTATCTATAAAGACATAATAGAGTCATAATTCACTTTCATTCCTGGAGGTCTAAGACATCATTTTTTAAGAAAGTGAGAACACAGGGAAAAAACTAACGTTTAGAGAATGACACAGAGCTGCTTGAAAAGATTAAGAGGAATGATCACGGCAGAAGCAGCATGCATGTTCACACACACACCAATCAGGAACAAGCTGACCCAATTATCCAGTCACAACCGTGCCAGGCCCTTTGGGTGCAGAAGCTGTAATCTAATGAGAGAACAGAGAAAAATCATTAAGCCTTTATATCAATATTTTCAGGTTCACAAAACTTTTTTTTCCACATCAGGAAATAAAACAATAAAATAAAACTTTTTTTTTTTTGGAGACAGAGCCTCAAGCTGTCACCCTTGGTAGAGTGCTGTGGCATCATAGCTCACAGCAGTCTCCAACTCCTGGGCTCAAGAGATTCTCCTGCCTCAGCCTCCCAAGTACCTGGGACTACAGGCACCCACCTCGGAGCCTGGCTATTTTTGGTTTGCAGCCTTCATTGTTGTTTGGTGGGCATGGGCTGTATTCGAACCGCCAGCTCAGGTATATGTGGCTGGTGCCTTAGCCACTTGAGCTACAGGCACCAAGCTCAATAAAACAAAACTTAACCCCCAAAGTTGAGCTGCCTGCTCAAGGTTATAGAAGTGAACAGAGCAGCAACTCTTTCTCCAATTTACCTAAATTTCCCCTTGCTAGGGGTTTCAGAAGGACCATCCCAAACCATTGAAAACTCAAGTTTTCTATTTCCTCAATGCTTAGGACAGATGGATTATAGGTGTGTTATCCATTTAACAATATTTAGGGGGGCAGAGAATCATCACAAAACAACTATATATACTTGTATGTATATGTATATGAAGAAAGAAAAAGTAATTCTATTTCAGCAATTTCAAAATATTTAAAAAATGTGGGTCTTAAAAACTATTTCACAAAAATTAAGTAAAAAGGAGTACAAGGCTGTAGTGATTCAGAAAGAAGGAATGGCGAGCCGTGCGTGAAGAAGTCAATCAAGATGGATCTCAGGGCAGAGGCAGAGGGGGAAGAGGCCACGAGGGGGATTCTCTAGGAGCAGCAGAGTGTGAGCAGAAGAGCTGGAGCAGAACGACTCACATTGATTTGGAGAAACTGAGCCATGTGGAATGAAGAGCCTGGTTCTGGGGCGGCGCCTGTGGCTCAAAGGAGTAGGGTGCCAGCCCCATATGCCAGAGGCAGCAGGTTCAAGCCCAGCCCAGGTCAAAAACTGCAAGGAAAAAAAAAGAAGAGCCGCCTGGTTCTGCGGAGTGAATTAAACTTGGGATAGATTGTTAGATTGTGAAGCATGAATGCCAGAGAACAGTTGAAGGGTTTGATCATTTCTGTACCTTTAAGCATTTTGAACTGACCTTGATGTATTGGGTGTTTACAATGAAATATAAAGCAAGGAAGTTGTGCTTGATAGAGAAGAGTGGAAGAGCGATTTCTTCTTCCTTTTTTTAATCAGAGAAATACCTTGTGTTATTTTTTTTCCCCAAATCAGAGAATACTTTGTGTTATTTTTCCCCCATAGGGCTCACATTTAAACCATTAATGCAGTTACATATTTAAAGTAATAATACTGATTCAAATCACTGAGTTCGTAATAATTATAAAATCACATATTCCCCCAAACCCCAAACCTTATAACAATTACACTGTTGAATGGACTGGAGTTCAGCAGCCACGGACACGTGTTTCCACTGCTACAAGCCACTTTCTTTTGCTGTCATTCAAGTAGTATATCATCATTTTAATTATACTTGGGATTTGTTTTAATCACCTATCGTAAGACACATAGACTCAGAAATAATTGTCATGAAGGAAGAAGTTTGTTATCCTCACAAATCCCTAGAAACTGGCAGCTGGCCCCCTAGGCAGCCGGCCACACACAGAAGGCCAGAAGGCAGGGCAAGTGGGGGACACATGAGGAGCGCCTCTACTGTGGTCCCCAGGGGAAGGAAAGGGCCAGGCAGTGTGAGCAGGTTTAGGATTAGCTATTTTTAATAATTTCAGCAGACTCTGGAGCACAGGGGCTGTCCCTGTGGTACCTAGCCCTGGAGGGATTAGAGCAGGGGGATAGGGTGGCTTGAAATATAAGAGTCTGATAAAGGATGTGCTTGGGGGTTTGTGCTCTGGATTGATTGGTTTGCATTTGAAAGGTATTCTTAAGGGAGATATAGATTATCTCTAGGAGTTGCTTAATCCTAGTAAGAGCAGTCCCTTCAAGCTCAGCAAGGCTCCAGGTATCAAAGCCTCATAATACAGAACACAAAAAGGCATAGTTTGATCACGTAAGGGGCAAGTGTGTGGTTCAGGAGCTGTAGCTGCCCGGGCATATGGGTCGGTCCACTGACTGTTGCACAGAAAATGAGATAAACAAACATGAAAGTGTCCAAAAAGCTCAAAATACTGCCTAAGGAACCAATTATAAGATGAGAAGCAGACTTAGTTCTGAAATGCAGGGAATGGCTCTGCGACAGGACGAAGCTCTGCTCTGACTACACAAACATCTTTCTGCAGACAGTAGCTTCAGGAGGCAAGATGGGAGCAGCTGAAAAACACGGCGCAGGAAGGGGAAGGGCAGAGAGAGGACGGCTTAAAAAAAGTCTCCCACTTGAGAAGAGCAAGCAAACGAATAGAACAGAATAAACCAGAGCTACGAGGACAGCCAAAAACCTACCCCACAGAAGAACTCGTTCCAGATAAAATTTACAAAATAAAGCAATCTAAAAACGAGGTTGAAATAAGTCCATTTAAAGTCCTCAGAGAGGAAAAGGACGGAACTCTCTATTGGAAAAACAATTATGTGAATAGGAAAAATATCTAATTAGAAATCTTGGAAAATACATAGGCATTTAAAAATATACAGAACTGAAAGGATGACTGTAGAATGAACAACAAAAAGAATTAAGAAACTGAAAGAAAAAGCTGAGATAGAGAAAAAACTGGAAAGATCATTTAAGAGAACTGGAGGGTTCCCTGAAAACTCTTATTTAATAGAAGTTTAATAGGATTCTAGCAAAGGATAATAGAGAAATGTTGGAACAGCACATTAAAAGAGATAATGGCTGAGAAATTATAATGCAGGATAATTAAATAATAAAAATAATGATAGATAATAATAATAATTGGCAGGGAAAAGACTGGCCTACAGTTTACCAATCCAACAAGCATTAGGGAAGAAAACCAAGTGTGGCATGCTCCTGTAGTCCCAGCTACTCGGGAGGCTGTGTGAGGAGGATGGTGTAAGCCCAGGAGTTCAAGGCTGCCATGAACTACGATTGTGCCCCTCTAGCCTGGGCAACAGAGCAAGACCTAATCTCTAGTAATAGTAATAATAATACTAACATTTTTTAATTTAAAGAAAAATGACTTGGGAGCATTTAAAAAGATAGGAAAAGAGAAAAAATTAGCCATGGGAACTCTCTCATGAAACAAAATCATTAAATAAGATGGCCAGTGTAACACCAAATACAATATAGTGACAATAAATGTAAATGGATTAAATGACCCTATTAAAACCCCAAATTGTCAGCTTGCATATAAAAAAAAAATCAGTAATATGCTGCTTGTAAGAGAGACTGCTACACACACACACACACATGCACCCCAAAACAAAAAATTTCAAAATTAAAGAGAAGAAGATACACCAGGCACATATGAATCAAAAGGGAACCGATACAGCAAAATCAGTTGGCATAGTATACAAAAAAAAGCATTAATATAAGCACATACACATCATCCTCGAAAAGGCTATGACAATTATAAATTTGTACATACTTAACAATATAAATTTAAACTGTAAAGCACTGAAAAACAACTTCAAAACTCAAAATTACAAATGACAAACTCATTCCCATAGTGGCAGAACTTAGCAGCTCTTTAAGAGATTATAGAGAGAGGATTTGAGCACACATATTATGTGCCCAACAGAGAGTCCAACATAGAAGAAAACACATTCTCAAGCATGTGGGTAGCTGGGCATGGTGGCTCACGCCTGTCATCCCACCACCCTGGGATTGCCTTAGCTCAGGAGTTCATGACCAGCCTGGACAAGACTGAGAGCCCATCTCTACTGAAAATAGAAAAACTAGCTTAGTGTCATGGTGGGTACCCATAGTCCCAGCTACCTTGGAGACTGAGGCAAGAGGATCCCTGGAGCCCAGGAGTTTGAGGTTGCTGTGAACTATGACATCACAGCACCCAACCCAGAGTGAGAGAATGAGATTCTGTCTAAATAAATAAATAAATAATACATGAAATAGAGCACGACTTCAACATTTAAAAGTTTATATGGCTATATGTGTACACGTAAACATACATATAACATACTTATGCATGGGTACGTTGTGGATATTTTTGTATTAAAATTACCTAGAACATTTTGTTGGCAATTGACATATATGCCATAATGTTAGCATTTTTAAACTTTTGAGAAAGCTTCTTCAAACATAAGTCAATGGCACTCGAAGTTACATGGAGGTTACATTTCTCTCTGTTCTTTCAAATTATGCAAGATAACAGAAAACATGGCTGCTTGGTGGTCACTCACTTGGTGGGCTTGGTGAACCTGTCTGCAGACTAAACATAGAACAAAACAAACAATGAACATTGTAACAAGCAATCCTGCTGAAGTTCCAAATAAAATATTCAACTTAGGTAAAGGGAAAAAAAGAAATAAAACAATACACATCTACTGAAGTTTCTTTTCCAGCCTTCCTCTATCTCTTCTCTCCCTCCCTTCCACAGAGATTACCATTATCACGAGGGCAGTGTTGTTTTCTTTCTTTTTTTTTTTTTTGGCCGGGGCTGGGTTTGAACCCACCACCTCAAGCATATGGGGGCAGTGCCCTATTCCTTTGAGCCACAGGCGCCGCCCCAGTGTTGTTTTCTATTTTCTTTCTTTCCCAACTAGTTCTATACCTTTATATTTTGGAAAAAACTTTATAGCATACTTTGTTTTTCCATTTTAAGAATTTGTAACTCCCCGTTGACCATTTTGTATTCTAGCATTTTCTTTTACTTGTCTGACGGACAATTTCATTTTTTGAAAGGACTAAGCTAACCAAATTAGTATTGACATTGAGGCCAAAGGCCAAAACGAAATCAGTTTTTTTCTAGTACCGATTATGCTATAGGTAAGTAAAATGTAAAACAGAAATGGGAAATAAGGTTGCCATTCAATACACATCTTTAGAGTTCTGGCTCGTTTGGTTAGCATGGAAAGAATTGCAGAAAAATATGAAAGGAATTGCCCAGTGCTTTCTGAACAAAAAGTGGACTGATATACTAATATATGCTTCCTCTCCTAAATTCTTACATGTTTTTTTTGGAAAAATAAATGTGTGTGTACATATATATCTTATTCAGTATATTATAAAGAATCTCCCCATTGATGAGATTTAGTTTTCTGATATATGTAGTCTATGAATGTTTTCCTCTGGAATAACATAAGGTATTCATTCTAAGTATCTTTAGTCTTTTCTTGGAAATGTTTAATCTTCATTACATTACTAGGTGATGAATGATGAATGATTACACAGTCTTACTCCCAGCTATGGTAAAAGCCAGTATCAGAAAGTCTAATTGCCTTTCCTTCATTCTCGATTAGACAGATGAGCCTTTTACAGTTTATCAGTCCTTAAGATCTTTCTTTGAAATTAAGAAATAAATTATTTTTCTCAAGGAGATAGTGCACTTGAGTATCCTGAGGGGAAAACTAACATTTACTAACTACATTTCCCTCATGGTCAGAATCTCTGCTACAAATTGCAATGAACAAATCAGTTGAATCTCAGCTTTTCTTTCTCTCTTATTATTTCTATTTTATTTTATTGTCAGGTTTGAGAGACTTTTGTAGATCTTCCTTCCTGGCACAAAAACTCACAGATGCATTTCAAGACATTTTTTACTCCTCTAATTCTTCAATTGGCAAGATACTTGAAAGTGTTTTTACACAAATACAAGTAACATCAATAACCACATCAATATCCCATGCAATAGCAATATTTTCCACGATGAATAAAAATAATATATTCCAGTATATACAAGTAAAGATTGTAAAGTCATATCTAAAATGTGCATTTAGTCAAATTCATGTCTTTTTGCCACACACTAAAATTCCATATGTGCTTTTCCACCTCTTCATTTCTAAACTGTAGACATTACCCATCCATGTAAAATCCCTACATTCTTGGAAAAGTGCACACATTCATTCATACTTGTATTTTTAATACTTTTAGCCAGATATTTAAAAATATCATATTTTAAGTAACATTTTTACACCAAAAAATCCTTTAAAATAAAAGTAACATAAAACTAGCACTAGATGTAGTTGCTTACCACAGGAAATTTAATTTTCTGGACGATGTATGAATAAATACATTACTAGTGGTGCGAGCAGCACGTGAGCCAATACCCAGTGGGGTCAAGTGCTCCTGGGTTATATGGGAATGATTAATTTGAGCTGGAATGGTCAGAAAATACTTTGTGAAATTTCTGGAAGACATGAACTCAAATGGCTTACCTAGTGTGTGGTTATGTAAAGACCAAGGAGGGTTGAAGATTATAGGTATAAAATTGAGTGTGTCTTATTCAAGGTGGAATGGGAGTAAAGTGTCTGACCTAGCTAAAACAAAGGAGCTACACCAGGAAATAGATAAAATTCGATTATAAGGACAGGTTGCCTTGTGGAGAATTTTAAAATGGACATTTTCCTTTAAAAGAAGATGCAGATATTCACTGAAGGTTTTGAGTAGGTGGGTGAAATGGTAAAATCTGTGATTTAAGAAAATAGATTTAGAGCAATATTTATTTATGTTCCCAGGGATATTAACTAATGGACTTACTCTGAAAGGGCATGGAAAATAGTGGGTTTCTCTACTGCAGATTTTCTTTAAGACTTTCCTATGCTAATGGGCATTTCGTATCTCCAAAGGAATATATAGCATTTGTCAAATTTAACCAGAGAACTCTTTCTAGGAAAACAATGTATAGTTCAAGTAGTCTATATTTAGTGGTATCAATCTGAGTTTCTAAACTGAGATCTGTAAGAAATGTACTGTTCTATATTTTTAAATAGCTCACTCAGTTTCCAGTTTGAGTATCTACTGGCAGATTGCAGAAATTCAAGACTTCTCCATTTCCCCCCATGAGTGTGTCTAAGTTCTAGGGTGTTATAGTGTCAAGAAGCTAGGGGGGTGTAGACAGGTGGGGCGACACGTCTGGTCTTCTGTGTCACCTATGTGTACAGCATCTGCTGAGATGTTCTAATCACTATCTGGTCCCGGAAAACTGGTCTGCACAACTGTTGCTATGACTTGTCTTATCAAATCCATGGACTTTCTTTGTTACTTCTACACCATAGGACAGAATGGGAATAATTCTGTTGGTTGGTTCTTTGTTGAGGTATAACAGACTCTGTATGAATAAACAGAGCTCTGTCTTTCTGGGACATGTCATCTAGCAATTTTATTCTATGAGGGCTTCTTGCTTCCTTTTGGACTATGTTCAGAAAAAGGAACAAATGTCTCATATAACTAATGGTTTTGGGTGTTTTACCTAAATCATTATGCCATGAATTGTTTTTGTTTTCCTAGGAGACTAAATTTTTCAAATTCATAAGCAACAGAGTTTTCTGTTCTCATATTTCTGCTGTAACTTCTCTTCTTTGTGACAAGTGCCAAGTTTTTTCTTTTTTATTGAGACAGAGTCTTATTTTGTCACCCTCAGTAGAGTGCTGTGGCATCATAGCTCATAGCAACTTCAATCTCTTGGGTTCAAGCAATTCTATTGCCTCAGCCTTCTGAGTAGCTGGGACTATAGGCACCTGCCACAATGCCCGGCTATTTTCTTTTTTTATTTAGCAGGCCTGGCCCGGGTTGGAACATGTGGCTGGCACCCTAACCACTGAGCTAGGGGCGCCCCCAAGTTGTTTTAAGAAGAGAAGTGTGGAGGCAGAAATACCTGAGGAAAAACAATCTGTTATTATTTCAAAGGTATTTCCTGCCACTCTTGCAATACCATTCAGAAAATGATAGCCTAAAGAATGTAGGTTTAAAAAGTGATGAATAAAAGAATATGTGTGGTAGTGATGCTGCTTTGAGTTTCAATTATATGTGGTAGATTACAGGAATAACCCTCAATAACAATGAATGCCTCCTTGCCTTAAAACTTGTGATTTCTTTGTATATACAGTTTTAAACATCTGACTGATGTCTGACTCACACTTACAAACGGTGGCTATTACACATAATAGGTAAAATTACCTGTTTCGACTTACATGCAAGTTCAACTTAAGAAAAACCCTACAGAATCTATCTCATTTATAACCTGGGGAATGCCTGTAATTTCTTGTGCACTCCCCCAACTTCTTGGGCTTGACCGTGTGACTCTGGACTGTTACCAACTGGACATTAGCAAACATGAAGCCAGCAGACGCTTACGAAGAATTTTCCCTTTCTTGATGTCAAATACTGTTCCTTCATCAGATGAAGAAGGCTGAAATACCTTATTGAAGATATAGGGATCATTCATATTGTTTCCCCCAACAATAGACACCTAGGCTAGTCTTGGTCAAACTTCTGGCTGACTGCTAGCACATGAATGACCAAGGAAGGACCAGAAGAGCTGTCCAGCTGAGCCTCCACCAAAGTGCTCGGGTGAGTCATGGACAAATAAAACAGTTGTCCAAACCACTGAGTTATGGAGTAATTTTTATTGTATTTAAAAAATACACATAATACAATAGCAATACAAGAAGCTTCTGGTTCCAAAATGGCAGCATAGAAGCAAGCTGGCTTCACTCCTAGAACTAGCATACAAGGATGACCCCAGCTTCAGGGGTCACAGAGAAGTGAAAAAACTCCAAGCAGACTGGAAGAGAATCAGATTTCCATATCCATGATGGTACTACTTCCAATCTGCCCAACACCAAGTACATAGAAAATTTCCCCCAACTCATAGTTTCCATGAGTTGGAGGTAGAGAAAAAGTGAGATGGAGGTAGACGATCAGCTTTCCTACCATCTTGATCCCCTCCTGGAACTATTTCTGTCTCAACCCACAAGAAGCATTGTGAGTGCCTGAATGGAGAAAGATCTCTAAGGACAGCCAAAGAGGTGCCGCCCTAGAAATTCTGCTCTGCAGCTTGACCAATGGAAACACCAAATCAGAGTGGCTACTCAGCAACATACACTGTAGGAGGCATATTCCACAAGTTCCTGGGTGATGCTCTCCTACCCAACCTTACCACATTGCCATGATGTGCCCTTTGGAAATTTTCCTATTAAGGATGGGCAGCACTCTGATCATTTGCTAGAGCCAAGGCAAACCTGGAATTAAGGCACTATTTAGTGCCAAAAAAGGAGGCAATGACCTAGCAGAAAAAAAAAAAAGAAGAAGAAGAAATTTAACAGGTAAATTAAAATGAATTTCCATAGATCATTCACCAAGATCAAATAGGATTCATCCCAGGGATGCAAGGATGGACCCTATTCAACAGATGCAAATTAATGAATGTAATATATCATATTAACACAACTAACAACAAAACCTGTATGCTTATTTTAAGAAATACTGAAAAATAATTTGATAAAATTCAGTATCCTGCAATAACAAAAAATCCTCAATATACTGTATATAGGAGGAACGTATCTCAGAATAATCAAGGCTATATATGACAAACCCACAACCAACATCATAGTGAACAAGGAAAAATTGAAAGCCATGTCTTTAAGATCTGGAACAAGACAAGGCTGCCCACCTTTACTGCTTGTACCTAACATAATATGGGCAATCCTGTCCACAGCAATTAGGCAAGAGAAAGAAATAAATGGTATTCAAATTGGAAAGGAAGTAGTCAGATTATCTGATATGTAGATGGCACGATCTTATACTTAGAAAAACCCAAACACTCCACCAAAGAAACTATTAGAACTGATAAACCACTTCAGTAAAGTTGCAGGATATAAAGTCAATTGACACATATCAACGGCATTTATATAAGCCAACAGTGAACAATCTGAAAAAGACCAGAAGGCAATCCCATTTAAAATAGCTACAAAGATGTAAAAGACGTAGGCATCAGTGTAACCAAAGATGTGAAGGATCTGTACGAGAAAAGCTAGAAAACACTTTTGAAAGAAATTGAAGAGGACACACAAAAAAATGAGAAGATATTCTATGCTCATGGATTGGAAGAATTAACATTGTTAAAATGGAAATATTACTGAAATCAATTTCTAGATTCAATAGAATCCTTTTCAAAATACGAAATTCATCACTGAAATAGAAAAAATAATCCTAAAATATTAGGATTTTTATATATACACAATGGAATATTATCCAGCCATAACAAAGAATAAAATCCTTTCTTTTGCAGCAACATGGGTGGAACTAGAGGTCATTAGATTAAATGCAATTTGTCACGCACAGAAAGACAAATATCACATATTCTCACTCTTATGTGAAAACTAATACAGTAGACCTCATGAAGATAGAGAGTAGACTGATGGTTACCAGAGGCAAATAAAGGGAGAGTGAAGGGAGGGATGAAGAGGGGCTTATAAATGGGTACAGATATGCCATTAGATAGAAGAAGTAAGACCTGGTGTTCAATAGATCAGTAGAGTGATTATAGCTAACATTAATCTACTGTACATTTCAAAATAGCTAAAAAAGAAAAATTCATATGTTCTGAGCACAAAGAAAAGATAAGTATTTAGTGTTGGACTTTCCAATTACCTTGATTTGCTTTTACCAATCTATCAAATTATCACACATACCTTGAAAATATAAATACTTATTATGTATAAGTAAAAAATAATATGGTAGGAATAGAAAGATGAAAGAGACATATTGTAGAAACATTTTCTCATTGAATGTGATTATGGAGATTCTAATCTTCAGCAACTCACAACATGGGGCACAAGTAATGGGTGGGCCCAGGCCTGGTGGGGCCTTGACATCATTCAGCTGTTGTGCTGTTTTATAAATCACTATGACTTGTCTGCTTGGCTTCTACTGGCTGAGAGTCAGGAGGTTTCTGTTTCCACTGTTGAATGAAAAACAAAAAGTCACCTCGTATAAACATTCTTAGATTTTAGACTCATCTCAATTCCTGATGAAATGACTTTTCCTAAAGATTTCCTCAGAGCAATGAGTAAATGTCATTAAAACAAGAAAATGGCAAAAACATGAAGGGACTACTGATACATGACCCCAGGTCTGGATCCACACTCTATCCTACAGAAAGGATTGCTGGGAGTTAGCTCTAATTCGCTAAGCTCAAATAATACTGGCTCTAGTTTCAGAGAATTTCAAATTTAAATTTTCAAAATTATTTCACATCTTTATCTTATTTAGTGCTTAAAATAGGTATTTTTTTTAATTCCCATTTTAGAGATGAAGAAACATTCTGAGATGAAATAGCCAAAGAGAACACATTTGGTAAATGGTGGCATTGGGGTTTACATTGTGGGAAGATTGTTGAAATTCTTTTTCCTCAGTGATACTAGCTCTTTTCAAATGGTTTTAAAAAGCACTGTCGTCCCATAGCATCTGAGGGACCAAGAGGGAAGAGAAAGAAAAACAGGCAGCGTTCTGGGCCCCTCACTCCAGCTGTAACCACAGCATGGCTGTGACACTCGTGTAAGGTTTCCACTTGGAGTTTTGCCTGAGAAAGTTTCCAAACACCGTAGCACACTATGCTGATGCTGTTTCCACCAGCAAGTTTCTTCTTTTTTTTTATTTTTTTATTTGCAAGTTTCTTCTTGATGCTGTTTCCACCAGCAAGTTTCTGAAGTCAAGAACCTTGTCTTATCCTTTCTTTGGTCTCACCACACTATAAAAGCTCCCCAACCTGTGAGCCGGTGCTGTGAGGAAGGATTGATGGTGTCTGGGGTCCTGCCTCACTGTGTACAGTGCCCTAAGCCCCAGGACAGCCGCTGCCTGAGCACCTCCCATGATCCCTGGCAGCCACCCTGCCAGATAAATTATTCAAGGTACCCCATGTCTTCTCATTGTTATCATAACTCATGGCGCTCTTTGCCAAGAGGGAAATGACATCACCTTCAAATATTGTGGGGCAGTTTTCAACAAGAAATTGTATGAGGGAAACCTGTAACACAAAAGGGCAAAAGTAGGGTGCCTTTTTTTCATTTGACATGGTCATAAATCACATCTCATATACAAATCTTGGAGGCAACAAAAAACGTGAGATTCAGAATTCTGAGAAAAATTCAGAGTTGAATATACAAAGACTTATAAAATTCACTTCTTCAGTGGAATCGCATAAGGGAGGAAGCGGAGCTGCTCTGAGAGTCCTTTGTGGAGGAAGGACGTACCTAAAGGGGGAGAGGAAGTCTTCTTGTCCAGCTATGGTCCCTCCCCCATGCACTGCCTGCCTCTGGACTGCTCTCTAGGTGAGCTTGGGGAAGCGTGACCACCGACACAGGCATGCTGCGGCTCCATTAGGGTGTTCTAGAATCTTTTACTAGTTTCTCCATTCCAGTAGCAGAGACAAAATAGCAGCCAACTACTCCTGTGAATGGCAACTGTGAGTCACAATTGACAGAGGAAAGTGATGTGCTTGGAGTCACAGGTGCTCCTATTACCCAAACCATCTAAGAAGTGTCACAATGACCAGAGGAGCTGGGTGTTGCCACCACTGCCTTTGTTTAGAGGAGGAAATGATGGCTTGGAATCTTTGCCCAAGGTTGCACATCTCTCAGTGAGACTGAAACTTGAGCCTTGGCTTGGAACATACACTCTCCACAAAAAGGAACTTCATCAAAATTTAGACACATCCCAACTTTAGACTCTGAGTGTCAGTGCTAGAGGCATGCAGGTGTAAGCTTCCCAAGTGGTAACCTGGAAATTTGTCACTTTGCCTGACTGATGAACAAGCATTTTTTTTTTTTTTTTTTTGAGACAGAGCCTCAAGCTGTCCCCCTGGGTAGAGTGCTGTGGCATTACAGCTCACAGCAACCTCCAACTCCTGGGCTCCAGCGAGTCTCCTGCTGCTGCCTCTCAAGTAGCTGGGACCAGAGGCGCCCACCACAATGCCCGACTATTTTTTGGTCACAGCCGTCATTGTTGTTTGGTGGGTCCGGGCTGGGGATTCGAACCCACCACCTTAGGTGTACGTGGCTGGTGCCTTAGCTGGTTGAGCTATAGGTGCTGAGCCTGTTTGTTTTTTTGAGACAAAGTTTTACTATGTTGCTGCAGGCAAAAGTGCCCTGGCATCAGTCAATCTCGCAGTGACCTCAAACTTTAAGGGATCCTCTGCCTCACCCTCCCAAGTAGCTGGGACTACAGGTGCCTGCCACAGTACCTGGTTAATTATTTTCCCTATTTTTAGTAGTGACAAGGTCTCCCTTAGGCTGGCCTCAAACTCTTGGCCTCAAGTGATCCTCCTGCCTTGGCCTCCCAGAATGCTAGGATCACAGGTATGAGCCAGGGAGCATATCCTGATGAATAATTCTTAGTACTATAAAATTTGGCCTATTAAAACTTATGCAGCTTTTAACTTTTTTGTGCAAGAACGAGGGAAAGTTGTCATATAACCTTAGTAATGTCAAAGGCACATTTTATTTCCATTGGTCTCACAAAATAGCCCAAGACTCTTCTCGGATTTAGATGTGCCTAAGGAGGAATTTGTACGCTTGTCATTGGAATACAAATCAAATACATGTAAGGTATTTAGAGTTGTGAAATTGAGTAGCCTCCCATGAAGACAAAACTAAAGGAGACTTGAGACATTGTGGACTCTAAGCAGCAGCTCCAAGGGAAACATGAGGGGAGTCGACTCTCAGAGACTCGTCCCCACGGAGCCCATTCTGCTGTGTCTGAGCTGGTATATGTGGGGCTTTGCTGAAAGTAGTAAAAGAGGGTCTTTCTCTTTTGTGTTTGCCTTATCATTCTGCAAGGCCTCTCAGATGTTTTCTTTGAAGTAATATTGACGAAGCTTTGCAGCCACAGCTAGAGTTTGCCCAGTGATTTCTCCATTTGAGACAGATTTGGAAGGGAGTTGACCCCCAGAGTTCTCTTTCCACAGGAGGGCTTGCAGAAGACAGAAGACCTACCAGAACCAGAGTAGGCAGGTTCTCACAGTGTCATTCTCAGATACCCCTGAGAGAAGCTCCAAAGAGCTGTCTTGGCTTCAGGGCTGGGGCTGGTGCAGCCTGAGAAGGGTCAGAACTGCGCCAAAAGGTCCAGTTCAGGAAATAAAGGCTTCTTTTAAGTAAAAAGTGAGATTAGTAGAGGCAGTAGTTTAATTTACTTAACCTTATTTTCACAGTTGCTATTTTGTAGTTTGTTTGTTACAATGGCTAAAACAGAAACGGAATCATTTGTCCTGTAGAATTTCCCCATGTTGGCTGATTGCATCCCTGCCGAGTGAGATGCTCTTTCCCCCAAGTCCTTAAGTGGTGGTTAAACCTAGAGGCTTGATCAGACTCGGGTTCCATACTTCCAGTTGTTATGCTTTTAGACAGTACTATCTACTGTCTTCTGCACAGAGCATGAGTTATTTACTATGCAGTTGTACATGATTTCTGTGTCAAATATGATCCATGGATTCAGGTGCCAGATCCTACTTTAGTTTTACCTCATATTCAAATCAAGCAGAGTTTGGTAATCATGTACTTCCAGAGCAGGCCTCCTGCCACTCAGATTTCCTGTGTGGCTTTTAGAATGTCCAGCTATAGTCAACTCTTTCTTTGAAGGCATCCGCCCCGCCAATTGTCTCCCATCAAAGGGACCCTGCATGTTCCGACCTGCCTAGTCCCACTTATCCAGTCCCTGGCCCCTTCTGTGGAGGCTGCGACTTTCAGGCAGCCTCATGGATAACTTCATTCTGTGTTCTGTGGTCAGCCCTTGGTTGTGTGATAAGATCCCAGATAGACTTACTTGTTCCTTCTGACACACTGCAAAGCTACCCAGAAATGACTTTTCTCTACCTAATAGCCTTGCCAAAGCAATGCTGAAAAGAACTTGTCAAAGAAAAGATGACCAGGAAGAAAGAGTTGAGTCCAAAGTTTCTACTGCTCAGCTATGAATGTTTTCCTAATAAGGTACCTTAATATTGTCTTTAAAAACCTTCTCTTACCAGATACTAACATGTCAACAGAGCTGCCACATTATAGAAGGATGAACAGAGGAGCAGCATTTCACCAAATACCCTTAAACACCTATTCACTGGTTTTTCTGGGACAGTGAGCACATCACCACCATGTATATATGTAACAACATATATAACAGGGGCAACACTCATGGTGCTAGATCAGAGAGGCCAGATGGTCCCCTGGTTTTACTACTTGGTTGGACAAGTTACTCAGAACTCTCCAGGCTTCGGTTTGCCCAACTTCTGCATTGCACTGAGTAATATGAAATACTGGTCAGCACACAGCATGCATCATAGCATTCTTGATAAAAGCAATCTTATTCTTCATTGAGATGGGTCTAAGACATCGCAGATATCAGTCTTCTCCCCACAAAACAGACCTCACCCATCCCCATTTGGTTTAGCAGGCTTAGGGCGTATGCAGTCATGAAGTAAGGCCATCACTCTATCTAACATTCATACCTGTCAGGGCCCGGGCCTGGCCAGGTCTAGGGCCCAGCTTAGGTAGGTTCTGGACTCGGACCACTAAGCGACCTTGCTCAGGAACAGTTTCTTGTAGGTGCTTGAGGGCTATCTACTTTAGCTGGAGAGAGAGAGACAGAGTATTTTAGAGAGAAGGTCTTCTTAGAACAGATAGCTCTTAGTCTTTAGCAGAGTTTGGTAATCTTTAGCAGAGACGCCAGGCTGGCGTTCTGCAGGCAGGAGAGGAGACAGAGTCAGAGTAAGTGGATCCGTGACAGAATGCGCATGCCTCCTGATTGCCTTCTCCTCCAGCCTAATATAAGGCTGAGCTGTGCTTCTCAACACACAGGTGTAGAGACTGCCAGTTCACCAATGCTCTCATCTCGTGCGCTCACTCATGCTTGTTAGAACCAAATCTCTCTCCATACCCCTTTCACCAAGGTGTTCCATTACAGAGAGAGAGAGAGAATATCTTAGAGTAAAGCAGTCTTTTTAGAACAGATAGATCTTAGTCTTTAGCAGAGCTTGGTAATCTTCAGCAGAGACGCCGGGCTGGCGTCCTGCAGGCAGGAGAGGAGACAGAGTCAGAGTCAGCATGTCCATGATAGAACGCGCATGCTCCCGACTGACTGCTCCTCCAGCCTAATATAAGGCTGAGCTCGTGCCTCTCAGCACCACAGGTGTAGACACTGCCAATTCATCAATGCTCTCCTCTGCGAGCTCTCTCATAGTTGTTAGAACCAAATCTGTCTCCATGCCCTTTTCACCAAGGTGTTCCATTACAGGTATTTCTTATAACTCTCACTCCTC
>NW_003852559.1:1353155-1364718 GCF_000181295.1 Otolemur garnettii | reverse complement strand
TGTGATGTTAATTCCCTTAAAGGTCTTTTTAAATGGAGAAAACTGAAATCTTTCCTGATAGAATTTATCATTTAACTGTAGGAACTTTCCTTTGATATTTACTTAACGGACAAACAAAAAATAACACTTTCCTTGCAATCTTTGCAAGCAGAGGATTTTTCTCTCACTATTCCAAAGGTTTTGCTACTCAAGGTACCGAAATCCACCCTTCACAGATCGCAAAAGACTGTTACTCGTGGATTAATGGTTCCACACTTGGCAGTTCCTCTCATGGAACTGTTACTCGTGGTCCAAAAAGTACCACCCTTCACAATTCCTTGATAGCAGAGTTTTTCCTGCTTTAAAGCTGCTTTTCCAGTGAAATTTTTGCTAATTGACTCCATATTTTTTTTTTCAAATGGAGTTTCCTAGCACAGAGGTGGTTTAACTTGTACTCTTCCCTCCCTTTGTTCTCACCTCTCATAATCTCCCAAAGGCTTCACTTGCTTCCGAGTGACACTTCCCCTTTGGGCCGTGTCCAGTCTCCTTAGCTGGACCCGGTTGTAATGCACAGACACTGATGAGAGGTGGGTTACCCCTTCACCACGCAGGATAACCTAATATTCCACAAACATATTTAATCTAATTATTCTCCATTGTCATCCATTGGTCTGGTTTAATTTCCCCAGTTTTACACTAAGGCACCACAGGTCTAACCAAGCTGGCAGAGTGCTCCCACGGCATAGAATTGAATTATACTGTTTTTTCTGAGAATGGTTTGAAATGAAAATATTAAACTGTTTTTTCTTTGATTTACCAGTGGGTCCTGATTCTAGCCCAACTGATAATTTCCCTACAATAAAGGTGTTCCATCTTCTATCAAGTTGATGACGGCATTTGTTTGGCCCAATGAAAGCTTTTTTTATACTTGGGACATACACCTGGAGGTTTACATGATTTTTGTTCTTTTTCTTTAGCATTCAACATTCTTTTCCCTTTTAAACTCTTTTCTCTTATGGCCTAGCTTCCCACATTTATGGCATTTGGTGTTAACAGGGGGATTTCTTCCAGCTGCCTACTTTCAGATGTCAATATAGCATTTACCTGCTTCTACTATAAGATTCATCTGATCTCTCAACGATATTTCAACTACTGTATCTCATTTGCCATGATTTTTCTCTACTGGTTTTTTTCTTTTGGCCTTTTACTTTTTACAATCTTTCCCTTTCAATTCTTAGAACCTTTGGCTGCCTTAAAGAGAGAGGAGCTGTTTCTTTTTACTCTGGAGTCTTGTTTTACAAAACTTTACTTCCACTATTTCTTCACCAGCCTCAATATATCTCAATTCTTTTCTTTTTAAACAGAGCTCTTAACTGCCAAAAAGGGAATCGGGGCGTCGGTCTCTCAAAAGCTGCTTCCTGCTGGTATTGGGCGAAGGTATTAGGGGAAGGCAGTTAGAAGTTCTCTTCCCTGACTTAAACTCTTGCAACCTGTTCCCAAACTTTTCTCTGCTGTTTTAAGGAAGGCTTTTCTCACCCCTGAGGCTAAAGGCTTGTTTACTAAAGATTCTTATCTCCTAGGTCTAGCCTTTCTCTTTCCCTCTTGTTTAGAGGCTTTTCTGTTTTTCTCCAGCCACTTCACAGAAGAGGCTGAAGGATTTTACCAGCTTTTTTCCCACAGAAGTAGTAGTTAGAATTTGGAAAGAGAAAATGCAGGAAAGAGGAAAAAACCGAATGAGAAAGGCTTGCTGTTGGCTGTCTTTCTATTTCTTTCCTCTCTAAGCATTTCTATTTATCTTTTTTTCTTATTTTGCTAAAGCTTATTTCCCTCTTGGTCCATGTTCACTGAATCCTGCTCAAAGCACCATTTGTCAGTGGCATTCACTACCCCACTTCTGACACCACTTGTCAGGGCCCAGGACTGGCCAGGTCTCGGGCCCAGCTTAGGTAGGTTCCGGACGCGGACCACTAAGTGACCTTGCTCAGGAACAGTTTCTCGTAGGTGCTTGAGGGCTATCTACTTTAGCTGGAGACAGACAGAGTATCTTAGAGAGAGTAAAGGTCTTCTTAGAACAGATAGCTCTTAGTCTTGAGCAGAGCTTGGTAATCTTCAGCAGAGACGCCGGGCTGGCGTTCTGCAGGCAGGAGAGGAGACAGAGTCAGAGTAAGTGGATCCGTGATAGAACGCGCATGCTCCCAACTGCCTTCTCCTCCAGCCTAATATAAGGCTGAGCTCGTGCTTCTCAACACACAGGTGTAGAGAATGCCAATTCACCAAAGCTCTCATCTCGTGTGCTCACTCATGCTTGTTAGAACCAAATCTCTCTCCATGCCCCTTTCACCAAGGTGTTCCATTACAGGTATTTCTTTTTTCTTTTTTTTCCATTACAGGTATGTCTTATAACTCTCACTCCTCTTAGCCATAGGCGATACGGGCTGCTACACATACCCCTACCATTGTATAAGGAAACAAGGAAGAAAAATGACACACCCTTAAATCCAGAAGGGTATTTTTGTGTGTCAACATGTACAAATGTTTAATATAGCATACATTAATGTGTAGGTTGAATTATCATATGGAACTTGGTCTCCCTCTTCTTAACCCGATTTTATTGCTCCTAAAACTATCCAAATGTATTCCATTATTTAGCTTTAGTAAGAGAATACTTTTAAAAGGGTACCCTATCTTTTGAAATAAAGCTATATAGCCAGCTACCGTATGAATATAGCTGAAGAGTGAGGTAGACCATGAGGCTGGTACCGTCTTAAAAAATATTTTCAGACTTATCTGCACCTTTCATAATGTTCATTATTGGTGCAAGAGTTCATGTTGCCTCTGTAAACAATGAAACTATGTGGTATTTCCATGAAAAAATATGGGGTGACTAAACAAAACCTAGCCTTTCTTAAATAGTCCTAGTCCTATTTAGTAAACCTGAATCAGGATATGAATATTAAAAATTTAAATTTTTGAAACTTTGTTAACTGTCAAAACAATAAATATGCTTTAAGTAGAAATTCTATTCATGCCAAAATATCTCCCAAATTAGTAACACATTTTCTCCAAGGAAAGCAGAATCAATGGGAGATTACTCCGAGGAAGGGAAAAAATGTCAAGAGGGAAGATTTTCAAAACTCCCCAACCATAAACATTCAGACCATTTCCAGTCTAGAGTCTGAAGCAGACTTGTCAAGTAAGCTGGCCTGGCTGATGGGGAAGGGAAAATCGAGAATTTAATTCAAGTTACCCCAAGGGCACCTCAGCCCTAGTCCAGATTAGATTCCAATTCAATTCATAGCTCTGTTCCATTCAAGACCTTTTATTAGGTGTGTCTACATCACACAATCATTTGATCACCACCAGATACTGAGCAGATCTTCCCAGAGACTGGGAAGATATGTGTTCCCAGGCTTTCTGGAGCCATACTCCATGAGACACACAGAGTGCATACACATGGTTACATGTTCACAGTGCACTGGGGTACAGAGGAGACAGCATCTACCTGCCTAAAGGAATAAATGAGAAATCCTCCTGGAAGTGAGCTGGGTCTTGACTTCAGACCTTTGAGGTTTCTCTAAGTCTGATTCTGATATTTGGTCTCTGCCAATACTGTCCTCCTCCCTCTCTCTTCATGGAGAATAGCATCATGAGTGCTTTTCAGGAATGGAGACTTGAGCTGAGAGAAGGCACTTGCAGGAAGGGAAGGGACTCTGTGTCCTTTTGTTGGCCTCTGGCCGGGGCCTGAGCTTCAGGATGAGCTGGCTTTTTCTGTTTCCTGTGGCAGGAGTGCAATGGCTTGAAGATAGCTCATAATTCCATAGAGATGTTCATGCCCTAGATGGAAAAAAATTGAAATACAGATTTAGGCAGATGGTGCTGGGTATGAGCAGATCTACCGTACTGCGAGCATGTGTGCCACACTAGTGCACTCTCCCATTCTCCTGGGGCTTCTGGAATGAAGGCTCTGTGTCTCCCGAGTGAGCAGCATGTGTGCTCTCTCTCGCTGGGGAGACTTTGCATAAAGCAGGTGTGCAAGCCAGAGAGTTTAAAAAGGTAAAGAGAAAAAAATGCAAACCCGCTGCCTTGTCGGCCCTGCATGTGCATTGCAGCATGGTGACTTGGTGGTATTTCCGTCTGAGAATATTTAAGGCCTTCTAGTTTCTGCCTTGACACCAACTAGATTTTTACATCTCAGGCAAATCCTCTAGCCTTACATTCATCATTTTAAACACTTATCCTCCCCAACACACAAAATTAAATGGATAAAAGGAAACATTAGCGAACATACGTGGATAATATTCCTTAATAATTGCGCAACACATGCCAAGAATCACTGTGATCACTATCCTCTCATACACGATGTCAGTTTAATAGCGATGTCTAGACCCAGGGCTTCCCAACAACATAGGGCATTTGCTGTGGTTCTCAGCACACCCCTCCTGCTACTGCCCCCTTGGAGAGGTCTCATAGGGAAGAGCAGAGGGAAGGCTGCAGAATGTTGGCAACCTAGAAGCTACGTGCAAAATGCTGTTTACCAACAGAGAACCACGGCGCAATCAGCAGAAGTTGTCTGCCAAGGGATTTGTTTTGCTCTTTCATGCTTTAAATTGCCTCCCTTTCATAGAAGACATGCAGCGACGTGGATTTCAGTTTGTAAGAATAGAGTAAAAGTTCCCTTTTTTTTCTATTTCTGATTTATCGCTGAATGTAACATGGTGGGCTCTTTCTTGCTTTTTCTTTGTGTCTGGTACAGATAGAATGTCAATGCTTCATTCAAAACAAAATTACAATGATTTCCATTTTTTAGGGCAACAGAAGCTTCCACGACAATACAGTAAAACCAAATCTTCAGGATAACCAGGAGTTAATAATCTACAATTGAAAACTGAGAGCTTGGCTCGGCGCCTATAGCTCAACCGGCTAAGGCGCCAGCCACGTACACCTAAGGTGGCGGGTTTGAATCCCCAGCTCGGGCCGCCAAACAACAATGACAGCGGCAACCAAAAAACAGCCGGGCGTTGTGGCGGGCGCCTGTGGTCCCAGCTACTTGGGAGGCGGAGGCAGGAGACTCGCTTGAGCCCAGGAGTTGGAGGTTGCTGTGAGCTGTAATGCCACGGCACTCTGCCCAGGGGGACAGCTTGAGGCTCTGTCTCAAAAAAAAAAAAAAAAAAAAGAAAACTGAGAGCTTGTTAAAAGGGGCATTCAAAATGGCTAAGGGGCCATCGTGAGTGGCGGCTCTCAGGCTTCCTTAGAGCTAACCATGAAGGGTGAAGCTGTTCTAAGTCTAAAAGTTATCTATAATCAGTATTTTATCCAAATTAGTGTACGTTTTAAACATAAATATATTTTTCTTTTTTAAAACTTATTTTCTTGCTGTCACTTTTACAAATATGTCAATATTAATGAAATTAAAAACAAAAAACATGAAATAAGTGTGTGGATTTTGTCCTCAGCTATGTACTTGGTGACTCCCTGTATTCAAAGACTATGATGCCTAATACATAGAAAACAACTTGGCATTTTAGATTTTTCAGGTCACCTGGAAACATCCTGAATTACACAGGAGTGGCCTCGTGCGATTGTTGAAAGGATAATAACTAAAGATAATGCAGGGGAATGCTCCCTGCTTTCCAGCAGAAATCACCATAACAACACTACAGTTCTACCCAGTCAGCCACAGAGCCTGTCTCCTTCCTTGTTTTAATCACTCTGTTCCTATTTGCCATACTGAACAAGTGTGCTGATACAAGATTTATTTTCTTCTTAGCTAAAGTGTTCTAATAACTATTTTGAGAGAGATATAATCTATGTATTAGTAATCTCAACAACAAACACTAGAAAATTCAACCTAATCATTTTTGTTTGTTTGTGTTTTGGAGCCAGAGTTTCCCTTTGCCACTCTTGGTAGAGTGCCCTGGCATCATAGCCTACAGCAACCTCAAACTCTTGGGCTCAAGAAATCCTCTTGCTTCTGCCTCCAGAGTTGCTGGGACTACAGGCTCCTGACACAATGCCTGGTTAGTTTTAGAGATGGGGTCTCGCTCTGGTTCAGGCTCAAACGTGTAAGCTCAAGCAATCCACCTGACTTGGCTTCAACCCGCCTTGGCCTCCCAGAGTGCTTGCTAGGACTACAGGTGTGAGCCACCATGTCCGACCTTGAACCTAAAAATTAATAGAGTATATAGGGTGGTCAGTCAGGAGTCAGAATGTGATTATCTCATTATCTTTATGATTCTGAGAAAAAATTTGAGCATAGAGCAAGTGTTAAATAAATATTTGCATTTGGATTAAGAAGGGGGAATGGATTTCATAAGAACCTTGCAAAATAGAGGTTACCTAATATTGAGGAAATGGACCAGAGGACTTCAACACTGAAATATGAGAAATAATCATAGGGGAAAAATAAATTCTGATCTATTTTAGTTTCATAACAAAAACCAAACCAAACCAAAACAAACAAAAAACCCCAGAGTTTTTCCAGGAAAGCTGTTTGTCAGGTGAAAAAGCAGATCAGAAAGATTCACATATTTTTCTCCCCAACTTGACCAGAACTTGCTGAATGAAGAGGTTATCTGGTACCTGGGATAGAATAAATGTTTAATAATTATTTATTGAGTGTACAAATGACTATTGCACGAGATATTCTACTTCTACAGCTATTTATGCTTATGACTAAACAATTAATACCTTGAGACTTTAAGAGTTATAATTTCGAACCCAAAGAATCCCATTTTAGATTTTCCTTGACACTTACCAGTGAGTGGGTATATACGGAGCCTTGTTCTTGCCAGAACTGACCCACAGGCGATAATCTCTCTCAGAGCCCTTGGAGACAAAAGAACTAAGCATTACAACGAATAATTCATAGTAAATGCTCAAAGAAGAACATGTTTCTTTATCATTTCTACATTTCCAAAAGGGAAAAGAATTCCACCCATGGGTGTGGGTTAACATTGTAACTTTAGTAACCCCTGGCTCACTCTCAGCCTGCAGTGGATGACCCAAGATCCTTGCCTTGTTTTTTATGACGGGCCCAGAGCTATAGAAGTACAAAACAGGCAGCCCTTACTTTCCGAGTGGCCCATGGAATAAGAAATCACTTTATGTTCTTGTACACCATGGAATACTATGCAGCCATAAAAAGATGGAGATGTCAAATCTTTTTTGTTTACCTGGATGGAGCTGGAACATATGCTTTTTAGTAAAGTATTTCAAGAATGGAAAAAAAAAGTATCCAATACACTCAATACTACTATGAAATCAATATATAATCACCTACACATTCATACGAATGATACAACATAACTATAGTCCATGAAGAGGAGAGAAAGGGAGGGGAGGGGGCAGGCCAAGAGGAAGGAGGGCATTTGGGGGATCTCACCTAATGTACATAATGCAATGGTACATTTCAAAACTACCAGGAAAAGAGTATAATTGTCTTACCACAACAATAAGTAAGTGAGAGGATGGATGTGTTAATCATTTCAATGTAAGTATTTCACATTGTATATCAAATCAGTACAATGAACCCCATAAATGCATCAATATATAGTTATGATTTAATAAAAAAAAATCACTTTATGCTCCTTTGCTAAGAAAGGGAAGTTTAATCTGGAGAGTTCTGTGGTCTCCAGACTTTTCAGAGAAAGTTGAGCTTTGCCTTCACCTGTTTCTGCCCAGACAAGCCTGTTGTCCAGGCAGGGACAACATTCATCCACATGACCATGGCTGAACAAAGTAAAACTTGGAGGGCATCATAAGCTGGGGCAAAAGCAGACACATGACACATGCCCCAGAGGCAATGAGGAGATGGCAGAGTGCAGTCAGCCCACTAGCTTTGATTCAGACAAGGGACAAGGACTCTAGCCTAGAGAAAATAATTACCCCAGCAGAAAAATCACCTCACTAGACTGGAGATTTCTCTTGAAATGAATAAATCTAATTTTTATAAGCTCTTCTGAATTATTTTAAAGAGTCTTTAAAGAGAGGCTAAAGTAAAAATGTTTCAAGTCGAGTTATTGGTGATGGCTACTAGAATTGCCCTTCATTCCTGATTAGAAATCATGGCCTGTCCTTATGGAGTCCACGCTGTGGAGGCTCTCTCTTTCTCTCTCACATACACACCCCCACAGCACTAAATCTGCTCTAAATTGTTTTGCAAATCTGAAGTGAGCTTTCACAAAAATCCTTTTCTTTTAAAGTAGAGGTTGAAAACAAATTGGGATCCTTTAAATCAGGCATGTATATATAGCTAAATAAACTCAATCTGTCATTAAAATAGAAATAACTTCTTGTCTGGTAAGACTGAAAATTTTAAGCAAAGGAAAATTGCAAAATAAAGGTAACTATATTTTATTTTAAACTATTCTCCCAATCTCATCCTTAAAATTACTCTCTTCCTTGATTTAATTCTTTCTTATTCAAGGCACGTCTATGACACAGGTTAGAAAGCAGGGGGGTCTGTCTGCTTTCCTCAGTGCTTATGAATTCAATTTCATCTTAAACATATCATTAAGCTCTACTAGTAGGTTTCTTTTCCTGAATTATAGTTGCCCTGAGTTTTGAAGGGGCATTATTTTACTACTCAGTCAGACAAAATTTAAATACAAATCTTGGACATCCTGTCACAATAGCCAGAAGTTTTCACATTTCTAGGGAGTTTTATGTAGGAAGTCATGCCATGCAAGCACTTCCTTCAGCTTCTGGCCACTTGAATGTCACTTTCTTTACTAAAAGTCCTCAGTGCTGTGGATTAAAGGCATTCTCATTCTCAAATGTACCCATCTTTTCTACCAAAAAACTCCCAGCATCTTACACTAGCCCCATCAAGACATAAAGGAACAGACATTTAAAAACAAAAAAGAATGAAAATGGTGTGGACACAAACGCCCCAATCCAGGGTCTCATTTAAATCTTGGTGCCTTCTTTACCAATTCATGAGGCATTAAGCTGTCTCATTCTCAGAACCTAAAGCCAGGGGGTATGACTTCTAGCCAGGATTTCTTTATGTCAAAATTTACAACAAAATATGTCCTTTAGGATTCTTTATACTGAGAAGACTGAGGGTAAGAAGGTAACAGAGGGGAGAACCCTGGAAAGAAAATACTGAAAGAATCACTTAATAGAAGAGGTTGGAATTTCTTATTCAGAATTTTAAAAATATTTTACTGGATAGGTATAAAAAACACATGATAAAAATACATGTTATTAGCACTCTGAAATTATAACCCAGTTTCATCATAGTATGACGTTTAGTGATGCAAAATTTAAAATGAGCATACAAGAACAGTAACCGTATATAGACTAATATTTTAGCTTTGTGTCTTCAATTACTAAATGTAAGGGAATAAAATATGATTTTGACAGCCATAATAATCAGCTGTCTTGTGATGGGACATGCATTACACATATACTTACATGTATTTTATATATCATATATTTTAATAAACATATATTTTAATAAATATTAATTTCAAAACTTAAAGTGGATTTTTAACTAAAAATAGTTGTAGGTAACTTACAGTCATTCCTAGAATTATAGTGACCTATTGATAATGTCACTGTGTCTGAATTGGCTATTTTTAAAGTTAGATTGTAAAACAGAAATGAGAAAAATTACTGTAAATTGTGAACTTTAAAGTGTATGCTTACATTATTATTATCAAACTGTCATAATTTGACAGGTAATGACAAAGTAAAGGACGTGTAGAATATGAATCCTTAATTATAATTTCTGTTCAATCCTTTATATAACATGAAGTCACTGGAAAGAATTTCTGTAAAACATGTCTTTCTCTTAAAATAAAGGATTTGTGCCACTCAAATTATAACAGCTTAGAAAAGAAAAGTAAAGACTGAGGGTTCCAAGACAGAACAGTGGCCAGTCCTCCGCAGTGTGAAGCATAGTTTAAAAACAAGAAGTTCAAAAAGGAGAAGGCTTTCTGAATTGTATTTTTCTTTCTTTGCTCATCACACATTTAGTTCTAGTAAAATCAAAGTAAGAACTGACTATAAAAGACATTTGTAAAACCACTATGAAGCTAGAATTTTCTCTGCATCAGCCTTCACAGTTACTAAGATTTTCATCATTGAAATCTATTGAGACAACAAATAAAACCAATGAATCTAGAAATCAAGACTGAAAATTTTAGAAATTTAGGTCACATTCCCACTCTGCTGGTGACAGGTACTGTAGACAGACAGATGCATAATAGTCGTCTACTGCACCGTCCATTGAGAAACGGACCTATAAAAACAGGAAGGCAATTTGTAGAAAACAACCTGAATGACTAATAGGATTCTGTTGTGGTATCTATTGAACTCTCTGAATTTCCAAAGACATTATTTTAAAATAAGGTAATATATAACTAAGAACATTTACTATGCATGACGTCAAAGGAAACCCTTTTGTAATTCACTACTTTCCCTTTCATTGTATTTTTCCTTCTTATGGGCTAACTGCTTGACGTGACAGATGGCCTAAAAGTTTTTAATAGAATTTTTATAAAGAAAGGTATCTTAAATTCATTGATTTCTAACTATGTTACTTCTGGTCCTAAGGATTGTGAAAAAAGAACCCAAAAGTAGGGCTCAGAACATCCAAACTCAGGGATGTCGGGGATTTTAGGGGCAGGTGTAGAAAAGTCCAAACAGTGTGCTTGAGCTTGAGATTCAGTTAGAAGCAAAGGTTCTACGATTTTTCAAAGATGTCTAAAAGTCTTTCTACATAATTTAAAAACTCTACCATGAATTCTTTTGTAAAGTAAAAAATCCTTCTTGAAATGATAGCAATCATTTCCAATCATTTACTAATTTATGTGGTGTGTAAGATGATGGGTTATCATGGCATAAGTTCAAAACATTAACACACGAATATGCATGTTTCTTCCTAATGCCATTTTTCTTGTAGACAAAACATAAATTTCAGTAGATAGAGCTCTTTGTAAACAAATAACTTGAAAAAAATAAATCTTTTATCAAATATATCTTTTAAATGTAGATGTGACTTTTTTTTTATTGCATCTGCTGAAGTGTTATTTGACATATGAAGAACCAGGAAAATATGTCCAGTTCTCAGGAGTTGAGGCCAACCTCAAGCTAATTTAGATGTTCAAATAATAAGACAAAAGGAGCTATTACAATTATGCTCAATAATGTAAAGGAAAGTAAATTCACAAGGAGCAAAAATATAGGCAATCTCAGACCTAGAAAATATTTAAAAATGCAGATTTTTAGATCTGAAAAATATATGAGTAAAATTTATGCTAAATAGCATAATTGAATGACAAGTGAAAGCATTCAGTGAATTTGAAAATAAGTTTATAAAAAGTATCTGGTCTGAAGATGGAGAATAAAAGAACTGAAAAATGTTAATAGAGCCTGAGGCAACTGTGGACAATATCAAAAGGTTGAATAACCGTATGTCTGCGCTCATATGCAAAAGCTAAGGAAAGTTGGTCCACAGAAGTAAAAAGTAGAACAAAAGTTACTAGAGGCTTCTCAGGAAGGGGGAGACAGGGAAAGATTTGTTAAAGGACACAAAACTGCAGCTATGTGGTAGATAGTTACACAGAATAAGTTCTAA
>NW_003852559.1:1351061-1352520 GCF_000181295.1 Otolemur garnettii | reverse complement strand
GCTCCATATGCCGGAGGTGGTGGGTTCAAACTCAGCCCCGGCCAAAAACTGCAAAAATAAAAAAAAAAATTGTTAGCTACACTATAAGAAATGATAAAGAAAAGTTCTGTAAGATATAATGCCAAAGTAATGTGTGATGAACATTACAAATGTTTATTTTATGTAAATGATATCTAAGTAAAATTAATTTTTGAAAATCTCAATGCAATTTTCCATGAAAATTATGACTAACTATTTTCCACAACTGAAATAAAAGCAGGCAGATACAGTGTGCTTCTCTGCAGGAGAACTCTCTGGTCTCACCTCCCTCAAGCAACACACCTGGTGCTGGGAAACAGGTCAGAACATTTGCATGGCTTTTGCTATTGGCCAGGAAATAACTGTTTTGAACTATCCTTTTCTCCTACTACAAATACTGTTGTGTGTGGTCTAGAGTGGCTGTAATGAACAAATGTTGTCAAAAATACGTAGAATATCTGTTTCATAATTATAAACATGTTGGCTACTATGCTACAATTTCAAAAATAAAAATTCACACAATAACTGAATGTTTAATTTCAATTTTAGTTTAAACTAAATGTTTAGTCTCTACCCAAACCATAAAAAATGAGGAAGACAGACTGATCACTTAAAGCTGTCCCTCCCAGCCACTCAGTCCTGACTTTCTTCAGAATGAGAGACTTTCTGAAACTCCTCTGTATTTAACATAGCAGCTACATGCACTGGTGGACCCTAGCACCGGTCCTATGCTGGAAAGGGAACATTAGAGGGGTCAACTGAGGAATGTGAAGAGTAGAATGAAACATTATGTAAATGTTAAATGCACCGAAGGTGATAAATAAATAAATTATAGTTCTATAAGAGGATAACCCTCCAGGATACAAAATCAATACTTACAAGTCAGTAGCTTTTATATATGCCAACAATAGTCAAGCTGAAAAAACAATCAAGGACTCTATTCCTTTTACAAAGTGCCAAAGAAGATGAAATATCTGGGAATTTACCTAACAAAGGAGAAAGATCTCTATAAGGAGAACTATGAAACTCCGAGAAAAGAAATAGCTGAAGATGTTAACAAATGGAAAAACATACCATTATTTGTGGCTGGGAAGAATCAACATTGTTGAAATGTCCATACTACCCAAAGCAATCTACTGATTTAATGCAATCCCTATTAAAGGACCATTGTCATACTTCAAAGAACTTGAGAAAATAGTACTTCATTTTATATGGAATTAGAAAAAACCTTGAATAGCAAATATATTACTCAGAAATAAGACCAAATCAGGAGGTATCACATTACCAGACTTCAGGCTATACTATAAATCTATAATGATCAAAACAGCATGGTACTGGCACAAAAAGAGAGCGGCAGATTTATGGAACAGGATAGAAAACCAAGAGATGAACCCAGCTGCTTATCGTCATTTGATCTTTGACAAGCCTATCAAAAAGATTC
>NW_003852559.1:1348017-1349968 GCF_000181295.1 Otolemur garnettii | reverse complement strand
CCTCACCTAATGTGCATGATGCAATGGTACATTTCAAAACTATTAAGAAATGAGTATAATTGTGATGGATGTGTTACTTGGTTCAATGTAAACATTTCACATTGTATATTGAAGCAGTACCCTGAACCCCATAAATGCATCAATGTGCAAAGTTATGATCTAATAAAAAATAATTATTAAAAAAAGAGGATAAGTTATTTTTAGGAAATGTGTCAGTATTTAAGGATAAAGGGTCATAGAGTATAGAACTGACCTTCTAAAGTAGCTATCCACATAAACATATGTAGAGAAAGAGAAAGAAAGTGATAGAGGAAGAAAATAAAGGATAAATAAAACAAATGGGGTAAAATGTTATCAAATAGGTGAATCTGGGTAAAGGGCATATAGGTGTGTTCTTTGTATTATTTCATATTTTTTTAGTATACTACAATTATTTCCAAATAAAACATTTATTGATAAATATGAAATAAAATAAGCATTTTTAACAAAAATGTGGAAACAACCAAAACCACTCTGTATTCCAGTAAGCAATGATAATTGGAAAAAAAGTTCAGTTCTAAAAAGAAATGCTTATTTGTGAAAATCACATTATTGCAACAAGCCACTAAAGTTTATGTACATTGAACATGCAACATTCTTTATAAGCATTAGTATTGTAGTTAATATGATTTCTTCTTATTTCCTCTTATTCCATGTTGCCTAGCATTTACCTCTTATATATATAAATATATAAACAGATACATAAAAATATATTTTCCTACATGGTGCTTTCTAAATGCTCTTTCTCCCTCTCTATTCTCCTTTCCTTTATTTCTCCTTCCCTTCTTCCCCCAATCTCTATCTTCTCTGTCCCTATTTCTCTTTCTCTCTCCTTCATTCTGCCTAAGGCAAGAACTTGGAATTTAATTTTGGACCTTGAACATACTTCTGTGGGAATACTTATTGATGTCCTTAGTGAAGATTTGAAGAGGAATGCTCTTCAGCTGGTTCTTCTCTTTGGCTACATTGAGGTACCTAATTGAATTCAATAATAACCCCAAACAGAGTAGGATGAATTAGCTAATAGCTTATTTTCGAATTAATCTATGCCACCATTTTGTTCAATATAATTTGTGTTATTTTTAAAAACATATGGATAGACTCAGCACAATAAAATTATGGGTTGGAAAAACATGGAAAATGTTTCTAGCAAATAAGGCATGGCCAGGAAAATAAGAGGTTGCCCTGTGATATGAGCTTGGGGCAGCAGATCCAGTTCTCAGGTCTTCCTGCCTTGACTGGAGGAATCAGCACCTTCCCTCAGTACAAGGGTAGAAAGTATCTATCTCAGTTGCACCATGAATTGCTCGGTAGAATAACTCACATTTATGGGAACATTATTAATATATGTTTTGAGAATAATATTAGCTTCATTCCACAGGTTGGAGAGAAGGGAACAAAAATAAACAAACATGCATGTAAATGAGAGAGCACTATTTATAGAAATAAACAGAATGTTATTTGAGGGTGGTCTGACAATTTCTATTAAGAAAAAGGAGACTAGTTTGGGGACTCTGCTTTGCAGAGGTTTACATTTTTCTATAATAAATTACAAATTTAAATAAAAAATATCTTTGAAGGACAGAAAGCCATCTTTACTTTAGTACTAAATGTTGCCATTAGGGTCTCACAGAAAATCGATGTCACGGAAAATAAGCAGGCTTACTGAAATTGTGTTTTAAATAAAGGTGACCATCTGCTCGCTCAGGCAAAATGGCGAGCTTCTTTATTTACGATTGGTTTATATAGGGAATTTTGTGCATGTGCACTATACAGCAATGACCTCATTGATCCATTTAAACATCATGTGACTACCTCATGATTAGCTCCTAGTAATCTGATAATCCACTCAGCATAACCCTTTCAACATAACTCAATTTAACATAACTTAATGGAGAACATGTTGTCAGCC
>NW_003852559.1:1340540-1346779 GCF_000181295.1 Otolemur garnettii | reverse complement strand
TCAGCTTGTAATTTAAACGCTTGATTGCAACTATGTGGTGCAAGTTACATGATCATGGGGAAGTCACTCAAAGTCTCTGAGCTTCAGTTTCTATAGCTGAGAAAGGGGTTAATTAAACCCCAGCTTATTCTTGTACCCTGAAGTGCTATTTCTTAAATTTATTTATTTTTGAGATAGTCTCAAAATACTCTGTCATCTTGGGTAGAATGTCCTGGTGTCATAGCTCACAGCAACCTCAAACTTGTAGGCTCAAGAGATAGCTCCTCTTGCCTCAGTTTTTCTATTTTTACTCAGGCTGATCTTGAATTCCTAGGCAATCCATCCACCTCGGCCTCCCAGATTACAGGCATGAGCCACCTTGCCTGTGAAGGGCTAATTTAATGTAAAGAATATTACAGTATTATTCAGATTAAATCACACTTAAGAAATTCAGCATTTGGATGGAAAACTCTTGGCCCAGAAACAATAACAATTTTTAGAGGAAAAATCCCCCACAATATTTCATTTCTTTACACAGATAGCAAAACTGCAATATGTTAAATTAGTTCCTAAAGAAGTTATTCTTTATGACTGTGATCCTCTGATAAAGATCAACTCAGCTACTTCTTAATAATGATGACTATTTTCTGTATTCCACTGCAGCATTTAATACTTGAGTTGAAAATGTTTTAAGGCTCATTTATACATGGACTTATCACTTAATAACTTTAAAAAATTATAGATAACATAAGATTGACTATTAGTGCCCTTTAGTATATTCACAAGATTATGCCACCATCATTATCTCGTTTCAGAACATTTTCTAAAAACCAAACCCAACCCTGGATCCACTAAGTAGTCACTCTCCATTCCCTCCATATCCAGCCCTTATGGCACATTTTGTTTCTCCACTCATCAGTCGATGAACATTTGGTTTTTTTTCTATGTTTTGGCTATTAGGAACAATGCTGCTATACACATTTGCAATTTGCACACAGTTTTTGGGTAGTTGTATGTTTTCTTTTTTGGAGGGAGCGTCTATACTCAGAAGTAAAACTGCTGAGCCAAACATTAACTCTAAGGGGCTGCCACCTTTTCTATACCCACCAGCAACAGCTCCTCCCCTTTCCACCTCAATACCATCTCAGGACCTGTTTGTCTGGAGCGTGGACCCCCCACTTGGTCCTCAACATGAATATGTACATGGATACCAGTTTTAACTATTCATGCCAATTTGTAGAAGAGTAATAATAGCAAATAGGAAAAGAACTCGGTGCCAGACATTGTTATAAATTCCTAATACACATTCACATAGCTTTATCGCCAATATAATGTGTGAATCTAGTATCTATATTTCCCCTTTCATTAAAATAAAAAGTTTCTTCATCAAAGACTTTATATATTCCCAGTTTACACTGCTCGGTTTGACTTGCAACACAGATAAGATGTAAAGCAATAGGGACTGATAACCTTTAGAGACATCTGTTGTGGAAAAGGAGACGTGGAAGGAAACATGTATTTCTTCCCAATATGCTCTGGAAATGTTTTCCTTAAGTCAACAACTGTGTGATTGAATTTGGTAAATTAGCAACTTGGAACCATTTCATTTAAGAGTTATCTCAACTTTATGGTGATGCATAAGATTTTGGCAGAGTGAAGTGAGGAGAAGAGGAAAGAAGAGTGTTGAATGCATGTGATGAACTCTCTGGGTATAAACAGCATGAGACGGGCCGTGTGGTTGTTCAGAGCAGCCTGTATGTGCTACCCAATCTCTGTGAAGCTGAGATGCCAACTCAGGATGTTCAGAGTAGGAAGCCACATTACTCCTACTCATACCAGCATGAAAAGTGTACACTGGAAAGCTATCGTGTGCTCCATGAATCAAAGCTTTGTTTCAGATTGTTGCCTCTCTATAGCTACCATACATGATGATCTGCTACACAACAATTAAGACAAACTAGTATTCAACAGTATGACAAGTTTTATCTGTATGAATACTATTTCTACAGGGAATTTAATTTTGCAGTATAATAGCAAACTTAATTGAACTATTGAACAATACTCAATGGAGAAAGATCTATTCTAACAGTCTGAAAATACAGATAGTGCATGGGGTGGGAGGGATATTGGAGAGAAAGGTCGTGTAAGAGCATTCAAGCTTTTCTCTTTTCTGCCACACGTTAGAAGAATTATCTTGGACCAAACATTAAATATGTAACCAGTAATGAAAGCTGATTAGCAAAAAATAAGGTCCATGCATACTCTCTGTGATTTCCAACACACAAAAAGTAAAAAAGTCCTCAAAAATCAGCATGTGGTCATGATGGTAGGTTGGACACTCCCTGCTTCTAGATCCTTGCTCTTCCAATTCTCCTTCCTTAGCCCCTCCTGAGCATCCACTCTTTAAGAAGTTCAAGAGCCCTGCTGAAAATCCACTAATCACAACCCAAAGAAATTACTCTAATAGCTCCCACTAACTATCCATTTGCACATATGTACACAAAACAAACCTCTTTGACGAAGTACGGAGCACACAGGTATCATAAGAAAGGCCCAAAAGTGAGTTACTGACTTAATATATATCATATTTAAATGTGTAGAATGTTTAGGGAAAGAATTGATTACATTTTTCTATCTGTCCGCAACCATGTAAAGTGGACAGTGTCCCTTCATAACTAACCCATGTCAACACAGGCCCACGCTTGGTGGGTCTTACTGGAAGGTGGCCACGGAGTTCTCAATGGGCCAGCCCCCTAAAAAAGGACCTTCTGGCACAGCCTTGACCCTCTTTGTCTATATAGTCAGCTGTCTACAGGTTGCTCAGTGATATTTTATTTTTATCTTATAGAATTTTTTATACTAAAGAGATAACTAAGCAAGATCTCTGTTAGTTTGCTAAATGTGAAAATAGCTATGCTCTGATAAGAATCCTGTTCTCCCTGCTCTGGGCATAGCATGCCTCATTCATCTCTATTACCAGGGATGCACAGAGCATGTTAGACTGAGATGTGACAGGGAAGAAATGAGTTTGTTATTGCAGGCGGCTACTTCTTCTAGAAGGTGCTTCTTTCTGAAATAAAAATTTATTAACAGTGATCATAAGTGTACCCAAGTGTTTGCTATGGGAATGACTATAACAAATTTCCTAAAAATGTGATAAGAACATGTATAAGGTGACAGCATTCAGCACTGACAGCTGTCTTCTCAAAAAATCTACGTGTTTTCTACTTCAAGGATATTGGGCTTATAAACCAAATTCCAACGTCACTTACACTTTCTAATAATTTCAAATAATCTTTCAGAAACTGAGCCTCTTAAACAAGGACATTATTAAATACATTGATGTGAATTTTGCTACATCATAAAAACCCTTAAGTTTATAATCTCAAAAGCAGTATCCAAAAAAATGAAAAATGTTGCACATCTTATGTGATAATGACTTAATCAAAATAAAAATTTAGCTCTTGAATGGATGGAATTATCTAGTGTAAAGGGAACATTGTCTTTATATAAAATGTTTTCAGCAGAGTAATTTACGTTCTATAAAACCCACTTACAGGATAGCAGTATACAGGACAATAAATGGCTTTTGGTAAGAGAACAAAGGCTTACTCTCCCTAGACACAATCACAATTACAGAGGTTAAGAGAAAAAGAAGTGAGGGAAAACATGCTTCCCTCATTAATGAAATGTGAATGGTCTGTAAAGTTCTAAGAAGCAGAGAAGACAATGGTTGCTAATTATTTATCTCTCAGGTTGAGCACTACTGGGTATAATGAAATGTGGCTGGAAGAGTACAGCTTTGGGGCAAAGGCTAGCCTGGACTCAAGTCTTCCCCCCCACCCCCCACGATTTCCTAGTTATGGCCTTAAAGCACTAATTGAGCCTTTCTCTGTCTCCATTTTTAAAACTAAAAGCTAGAGAAGATAATAATACTTGCCTTGGAGAACAGTTAGAAAAATTACATGAGACATCTGTGATGTTTCTTGTATGGTCTGAAAACCCCTCCAACAAATTTTAGTTTCCTCCATATATTTACTTTGGTTAAATAAAGAGAACAATAACTAGTCCAAATTTCTTTTTAAATAATGACTTGTCCTCTATCAATGGCTCTTTCGGGGCACTTCGCATGAACCTCAAACCAAGCCCCACAGAGTTTTGTCTTTTGGTCCTTTTTATGACATTACCACCTCTAAATTTGTAGACAATTTCTCTTACCCAAAGCATATTTTATTACCTTGTTTCTGATTTTTTTATTAGCTAGATCAGATCATTCATTTTCCCATTCACTAAATATTCTTTCTTATTTTTCATCAGACACCAAGAAGATGAGAGTTAAGTCTTTTATATGCCACAGAGGAAAGGTTGATTTCAGTGGCAAAAGAAAAACCAAGCAGTTGTGGGATCTTCTGTGAAATTCAAAAGAAAAGAAAAAAAGAATAGAGGTGGCAGTGCAACATGTTGGGTAAAAGCCTGTGCTGTCAAATAAATCTGGTTTCAAGTGCAGATTCCGCTGACTTCTACTGTGTTAACTAGGGGGAAGCCTTAGACTTCTGAGCCCCAAAGACCTCTGTACAACTGGGAAAATAGTCCCATCTCACACAAGATTAGGTACATGAAGTCCTTAGCATAATACTGCATGCATAACATGCTCCTGATAAACCATACCTATTTTTAATGTCACTCAGGTTATATAAAACACTTACCAGAATCAGCACTTGATTTTGCATGTCTCATCTATGACATACATACGTGGGAGCCAGAGTGAGGGCTGCACAGAAGGGTTTTATGTTTACTGCAGCAGTTAAAAAGCTTTTGGATGAGATTTTGTCTGCTACAATATTCTTTCTCTTTTATGATATTTGACAAATGATAAAAACAGAGATGGAACAGGTAAAGAGATGGCCAGGCCAGTCAATTCTTTCCGTCTCCCTGCCTTCAGGTATTTGTCAAGTAATCACCACTTGCTAGGCTGGGTATTGCATTTGTGTTCTGTGAAAGGCAGATGTGCCCGCTGGTTCTATCTCCAACATATATCCCACATCTGTCTGCTGCATCCGCCATTTTTCCTCGCACTCCCAAGATGGAGTCCGTGTGATCATTTATCAGGATTACTGCCTCCCTCACTAGTCTCCTTTCTTCCATTTGTGCTTGCTCTCCAATCTGTTATCCACCAACATCAAGAATAGTATACTACAAATACTCACCTGATTTGGCCTCTCTCTAGTTAACAACCCTTCAGAATAATATTCACTCCCTAACCATGACCTATCGAGGCCCTGTGTGACCAGACCATCCATCAGCTCCCAGCCACAGCTGATGTCATGCTCCTAGGCATTAGTCTCCTGTTGTATCCTGAGCCCCTCCTTCTAACAGACCAAGCCCTGCCCACCATAGGCCTGTTGTTTCCTCTAACTGGAAAGTTCAGCCCCCTTATCTAGACATGCTGGCTGCTTCTCAGCCCACTGGGGTTTAAATGTCATCACCTCAGAGAGAGCCTCTTGGACCCCTCCTCTTTGATCCTGTCCCATCTTCCTCTCTACGTGGCACCCTATCTCTCTTTTTAACAGAAATACCAATTACAGTCTGCAATCCCCCCTCTCTTATTCTCATCATCTGTCTGTTGGCCCCAGGCAACAGGGATCTTACCTGTCACATTCTTGATTATATTCTCTACATGGCCACAGAACAGAACACAACTTCTGTGAACACCTGTTGAATAAACGATTAAAACATTTGAAAAACAGAAGAAAAAAATTGCTTTATATCTTCTCATAGAAAGAGTTGGTAGAAATGAAATTTGTTAGTGAAAATGCATTTTATGATAATCATGAGAGTAATGTAGTGTATACATACCTGGTGTTAGATATGACCAACAATTCATTGAACAAAATCTGCCTCTTCCAGATTCTTCTGAGTTCTGTGAGGCTACGGATCAGCAGGACATGATCAGCGTCCTGCAATGATGTGCTTTTCTTGTTGTGGGAATCCACCCCTGGAAAAGAGCTGCTCCAGCAGACACTACGGAACACAGAGCCGTGGTTAGATGTATGATAGTGCTTCATGTCAAATTTCAAGAGTGGCAAAATCTAAAACTTGTAGTTAATCTACTGCTACTGGCAGGAGCCACAAGGAAAGCAAGAGAAGAAATACAGTCAGCTCATAGGAGCAAACATCAGCCCCCAGGTGACAGCAAAGAAAGGGAGGCTTCAAGTAACTAAATTAAACCAAAACCCTCAGCTCAGAAGCAGATTCTTCCC
>NW_003852559.1:1323313-1339983 GCF_000181295.1 Otolemur garnettii | reverse complement strand
AGTGAACATCTGTGACAATCAAGAGAGGCCCATGAAATTCTTGAGAAATTTGGTATCAGCAGAAACATTGTCAGATTGGACTGAGAAATAAAGAGTAACGAATAAGTGAAAGTTGTCAGATCCCCAAATCCTATTGAGAAAACAGACTGATAAACTATTCAGCTGCATATAAAGGCTACTTTCCATGAGAAGGTAGGGAAGAAATGGAAAGCAGAGACAAAAATCCAGAGGGACAACCACGGCCCGAGTAGTGGAGCCAAGGGCTGCACAGGGCTAAGTTTTTTTTTTTTTTCTTCTTACAGTAGCCTTTTATTTTTAATAGCTATTATGCCATGAATTCATAGAGAAAGGTTCCAGCAGCTCAGGAGGCTCCTTTCCATTGAATATGACAAAGCTTACTATGCCTATTCTCCATGAATGCATCGCAGGTTCCAGTACCTTATGCTCCTGCTCAACTGGTTCTCTTGGTTCTCCTGTGTGCTACACTGTATGCCTATTGCGCCATGAATTCATGGAGAATAAATAGGTTCCAGCACCTAATTCATGGTTCCATTGATTCTCTTGGTTCTCCTATGTGCTGTATGTCCATTATGCCATGAATTCACAGGGAATGGGTTCCAGGAACTCAGGCTCCTTTCATTGTGCTTCTCTGGGTAGAGTAGACTGGCGCTTCAGTTGAACCCAGGTACCTTTCTCTTTGGCTTCTTTCTTTTTCTGATCATTTTCCATCACACATTTTAGGAAGCTATTTTGGCTCTTAGGGGGCTTAACACGTTCAATATGAATATTAATCCTTTGGCAAGAATCTTGCCCTTAACTTGTTTACAACAATGCAGCATGCTGGGTAACACTGTAGACTCTTCCAGTTTTGCCATGGTCACATTTGTGTGGCATGCCTTTTTGAACAGTATCCATTCCTTTGTTGTCTACAATATCACCTTTCTTGTAGATTCACATGTATGTGGCCCAAAGAACAACTCTATGTTTTACAAAAGGTCTAGAGAACATGTATTGGGCGCCTCTCCTCTTTCCCTTTGTGTTTGTCATTTTGGTGAATTCCCGAAAGACGGTGTTTCCGGCAGAAAGCCGCACAGGGCTAAGTTTGAAGATGGTCTCTTAAAGTTGATGTCACAATGCATAACATGCATTGCACACATAGATTGTTCAAAAGATTGTTTAAAAATGTAGAGTACCCATGTCTCCAATCTGGCAAGATGTAGATAGCAATAAAGTAGAACATGTAACCTGAAAAAATAGTATTTATGGTATAAAGATAAGATTATATTAAAACTTGAAGATAGCAAAAAACATTCTTAAACTCTAAAGTTCTTCATAAATATTTGTTGCTAGTCAATTCTGATAATGGTGACATTCTGATAAGATGTGTCATACTTAGAAAAAAGTTTACACTGCATATTTGAAAAAAAAATTAAAATAGCCTTTCCTTAATGTCTTAAATCAATCTGCATCTTTAAGAAGTATACTTCCATTGAAACACTTATACTCACTGTTCTAAGACACTATGCTACACTTTTCAAGGTAAAGACTTTTATGGCCCAACATATGCAAAACAAAATGACATGGTGATTTTTGAGGAAATAATTACCATTTGGTTTCACATTAGCATGAAAATTTAGATAACCGAGGAATGTGGAAAAGTCACTCCTATCTTATGTAAATCAATATTAAACTTTAATATTGATTAAAACATTGCTAAAGAACAACAAACATAACATTGGAAACATCAAAAAGTTTCTAATCATAAGGAAGGACTTAGGTATCATTTGGTTGAACTACCATCAAGCTCCAACCGGACTCTGTGGTCTTATTAGGTAAAACCAACTAATTGGAACAGAACATAGAAACTCTTCAAAATGGGCAGATATGTTCATAGACCAAGATAACTATCTCCCACAGAGCCAAGAAAATGTTTCCCCCAAGAATACAAAGCCTGTTGTCTTAAGCTCAGTAGCACAAAATCTTATGACTATGACTAGCTTTTCATGAAACCAGAGATCCATTCAAGCAATCACTATCTATAGCACCTATAACCTTACAAAATGTAGTTCTTAAATAATAAGACTGGAAATCAGAATGACTCCTTACTCTATGTTGTGCAGAATGGATTGTGTGTTATCAGGGATGAAAACAACAGGAATCTCCTTGCACATTTCCATCAAAGCTCTTGGGTAACCACATATATTGTCAATGAGCAGTAACATTTTGAAAGTAATCTTTTCTCCTGAGAAGTAGGTTTCAAAAGTGGGCTTAAAATGTTAGTAAACCATGTTGTAAAAAGATGTGCTGTCATTCAGGCTTTGGTGTCCCACTGATAGAGCACAGGCAGAGTAGAGTCAGCATAATTTTTGAGGGCCATCAGATTTCCGAAATGGTAAATAAGCACTGGCTTCAACATAAAGGCACCAGATCCGTTAGCCCTTAACAAGAGAGTCATCCTGTCCCTTGAAGCTTTGAAGCCAGGCATTGATGTCTCTGTAGGTATGAAAGTGGTAGATGGCATTTTCTTCCAATAAAAGGCTCTTTTGTCCACATTGAAAATCTGTTATTTGGCCTGGCCACCTTCATCAGCAATCCTAGTTAGCAGATCTTCTGGATAACTTGCCGCAACTTTCTACACCAGCACTTGCCGCTTCACTTTACCCTTTAATATATGGAATTGGCTTCTTTACTTAAACCTTAGGAACTTCTGCTATCTTCCAACTTTTCTTCTGCAGCTGCCTCACCTCCCTCAGGCTTCAGAGAATTCAAGAGTCAGGGCCTTGCTCTGGATTAGGCTGTGGCTTAAGGATATGCTGTGGCTGGTTTACACTTCTATTAAGACCACTAATCCTTTCTTTATATCAGCAGTAGGCTATTTCCCTTTCTTATCATTTGTGTGTTCACTGGAGTAGCACTTTTAATTTCCTTCAAGAACTTTTCCATTGCACTCATGGTTCGGCTAACTGACGCAAGAGGCCTCCCTTTCTGCCTATTTTGGGTTTTGACATGCTTTTCTCATTAAGCTCAATTATTTCTAGCTTTGATTTAAAGTGAGAGATGACACTTTAAATCACGTGAGAAAAGCCATTGTATTGCTATTAATTGGTCTGGGTTACAGGGACTAGGGAGGCCTGAGGAGAGGAAGAGAGACAGGGGAAATGCTTGGATGGTGAAGCAGTCAGAATACACACAACTTTTATCAATTAGGTTTGCCATCTTGTAAGGTAGTTTGTGGTGCCCCCAAACAGTTACAGTAGTAACAATGACAGATAAATCATGATGAAAATGTATGAAATGTGGGAATTATCAAAATGTGACAGAGACACAAACTGGTAGAAAAATGGTGCTGGTAGATTTACTCTGATGCTTTTTTTTTTTTTTTTGAGAGAGCCTCAAGCCGTCCCCCTGGGTAGAGTGCCATGGCTTCACTGCTCACAGCAACCTCCAACTCCTGGGCTCAAGTGAGTCTCCTGCCTCCACCTCCCAAGTAGCTGGGACCACAGGCGCCCACCACAACGCCTGGCCATTTTTTGGTTGCAGCCATCATCGTTGTTTGGTGGGTCCGGGCTGGATTCGAACCTGCCACCTTAGGTGTATGTGGCTGGCGCCTTAGCCGCTTGAGCCACAGGCGCCGAGCCTACTTTGATGCATTTTTTTACAAAACTTCAGTGTGTTAAAAAAATGTAGTATCTGAAGTTGATTATAGTTTATTATAATAAAATGAGGTATGCCTGTACTAGTTCATGTTTGGGGGCACACAATATGTAAAGATGTCATTCTGTGACATCAACAACCAAAAGGGGTAAGGATGAAGCTGAAAATGAGCAGAGTTTTTATATGTTACTGAGGTTAAGCTGGTATAAATTCCAACAGAATGGCAAAACTTTAGTAGGACATTAAATGTATTCTCCATGGCAACCTTAAGGAGTAATAGCTATTGAATATGCAAAAAATAAAATGGAAAAGAAATTTAAATTTTTAGCACAAAATATCAGCTAAACAGGAAAGAAGATAGTAATGCAGGAAATGAAAGATAAAAAGAACTACAGGCATATAGAAAATAAATAGCAAACTATCAGAAGGAAGTCCTTTGTTGCTAGCAATTAGTGAAAATGTAAATGAATTTAAACTCTACGATCAAAAGACTGGCTGAATTGATTTAAAAAGGAAAAGCATTACCTAACTAGATGCTGTCTATAGGCAATTCACTTTATTTAAAAAAGATATTTTTCACTGATGGAGTTTCACCATGTTGCCCAGGCTGAACTTGAACTCCTGGGCTCAAGTGATCCTTCCGCCTCAGCTTCCTGAGAAGCTGGGACCACATGTATACACCACCACGTCTAGCATCAAGATTCACTTTAGATCCAATGGTCCGAGTAGACTGAAAGTGAAAGGATGGAAAAAAGATGTTCTCTTTGAACAATAACCAGAAGAGAGATGACGTGGCTATAATAATGTAAGAATAAAAGGGGTTAGATTTAAAAAAAAAAACAACCCAAAGACAACAAAGAAAGGAGACACAGAAGGATATTACATATTTAAAAGTAAAAGGCTCAATACAGCAAGAAGCTATAACAATTATAAACATGCATGCTCCTAAAATAACCTATCAAAAATATAAACCAAAAACAGACAACTGAAGGGACAAATAGTTCCATAATAATGGTTGGAGACTTTAATACCCCACTATCAACATGGATAGAATAACCAGACAGAAAATAAGGAAAAAGAGAACTTCATACATAAACCAACTAGATCTACTGGACAAAATCATAGTGGTAGAAAGTAGAGTGGTGGTTGCCGGGAGGTGGAAGGAGGGAGGAATGAGGAATTACTGTTTAGTAGGTAGAGTTTCCATTTTACAAGATGAAAAAACTTATGGAGATGAATGGTGATGATGGTTGCACAACACAATGAATATATTTAATATCATCTATCATGTAAAATATTAGTAATATAATGGTCAATTTTATATTATGTAAAAATTAGAAAAAAGAGAAAAAATGAGGCAGTAATAATTAGTATGGTTATTTCTTTTAATTTATTGGACAAGCTCTAAATGGAATGAAAGTGATACAGGTTGTATCCTAGTCAACTCAAACTACCAAAACAAAATACCATAGACTGGGTGTTGTAACCAACAGAAACTTATTTCTCACAATCCTGGAAGGTAAAAGTGTTAAGATCAAGGTGCCAGCATGTTTAGTTTCTTGTAAGGGCTCTTTCTGGTTTGCAGATGGCCACTTTCTCACTGTATATTTACATGACATGGGAAAGAGAGGTTAGGACTTTAGTTCATGAAATTTGGTGGTAGGAAGAGGGACACAAGTCATTCCATAAAAGTCTATCATTTATTTCATTGAACACTAAATTTTTCACCCTAAATATCAAATAGAAAAGATAGTATAAGGTAATGCTATGGTAATAATATCAACATTTAAGCACATCACAAGGACAAAACTATTTTAATTCTATTTTTCATCCTTAAATTTTTCAATTGATGATGAAATGTTTATATAGGAAATCAAGTTAAAAGCATGAGCTCTGGTTTCACACACCTGGTCTAGGATCCCCTTTCATTGTTTACTACAAATGTAACACTGGGGAAAACCAGTTTTACTATTAAAGCCTCAGTGTCCTTGTCTGCAAAACAGAGATGATTAAAATATCTCATAGGGATGTTATGAGTGTTAAGTGAGGTAATACTACAGAAATCAGAGTCTGGTACCTAATACAGTAACTCCTCTATTAATGTCAGTTGTGCCCACAGGAGATAGGGAAGACTTTCTTTACATTCAGCAACAAGCAGTATCCTGGATATTCTTCCACAACCAAAGGGAAGGGGCACAGAACAGGTAATAAAATCAGTTGAGCACCTTCAGGTTGCCAGGCTTTTTGCCAGGTAGTTTATGCATATCACCTCATTCCCTGAAGGAGCCCTAGGAGGTAAGAATGATTTTTTCCACTTTTACAGATGGAGAAACTGATGCTCAGTAAAGTCAAGTCACTGAGAGTCATACCTGACATTGGGATATATTTTAAACCACATTACATTTAGAGAGGCTCCCAAAATATTTAATTGGCACACACCTGACAATGCTTTCATCAACCATCAGAGCTTGTATCTCACGCTTGTATCCCACTCAATCTCTCCTTACTGAGAGGCTCTGGAACCCACTGTGGGCAGAATGTTACCAGCTCTCAGGGTTGATTGTGGATACCTGTTACTTTGTAGAGCCAAACCCAGGGCTTTAAAGAGGTGGGAAGTAGCAGCCCAGACTGTAGAAAGGCTCTGAGTCTACTTTCTACCTGTTCAAACTGTGTGACAGACACAAGCTGTGAATTATGGCTTCCTTTTCACTAAACCTTTCCACTCCCTGCTCAGCCCATTCTCCATCTCAGGTCACTGTCATTATGAGTAATTTCTGTCCTGATTCTGGCACTCTGGACTCTCTACTCTCAAGGAACCGATCTTTGCCTCCAGAAAGCAAAGGATACCCAGGCCCTGGCAGCAAGAGCCAACGCCACTGCCCTTTGCTGCCCTCTGCTGACCACAACTGGAAATATGCTTAATTTTGCAGACATTTGAGGATGTGCCAAAAAGCTAAGTAAAATAAATAATATTTTGATGCAATATTTTAAAAAGCCAAAATAATTATAAAAATATGGTAAAATATTTAAATAAGCCCTAAAATAGTATCCCTAGCTTGTATTTACATAGGCCATGTTGTCCTTTTTTTTTTCATTAAAGGGAGAGTGCTAATATCACAGTGGAAAATCATGCTACTAATATTGATCAACTTTTTCTACCATTTATATAGATGTGGAGAAAAGCTCACAAAATTTGGGCGACACCAACAGCAAAAATAAGAAAGTCTAAGTGGAACATAGGTAACAGCTTAGCTGACTCCTGAAGAAAATAGGTAATTATGAAAACAGAAAAAAAATTGGTCTTTTGAAAAATATTAACACCTTCAGAGTCAAGAAGAAAAAGCAGTGGCTATGATTCAAAAATAATCAATGATTTTTAATTTATTATGTTTAAGTTCTTAGAGGTTAAAGATTTATCATTGGCCAAAGGAGGCTTGAAGATTGAGTTTAAAGATTTTTATCTGACTTTGAAACTTGGAACATTTGTCTTTCAATTTTAAAAACACAAATCCCCCTCAATAGGTAGATCCATGCTATTTGGCTTATCAGTAAGGAGTTGTTTAATAATTGGAATAACATAAATGCCATTTCAATTTGTAGAGTCAACATACAAACAAAACTTGGTACCCCTCTAATCTATTTCATCTTTTTGTACCTTGTCTATTGTTAGACTATAAAAGTTAAAAATAAAAACTAAAACAAATATGGAGTTTAATCATATTATTTAAAAATAGCAGTAACTAAATATGCCTGAAAAAAAATTAGGAGTAGGTGGATTAAAAAAATATGAACAAAGTTATCTTCCCGTAAATATCTAAAATTGAAAACAGACCGGGAATATCAGCATATGCGTGGAGTATCCTGATAGACTAGAAGTAGGGAATGGGGGATCAAAGTCAGATGAAGAATTTATTCTTCATTTGGTATTGCCCTGATCTATTCGATTTTTTTTTTTTACTTGTGCATTAATTTTAGACCGTAAAAGTTCAAAGTAAAAACTGAAACAAAAGCCAAACTTTCTACAGCTGCAGCTCTTGGCATTATTTCCTTCCCCAGCTGCAGCTACTCTCTGTATACTTACGGTCAGAACCTCCTGAGACAGGAAGAAATAAGAGGGTGGTAGAAAAAGTGTCTGCCCTGGAGTACAGGTTTTCTGGGGTCTCATTTGTGTCTGTGCCTGCTTTCTATCTTTTTAGTGGCCCTAACTTTTTGGATACTAACTTTTGACTACTTTAACCCATTATATCCACAAACTCCTTAAAAGTTTTGCTGAACTTTGGGATCCTTCCATTATCGCTTGACAAGAGTAATCTTGACTCATTGGACCTTCCTATGATCCTTGTATTTTAATTAAAAAAAAAAAAATCATGACCATGGTCAACTCTTGGTCAGCCTGGACTGGCTTGATCTGCCTAGGTGGGAATGAAAAGTCCATGGAAGGGTGATTACAATTACTATTATCAGAATAAAGAAAATGTTAAATATTATTAAAATATTGCTGAGGGAGTAGGGGGGTGGTCATTACTCCAATCCTCATGTTTCCATAGAGAAGAATAAAAATTTCACTCTCTTAGAAAGAACACACAAGGAGGATTTGGGAATAGAGGTTTTCTTTTTCTTTTTTTTTTACTTTTTTTAAAATTTCAGATTAATGTGAGGGTAAAAACAACTAGGTTATAATGTTTGCATTTGTTAGGCAGAGTCCCTCTTACAGTTGTGTCCTGCACCCAAAAGGTGTGCCATATACCCTTACAATGTGCCCATTAAGTGGGAGCACACCCGTCCCCCTCCCTTCCCCAACTTAAATTGAATTGAGTTTTTCTCCTATGTGGGCATGTATTAGATTGTTTACTGGCTTGATATTAGTATTGAATACATTGAATACTTGCTTTTCCATTCTTGTGATACTTTACTTAGAAGAATGTGTTTCAGTTCCATCTAGGTTAATACAAAAGATGTAAGCCAGGTGTGGTGGCTCACACCTGTAATTCTAGCCACTCTGGAGGCCAAGGCCGGTGGATCACCTGAGCTCAGGAGTTCTAGACTAGCCTGAGTGAGACTTTATCTCTCAAAAACAGCTGGGTGTTGTGGCAGGTGCTTGTAGTCCCAGCCAGTTGGGAGGCTAAGGCAAGAGGATCACTTGAGCACAAGAGTTTAAGGTTGATGTGAGCTATGATGTCACAGCACTCTACAGAGGGTGATAAAGCAAGACTCAGTCTCAAAAAGGGAAAAAAAATGTAAAGTCCCCATCTTTTTTATGGCTGAATAGTATTCCAAAGTAAACATATACCACAGTTTGTTTATCTATACCTGGGTTGATGGGCATTTAGGTTGTTTCCATGTCTTGGTGATTGTAAATTGAGCTGGGATAAAACAATCTAGTGCAAATGTGCTTATAAGAAAATGTTATTTTTTCTTCAAGGTAGATGCCTAGTAATGGGATTATGAGATCAAATGGAAGGTCTATTTTGAGTTTGAGGATTCCTCATACTTCAAAGAGGCTGTAGCAGTTTGCAGTCCCACCAACTGTGTAAGTGTTCCCTTCTCCCTACATACATGCCAGCTTCTGCAGCTTTGGGATAGAGGTTTTCTTCAAACTAACCGCAGTTGGCATTGAAGTCCTGAATACAAAGAAATGAAGAAACAGAACAATGTCTCAAACACAACTCACTGAGAAAGCAGGGAATATACACAGGCAGCTTCCCAAAAGCATCACCACCATCAACAACAAAATCACAAAGAAAACACACATGTATCAAATGTGGGGGAAGCACAACCATTGGTGGGCAATTTCTGCCCAGTGAATGAAGATTCCTGACACTGGTGCAGTTGACTGGCCTTCCATGGGGTTGAAGCCCTGCTGTTCCCAGGACCTTGTCTACAACACAGGTATTACTAAGTTTCTGTCATGGTTTTTGGCTGGCAGCAGCCATTTCAAATGAGATCACACTATTTAATTCTGGGGCCATAATTCTGCTTGCAGTTTCTTCTGTGATTACTGATCCCTTGGAGAGCTACACTAATTAGATATCTGAATTAATTATTAATTTCACAGAGACTGAAGAAGCCATGTTCATTACTAGGAAAGACAGCTCAGGATACAGCTGAAGTTATAGGAACCCAGACAGCTCAGGATACAGCTGAAGTTATAGGAACCCAAGCCCTGGAGTAAGACCCTTTGGCTAAGATTAAGCAAATTCTATAAAATTGAGAATAAAGGAAGTCAGACATTAATTTCTACAGGCTTTTCATTTGCAAGAGGATTTTGTTTGGGGAAAAGTTGAAAAACTAGAAGAGTTTCATATTGTTCAAATTTGGAACATTTTTCCATTGTTGATCTGGTCTTTGCATTCATTTCATAGAGTCTGGTGAGCTATTTTGGACAACATAACAGGGTATAATTAGTGATAAGAAATAGAATAGGGAACGACTTTTCATCTTAGGGTGCTTCATGGAATTCTGACTCATGTTGCTAAAGTCTTTTGTGGGCAAAAAGCAAAATTCCCATAAGCAATTCCAAAGGGACTTAGTGCAATACAAAGTGTAGTAGAATGTTGTTTCAATAACAGATTAAACCATAGAGAAGAAAGAATCTCAGAGTCTGAAGACAAACTCAGACTTTTGAAGACAAAAGCTAAATCAGTCATTTAAAGAGGCAGAAAGAAGCCAGTAAAAGCAGAGCAATCTCGTAGAGAATTATGGGATTACATGCAATGAACATATGAAATATAGGTATCCTGAAGAAGAGACCCAAAGGCATGAAAGCCCTAATGATGGACATCATAGCTGAAAATTTCCCAAGCATCACCAAAGATTCAGACACACTCCTTTTAGATGGCTATCAAACCCTGGGTCATCTCCATTCAGGGAGAACATTTCCTAAACACACTGTGATTAACTTGCCCAATTAAAATACAACTGTAGAACAAATAGTCTTAATATATACAGAAAATACCACCCCAATAATACTGAGTATACATTCTTCTTGTAAGCTCACAGATCATTTTCCAAAACTGACCATAATGTAGTACATAAACCAAAGCTCAACATATTTAAAAAAACAGAAATTGCACCTTTTGTTTTCAGACCACAATAGAATAAAGACAAATAAATGGCCAAAAAACACATGAACCAATACTTAATGTCTCTAGTCATCAGAGAAATACAAATCAAAACAACCTTGAGACACATCACCTAACCCTAGCAAGAACCCACATCACGAAGTCACAAAGCTACTGATGCTGGCATAGGTGTGGAAAGAACGGAACACTGCTATGCCTTTGGTGGGATTGCAAACTAGTACAACCTTTTTCAAAAAACAGTATGGAGAATCCTCAAAGAGATAAAAGTAGATGTTCCATTTGTAGAAGTAGATCATCCTTTTATCATGAGGACATTGGCATTCAATGTTTACAGCAGCTCAATTCACAACTGAAAAGATGGGGAAACAACCCAAGTGGCCATCAATCTACGAACAGATTAATAAACTGTTAATGTATCATGGAATTACCATTTAGTCATAAAAAAGATGCAGACTTCACATCTTTTGTATTTACTTGAATGGACTTAAAGAATATTCTCTTTAGTAAAGTATTTCAAGAATAGAAAAACAAGCACTCTAAGTACGCAATACAAATTTTAAAGTAGTACATGAACTACAAGTCCATATGACAGAAAAACACAGTTAAATTCAAGTAAGAGGAGGGAGAAAGTGGGCTTGGCAATCTCCCATCTATTGGGTACAATGTAGGGGTATATGGCACACATCAGGGTGAAGGACTCAACTACAACTCAGATGTTACTAACAAATGCAAACAATTTAACCTAATTTTATGTACTTTCGTATTTATTAACCTGGAAAAAATAGTGAAATAATGAGAGAAGAAAATGTTGATGGAAGAAAATAAAGACAGCCAAATACTCTCGTGTTTATAAGCACTTAATAGCAGTTTATTACTCAAGTGTTTTTTTTTTTTTTTAAGTTAATGCAATATTCAAATATTGTGACTTCAAGTTCTCACTTCCCCTACTTGGGGTGAGATTCACACGCCATGCTAGTCTTCTTGCAGCTATGTCTGGGGCAGGGGCACCCTCCTTAGTCTCTGAGAGGCAATGAGATATGGTAAAAAGAATATTGACTTTGGAATTGAGCCTGGGAATGGTTTGGGCTGCATCAAGTTAGGCAATTTACTTACCCTTCTTGAATTTCAATTCTTATCCCTGTAAAATGGGGATAATAATCCTGATAGGATTGTTGTAGAATTAAGATAATGCAAGTAATGAACGAATTTGATTGATGACTGATCCCCTTCTTGCCCACAAATTTGGATGAAGATACTCTATGAAGCATTCATTCTCCCTAGATAGGGTTTCCTCATAGTTTTGCTTTACGGCTACCCTCTGGGCTCAGTGGGTCTTACCAGAGTTGGAAAGTCTTCACATGGATCCCGTCTTTCTTCTCTTCTCCCTGCATGGCCCTGAGCAGAGGTTTGGGGGCTGTTCCTTGCTGCAGAGCACTCCTTATTTAGCACTCAGACTTCCTGTTTCTGGCAGCTTTCCCCATCTCTGTGAGTTTCTAAGACCACAGCCATGGCTCAATTCTCCCATTTATCCACCGAGTCCAACCTCCATTCACTTAGAAGGAGCCAGATGAACAGGTGTTATGCTCCTTAATCATGCCTGGCATACAGTGGATGATCAATATCCCTAATTTCCTTTCCTAAGACTTGGAGGCTGTATATTATACAGGCTGTTTTACAGAGCTGTACTAGCTATTATGATTGCGAACAGTGCTCCAAAAATTACATTTTAGACATGAAATACCTTGCACATCACAAACTCAGTCTTTAAAGCCATTAGCATCTGCACTTGGTCAATGAGACTGCCATTTCAGAAATAAATCTATGTCCATGTCCAAGCATCCACTGAATATGCCCATATCTAGTTTTTTAAAATGCTTGCAATCTTTCCCTTGCATGGAAATGGAGTATGGGTGGTCCAGCTTATACTTGGCAGCCTTTTTCTGCACAGATAAAATTCTAAGACAATAAAGATTTTGATCTGATGTAAGTTCCTTTGTGCAAACAAGCTTGCATAGCAAAATAGTGCAGATAAAGCTAGATGAAAATGGCCTTTGCACAAATAAACGTAACTATATTATGTTTCTCTGGCATAAAAATAGATCAGATGGTAGAGGACAAAAATAGGTGACATGGTAACATAAACCGACTTGTGTAATCAGAGGGTCGATGCTGACATTTTTCTCTCTAGACCTTTTCTAATAGTCTTGTTGCTAGGGCTACAATGTTTTTGCCAATTGCAACAGAATTGTCAACTCTAATGAAGATTAAGTAGCTTGCCCAACTATTTTTTTTTTTTTAAATAAGCATCAGTGAATACTTCTGGCTTTAAAAGCCATCATCATGAAGAATGGAAAGATCTCTAAAGATCTTTTTTAGAAAATATAACTAATAAAATTTGAAATTTAGTATAGTTTCCATTTCAGGGTTATACTCTTTATTGTAGTCATACTGAAGAAAATAACTTGAAATAAGTATTTATAAATTAAGCCAAAAATAAATTCCCTAAAGACTGAGTAACTGAGTTTACTGAGTGAACAATTCTTCTGATTAGTTAGAAAATTATATTGCATTATTGTTCACAAATTCACACCTGATTTATTTTTTAGACAATATAAATAAGGTTGAGGATAAAGCCCTATCCTTTGGTTTCTCCCATAAATTGGTAAAAGTCATCTGGTAACATACTATCTGAACAAAGTGTAAATACAACATCACCCAATAAGACTTGGTTAAGTTTTGCAAAGTGCAATACTACATAAAAGAAAAACTGTCCTAAACATTCAATTGCTAAAAGGATTGCAAAAAGTACAAAAAAGGTAAGGAAATACTACTTTTGTTGTGTTTATTGGGGAGTCAGGAGTTTCCTTGGCTGAGAACATAAGAATTAGACCACCTATACTTTAGGCATATATACCCCCCAATTGACCCTGCAATTCTATTGTGAGAATAATTAAATTTATGAGAATTAAATAATTCAGGAAAAGTGCCTAGCATATATTAGATACTAAGTGCTTTTGACCCCTCATGTATTTATATTTTTGTAGCCAGAAATCTCAATGATAATTTCCACTAAGAAAAGCTGAATATTATGGTCTTGAGATCCAAAATAAATTCACCTTAATTTGAATATTGTTATACCATGAGTGACATCTGCTGGAAAATATAATAGTTACAACGCAGTATTATATACCCATTCTGACCTTTCATGAATAGTATTAAAGAGAAATTTTATACAAGTAAATGAAAACAGGTTAAGAAAAATGTCTATGAGGATATCTACCTTATTTTTTCAATAACTTTTGAGTCTATTATCTAATATAGGTTAATGAACATGAGAAACATCAGTGGACTCTAATATGTTTTCAGTGTGCATGGTATATAGCAAAAAGATGATTTAAAAGTGAAGTATAGATGCTTTATGCTATTCTTTTTTTTCTTTTTTTGAACACCGTCTTACTTTTTCACTCTCAGTAGAGTGCCATAGTATTGTAGCGCACAGCAACCTCAAACTCTTGGGCTCAAGCGATCTTCTTGCCTCAGTTTTTCATTTTTTTTTTTTAAGTAGAGACAGGGTCTCACCCTTGCTCAGACTGGCCTCAAACTCCTGAGCTCAAGTGATCCATCCACCTTGTCCTCCCAGAGTGCTAGGATGACAGGTGTGAGCCACTGTGCCCAGCCTCTTTATGCTATTCTCAGTCTCCTTCATGTATCATATACCAAACAATCTCCCTTCCTAAGCTTTCAGATAAAAGTTCACTGTGGGGTGTCTATGGAGTACCTCAAAGAAATATGGAATTGAGATAAAATTGGGAGAGACAACTAATGTGAGAAACTATGGATGGAGGCAACAAATGATGATACTTTATAAGTAAGCTTTAAATATTAAAAAATCAAGTGCTCTGAGCTAGGGATTGAATATTTGTGACTGAAAGAGGAAACTGTGACCTAGTACAGAGTTGGCAAAGTCTAACTTTTGAGCCAAACCAGCTATCCATCTGGTTTTTGTTATTGGAACAAGGTCATGTTCATTCAAGTATTGTCTATGGCTGCTTTCAAGCTACAACCACCAACTTGAGTAGGCTCTCAAAGCCTGAACTATTTACTACCTGGCCACTTACAGAAAGTTTGCCAACCCCTCCTTCCATCAGACATCCACATGCCCTCCTCACCAGCTCCATGGGAGGAATATATTTCCTGGTCCCAATGAAGTTTGACTTGGGAAGGGAAGTTGCTTTGGTTAGTGGCATGTTGGAGAAATGTTATACCTCTGCTTAAACTTTCTCACAAAGGGTTGACTTCTCTGCTGATGCTGGGAGAAGGATCCCAAAGGCCAGGTAGTCCTTTCTGGGCTCAACTGGAACCTGTTTTCATTACCTATGATAAGCAAAACTGAGTCAGTCCAGGCAGGCTTAGAGACCCACCCGACTGTCTTAGAATCTTAGCCTCTTGTCATTTAATGGTATGGAAGTTGGTCAAAATCTTTTTTTTTTTTGAGATAGAGTCTCACTTTCAGCCTGGGTAGAGTGCCATTGTGTCATAACTCACAACCTTAAACTCTTGGGCTCAAGTAATCCCCTTACCTCAGCCTCCCAAGTAGCTAGGACTAGACTTCTACCACAACACCCAGCTAATCTTTAGTAGAGACAAGGTCTCGTTCTTGCTCAGACTGGTCTCGAACTCCAGAGCTCAAGCAATCCATCTGCCTCAGCCTTCCAGAGTGCTAGGAATACAGGCATGAGCCATCAAACCAGGCCATCCAGTCACAATTCCTTCAGCTGTTGATTTAAATGTCTTCCTCTGAGGATGAGTCTCAAGGTGCATTAAGAGGGTAGGATAAGTTCATCTGGAGTTACAAATCAAAGCTTTTCCAATCTAGCTTTACCGACAAAACTCACAGCCTGGCTCCAATTCAATTCCAGAATGCATATTTCTTAACTAATATATAATCAGTCCTTTGCCATTTATTTTCCTCTCCCTTATAAGATCTCAAGCTTTAGAAATGCCGAGAATTGTTCCATTCATTCTGGCAATTGACACACCGTATTTTGCACATTATGGACACTCAGTATGTCATTTTTGGATGAATGTAGATTATGCACATTTATTTAATAAAAGTGATGGCAAAATAAGTTAATATACACAATGAGCTTAGAACAGGGTCTAATATTAAGTTTAATAAAATTGATTGATTACAAAATAAGATTTAGAATAGGAATTAGACACGACTTTTTAGAATTCTGCCTTAAACTGAGATTGGAAAAACAGGTGAGAACTGATTAGAAATCATATACTTGATAAGAGTATTGATGAAGGCAAAGGAGTAAGTGTGGTATTTTAATATCTAAGAAAAACTAGGCTGACAATAACATTTGTTAAACTATATTAATTCCAAACAATAGGTTATTTTAAGTCTACTGCTATGAGATGAAGGGGGTATAATCAAAGCTTATCCATTAGATTCAGAGAACCTCAACTTATTCATTCAACTTTGTAGCCTTTGACCCTATAACCTCAAAAGCAAAATAAATAATTTGCTACTTTCAATCATTCAATTAACTATCTTAACACCACATAAATATCAAAATATTTTAAGACACACTATATACAAATTAAACTTTATTTCCTCATTTTCATTTAAACCTTGATTTTATAAAATACAAACCAAAAAATTTTAAGAGTTCTGTATCATAGTATTAAACAATAGAAACACCCATGGCTTCATAGGTTCAATTTACATAAGTTAAAATAGATGAAATGTATTTGATATGGAAACTATACAATAAAATAAATGACAAATGGACCTAATAAAGAAGTGTCTCATTACTTACTTTTAGGATCTAAACCTGAATATTCGTTCTTCTTCTGCTGTATTTTATATATTTCAATTCCTCCCTACCTATGTCGAGTCAAGCCACTTGACCAAAATGTCTGACT
>NW_003852559.1:1322896-1323276 GCF_000181295.1 Otolemur garnettii | reverse complement strand
ATGATCTGCCTCATCTCATCCTCAGTCACTGACAGGAATTTTGTAGGCCACCATGCTATTTACTTTGTGGATTGTAGTGGTAAATGAGCGAAGGCGGACTTCCTCGGAATTGGTAATGAACTGGGGTCCAGACTCTTCCCATTTTTCAGGTACAACCAAATCTTTGTCTGTATAGATCAGCAGATCAAATGAACCTAAATTGGGGATAAGATCATAAAAGTACATTATTTTTCACAATGAAAATTACCCTCCCAGTCTCTTTCAGATTTTGTTAACCCATTGTTAGAAGAGATAGTTTAGCCTGGTCACTATTTTTCTCAAAGGAAATTTCTCTTTACTAAAGGAAATATTGTACCCTTCAACTTTTTTTTTTTTTTTTT
>NW_003852559.1:1321376-1322605 GCF_000181295.1 Otolemur garnettii | reverse complement strand
CCTGCCACAATGCCCGGCTATTTTTTCTGGTTGCTGCAGTTTGGCCAGGGCTGGGTTTAAACCCACCACCCTCTATATATGAGGCCAGTGCCCTACTCACTGAGCCACAGGTGCCACCCATGTACCCTTCAACTTTATCTTATGAAAAATTCAAGTTTCTTTTCTTTAATGACAAACTCATTAAAAATAATTGCAGTGAGTATATAATCGTATAATAAAATATGAGGCAAATAATTATGACAAAGGAATAAGATCGAAAAGACACAATTATAGCCATAGTCTTAATTACATACATAAATAGGTGTAGAACATAAAAACAGTGAAAGAAATTACATCAAAAACTGCAGGAGTGGGTATTGTGAAGTATTTTTCCTTTTTTTTCAGCATTTGCAAATTTTCTAGACAGCATATACAAGTTATCCTCTTTCATTCATGGTTTCACTTTCCACAGTTTCAATTACCTGTAGTCAAGTCAACTATGGTCTGAAAATATTAAATAGAAAATTCTAGAAATAAACAATTCACAAATCTTAAATTGCGCATCCTTCTGAGTAACATGATGAAACTTCATGCCATTCCACCAGGGACATGAGTCATCCCTTTTCCAGCATATCCATACTGTATATACTGTGTATCACTCACTTAGTACCCATTCTGTTTGTAGGCTCAAATGTTGCAGTTACATAGCAAATGTTTTCAAGTAATCCTTATTTTACTTAAAATGGCCCCAAAGCACAATAGCAGTGGTGCTAGCATATTTTTAAAATTGTTCCATTTTATTATTATTATTGTTGCTAACTCTTATTGTATATAATTTACAAATTAAACTTTACCACAGGTGTGTGTGTGTATATATATGTGTGTGTGTATGAGTGTATCTGTATATGGAAAAAAAATTAGTACAGGATTCAGTACACTCCATGCCTTCAGGTATTCACTGAGGGTCTCTCTGTGGATAAGGGGAGTATTCCTATACATTACTTTTGCTTTATTATGCTTTTCCCATTTATATTACAAGATACTGATAATTAAGAAGAAATTTAATAAAGGGGTACTCCATAAAGCAGTAGCTTAATCTTTTCCCCAATAAATTTAAGTCAACAAGAAGATGTGCAATGCTTACAAGAAACTTCCAATAGTGGCAGAAATGTCACTGTAGCTGTGATCTGTCTGATCACTGAACGGATTTCATCCTGGATAGCCTTCTGAGACTTTTCTCTGGGTGCACT
>NW_003852559.1:1293819-1321292 GCF_000181295.1 Otolemur garnettii | reverse complement strand
AATAGTGGCAGAAATGTCACTGTAGCTGTGATCTGTCTGATCACTGAACGGATTTCATCCTGGATAGCCTTCTGAGACTTTTCTCTGGGTGCACTGTCAAAAGAGCCAAAATCAATTAATTCATTTTAGGTTTTAATGAGTAAAAGAGTTGTAAAACTATTCATCTGATTAAATACCCTCAAAATCGATAAGCAATGCATAAAAAAGGAGTTTTAAAATTTATAATAAAACACATAATGAATTCAGTCACCACTCTTGAGAAAAACATAAAATTCTCAGATTATATCCTTCAATCATTTTCTCAGTCGGTTGTAACAAGTTTTTATGATCCATCATTTGCTTAAAATTATTTTTTAAGTTATATAATTATTCAGAACTGCCTTAACTGAAAGTCATTTTCAGTTCATAAAATAGTCTGGTTCACTATTTTTCCAGAAAAACAAACCCTAATATGGAATAAGCACAAAAAAGGAGATATTTTTAAAATGTTAAGAGTATCCTTTGGATCTATAACCCGGTAGGCACGATACATATCCTTATCCTTAATTTATCCTTCCAACCACCTTTTAGGGTTGGTTTTAGTATCAAGCAAGTCATCTAGTATCAGACTGACTAGAAAATTTGTCAACTACTTTAAGTCAGGAAAACTTCAGGATCTCGTAAAATAAAAAACAGTATCTAAAATATTTAATTAGTGCAAGTATTTTGACCATTTTAGTAATGTCTAAATTTCTAATTTTCTTTTATTGCAAATAAAATATTAAGTTATACATAAAATTATTTTTATATGCTAAACATTTCCTAAAACAGACCAAAAGCTTCAGAAGCAAATTCAATTTCAGTATGAGAAATGGTTCTGAGTTTACAGAAAAGCATGCCCAGGACAACACTAAGCACTGAAATACAAAGGTGGGCATTTCCCATCCAAGGTGCCTAGAACTTTCAGAAGTGTCTTCAGAAGTTCATGGCATCAAACAAAGTACCATCGCGCTGACTCTTAAGCTGTGTAAGAGTCTAAAATTATCCCTTACAGTTAAAAGTACTTTTGATAAATTCATTCAACGGTCCATCTAATACACTGTATAGTTTTGTATATACCACCATACTAAAGTTATAAATTCACTGTACAATAAAGGCAATTATATTAAAAGTATACTATACAGGGTGTCTATAAAGTTCATGTATGATTTACTCTGTAAAACTATTTTTAATTAAAACGTAACCTGGAAATAGACTATAATTTATATAAAACTAGTTCAGTATAATTGGAACATTTAGTAATGTAAAGTCTTAAAGGAAAATGAAAATAACTTAATATCTACTTACCTATCGTCTTTTGCAGTCTTGTCACACTCAATATCAAACTGCCATCTTTCAAGGACCTCACCACTTTCAATATTTGAGATAACTACAACCAGTTTCTGAACCGAACACTTGTACAACCAATCTGAAACACATTTAAGGCCATCTTTTTTTAGTTCACTGCATTGCAAAGCAGCTCTTTTCTTAGGCATTACTTCCTATCCTTAGTAAATGCATTTCTACCACTGCTATTTAACATGTCCTCCCACACACCCTACCTGTAACCTAGCTTAGGTTTTCAAACTCTGAATATCTGTACCACTTACAGTGAGTACTGAACATATGGTAGTTCCATCCTAATCCAAGGTAAGGACAGAGGAAATGGGTATTAATCTAAGTATCACATCAATAAATGAGAAATGATCAAATGACTGCTATTAAAAAGGTATATGGTGCAATGAAAGCATAAAACAGGAACATTTGACCCATTCAGGGAGGCCTGGGAAGGTCTGAGTTTAGCTATTAGTATTATTAGTATTAACAACACCAAACATGCAAAAGGAAGAGGCCTTAAATACTCTAAAGGGAAGAACATATGACCAAAAGACTGAAAGCAGGCCAGTAAAACTGCAATGAAGAAACAAAGGATAAACAGGGTAACGCTGGATAAATAGGAATTTATTTATGTAAAGCCAGGTGGATAAAATTCTAAAAATTACTCTTAAAGACCAGCATAGTCATTCACTCTGTTTGAAGCAGGGCATGATGTAATTAGATTTGGACTTCAGGTAAAAAGGAGTTCTAGGAACACTAGTTAGTCAATCAGTAATTTAAGTGAGAGTTAATGAAAGCTTGTAGGAAGATAAACTGGTCAAAATAGATCAGTAGACAGAGAAAAGATTTAACATTGTTAAAATTTACTAGATTTGGTATGGGAAGCTTGGTGTCTGTAGCTCAGCGGCTAGCTCACCAGCCACATACACTGGAGCTGGTGGGTTCGAATCCAGCCCGGGCTTGCCAAACAATGACAACTATAACCAAAAAATAGCTGGGCGTTGCGGCGGGTGCCTGTAGTCCCAGCTACTTGGGAGGCTGAGGCAAAAGAATCGCTTAAGCCCAGGAGTTTCAAGTTGCTGTGAGCTGTGAAGCCACAGGTCAACACAGTGAGACTGTCTCAAAAAAAAAAAAAAATAGAGTTGTTATGGGAGTTAAGAAAGGAAAGTGATTCAGAGATAGCACCCAAGTTTCTGACTTGTACTTCGTATTTCTGGTCCTACAATTGAGTCATCCATTGACAGGAAAGAGGCTTGGGACCAAAGGCTCCCAAGTTCAGAGATGATCCTAAATTCAGTTTTTATTATGCTTGTAGCATAAAGATATAGCTACTGGATACATGGATCTTGAATAAGGAAAGACTTGGGTGAGATGTAAGTTTATGGGTTGACTACACAAAAGTTAGTAAAGCTATGCACGTATCATAGATCACTTATAAAGAAATTATAAAGAGAGAAGAGGAATTAATCTTGGAAATTGGTATATTCAGGAATAAGCAAATTTTTAAAGTGAAGAAACATCAATCTAGCCATATTTTGTAAATATTTAAGACTTATGAGATACCAAGCTCTCTGCTGCATATTCTTTTTTAAACAAACCTTTAAATGTAAAAACATTCTTAGCTCATGGACAGTATGAAAACAGGCCACCTGTTTGATGTAGCCTGCTACGCCTTGTGACCCAGAGCATAGCATATAACAGTAACTTTTTATTATAATAGTTTTACTCTGAAAAGGAAGTGATTACACAGTAATGTGAAGCAGATTTAGGTTAGGTGGTAATTTGTTCTTTTAAAATTGCAAAGAGGAAACCAGTAGGAATAAGTAAATCAAAACAGAGAAGAAGAAAATACAGGAGGGAAGAAATAGGATAAAGACCGTAAAAAGCTAGAGGCCAAGGACGTTGCTTAACATCCTATAATACACAGAAAAGCACACAAACAAAAGAAACATACAAGCTCAAATGTTAATAGTGCTGAAGGTTGAGAAACCTTGCACTAGAAAATAAAACCTGTCTTCCTTTGACTGTCAGGCTTGAAACACAACCTGCACAAATGTTGAGGGATTCCATTACTGTAGGTAAAATGGCAGGGTAATAGTAACAGCTTATTTATAGAATAATGTAGCTTAAAAGAGAGGCATCAAGCTAACAACGTTTAGATGGTCATCTTCAGAAGGGCATATTAAAACTGAAGTTAAAAAATTTAACTAAAACTATCAGAATGAAGCTACATTTGAAGCAAAAATTCTGAACAAAAATGAATGAATTATTTCTAAATTTAAAAATTCAAAGAAGAACAAGATAGCCACTGTAGTATGGGCAGACAGTCATTTTAGAAGACCAACTGGGAAAAATCAGACAACTGTGAAAGAGAAAACCATAAGAATTTTAGAAGGGAAGAAAGAAATAGATGGAGAATAAATATTCATCCAACAGGTAAAACAGAAATTTCTTGAGGTAAGAGGGGAAAAACAAATGTTCAGATAGAAAAAAACCTTACTGACATACAGGCAGAATTTTTAAAAAGACAAAATGAAAATACATGAAAAAGAAGAAAAGTCTACTAAATGTTATTTTGTTAATTACTACATTTTTTTTTTTTAAGTTTAGTACCTTGGTTGAATCCGTGTTAACTTCCCTGATCTTAATTTAATAACATCAGACTCCAACCAGTTACAGAGAATCAAGACTATATAGCGTATATGTTTTCAAACATGTAATAAACACCATCATAATTATATGGAATTCCAACTTGTTCCATATGGTCATATTAGTGGCAAAAGCCATTTCCAAAGGAATTATTTGATGAAAAACTGTTTTGTTAAGCCATGCCAGATTCATAACATCAAAATATAGTGAAGAAGGATGAGATTTCTTTCTACATATATTATTTACTTCCTCCCAGGTGAGAATCATTATATTTGAGATAGTAGTACATTTTCCAATTTTTTGTACCGAACTGAAAAATGGCCACTTAAGATGCTAGGAAATGTAGATCCTAGAAGGGCTGCAACAGTCAAATTGTTTACAATGATTAAATACCTTTTAGCTGTTCCACCACATTATTTAGGTATTTTTTGAGCTCAAGATCAGTAGTTACAAGCAAAGTGAGTCCGTATTTCTGCACACGAGTAAAAGTTTCAGATGGATATATGCCACGCTGATATAAAATGCTGTTGATGCCAAACGCTGAAAGCAAAAGAAATGTTATAGAGAAGCTGTTATCACTTTTTAACTCTAGAAAATAAAATGTATTTAGATATGGTTATGGTTTCATTGATACTATAAAGTGGTAAAAGACATTTGTGTGTTCCGCTGAAAGCAGAGCAGGTACAGACTGGCATTAAAAAACCGTAAACTCTTGCTTCTAAGTAAAAAAGATACCTGCAATTATGTGGCAATAAAAGAAAAAAATGGCAAAGTGCATTAATCACTGCCAAATTTCACTTCACTGTAATACAAGACCAAATTCAGATTATGTGGTCAGCGGATGTCAAAGACGGCTTTGGCATCCGAGCTGGCACCTGATTGATTAATCCAGGGCCTCAGGCAAGCCTCTCCCTTTTTCCTCCTTTTCTCCTCACAAATCCTGTTAGGTTCTGTTAGAACCTACAGTCAGCCTGACGGAGAACAGAGCTTCCCCAAGTCTTAGACCCCAACCTCAGAATCACCGAGAGGAGGGCCTTGCTAAAAATACACCCCGCGCCTGACCGCAGTCACTCTCCGTCCCAAATCTCGGGGAACAGGGGTGGGAGCACTTGCACTTTTAACAAACGCTCCCGAGAGGCTACACCGCGAGTAGGCCTCGGAAGCACCTAAGCCTCCCGGCTCCACCTTCAGCAGCGCGTCGGGAGGAGGCTCCCGCAGCCGCCTCTTCCCCCGTTACTCCGATGGAGCTGGAGGCCGGAGGCCGTGAGGGCTTCCCCAGACGCGGAGGCCGAGCCACGGGCCTGCGGAGCCGCCCGGACTCAACTGTCCCCCACCCGGCCTGCGCGAGGGCTTACAGAAGAACTCGGCAACGATCTCGGCGCTCCCGCGCAGGGTGATGCCCTGCTCCCGGGACAGCTGCAGCGCCATAGCCAGGTCCCCGGACGAAGGCACGCGCTTCCAGCCGGCAAACAGCAACCGCAGCGGTCCCCGCAGCCGTTCCCCGCCAATCGTTTCAAAAGTAACGACGCAGCACGCCGTCGTACGCAGGCGCGAGGAGCCCCTAAGCCCCGCCCCGCGCGGCGGGGTCCTGCCCTTTGCCTCTAGCGTCCCACGCCTTCCAGAACGCCAGATTCGCGCAGGCGCAGTTGGTGGCTGGGCGGGGCGCGCTCTTCCGGGTAGTGGAGCTGCGGTGGGTACTTGTTGCTAGTTGTCTCTGGTCGTGGTGGTGGGAGAAAAGATGTGCGATCCCAGTTCTAGTGGTTGCGCGCTAGGTCTGTGGACTGGGCGACAAGCAGCACAATTTCTGAACTTGAAAGTATAACAGATACTTTCCAACAGATAACTGTTTGCCAGCCCTGCCTGGAGTTGCCCCAGTGGTCCCTAGCGAGCTGTCTAAACTTCTGCCAGATTCTTTAGGAATTTAAAAACCAACTGCGTGCGCGGCAGCTAAGCCACAGCTTCAGAGCATCTGTTTTCTGTGAGAGACCGCGGCTTTGCTCGAGAAACTGGGTTAGATCTTGAAGGGACGAGCCGCACCCGCTTTTCTGTCCTTTGTTCACGTCTGTCCTGGGCTCAGGGCCCCCCTTTCGGTGGCGGGGGCAGAGTCTGGAAGGCTGGGGGCTGTGTCTGGAGGTTCCTTCTGTCCAGCCCGCTCAAGCTTAGGTGGCTGGCCAGAAATACGGTCACGTTATTTGTAAGGCCCATCAACATTGAAGAATTTTTCAATGAATTTTGACTCAAATTCAGTCACTTTCCATGTTAGGGTGACAGATATTAAGGAAATAGTGCACAGTTAATGTTCATGTCAGTTGTGAAAGGACTGTATTCTAAAGCAGCTTGGAATCTTATTGTAAAATGAAGCCTGAAAAACTTCGATATTCACCAGACATACTGTTATTTATTTATTTGAGAAACAACTGAGTGTGTAACTTATGATGCTGCACAACCAATTACCATAAATTAGTGGCTTTAAAACAACATTCATTTATTGTTTCAGTTCTGCAGGTCAGAAGTTTGGGAATATTATAGGTGGATATTCTGCTCAGACTCTGAACAAAAAGTGGGCTCTCATGTGAGGTTTGAGGTCCTGTTTTAAGCTGCGTGGTGGTTGACAATTTCTTCCTGGTTGTTGAAGTGAGGTTCCTGTTAACCTTGCTAGCTGTTGGCCCCAGAACTAGTCTGGTACCTTAGCCAGGTATCCCTTTCAAAGGCCTTTACACGTTTTCCAGTCTCTGACTTTTAAAAAAATTTTTAATCCCTCAAGTCTGTAACATGTTTGCATCTTTCTGAAATGTTAATGTATTAAAATTTTTTGACCCCTTAGACTGTGTAAGTACCTGCTTTTAAGTATTTTCTTTTTTTTTTTTTTCCAGCTGTGACTCCAGACAGGATCCAAAGAGGAGTTTTAAAAATCTCTTCTCTGGGTTTCGTGGAGATTTACTTTACCCTTCTGTGTTAGCCTCTTAAAGCACTGCATGTAAGGGACAGGAAAGGGTGAAGTATTTTCGTAGCATGTCCTAGTGCTACTTCAGAGCATTTCTTTCATTGTAAATAATTACATAATAATTATGTAAATAATTATAGAGCTTTCCTGCACCAAAAACAAAATCATATCAAGTTAGATCAATCTGAAAGTTTACTGTCAAACAAAAACTACAGGTCACAATCCAGGAGACTTCAAACCAAGTGTTAAGTATGGTCAGAAGCTTGCCAAACAGCAGTTACACCATAGGTTATAAAATATTAAGAAGGCAGTATTTTGATCTTTTTCGTGATTGCTATTCATGCATGTATTCATACATTAAGACTTTTTTTTTATTTGGTTTTGGGTTTTTTTAGGGCAAATAGACCTATGTAAGTTGCTTTGTCTATAACCGATTGGCTTAATTTCACTGATCATACTGACAAAAATGTAAAGCGTATGTTTTGTGTTTGTGACTGGAGATAGTGTTTCAGGAAATCAGAATGATTTAAATTTTGGTTATGCGCTTACGAGCAATTGGCCTTGGGATATATCTAAACTATGGCCTCCATTTTTAACATCTGTAAGATGCATAATGGCATTTAGTGGGTTCTTTACAAATGCTGTGTATTTTTTGAATGAATGAGCATTTGAATATTTGTCTAGGAGAGCTTTATGGAAGAACCTAAAATATTTTCTAATTAGTAGGTTGAATGGATGAATGAGGTCACTTTTAGGGAACTTTGAGTACCCATCTGGGTTGACTAAACTGGAAGTACCAGGGATTTGTAGGTTTTTCAGATTGAAATAATTAAAGGGGCATTTTTTTCCCCCTAACGTAATGGTGGCAGTCTTACAGGACAGTCTAGGGTGATGGTCCTCAAACTTGAGTGTGTAGAAGAATCTGTATTTTTCAAATTCCTGGCTTTTAGTTTCCCTCCCCCAAGGCTGGTTCTGTCCAATGTAATAGTAATTAGCCACAGGTGACAGTTAAGCCCTTGAAATATGCTGGTCTGAATTGATAGATAGTGCAAGTATAAAATACAGATTTCAAAGATTTAGTATTAAAAAAGAATGTAAAGTGTCACATTAATATGTTTTCTAATTGATTACATATTGAAATGTTATTTTGCATGCATTGCATTAAACATATTATTAAAATAATTTCACTTGTTTCTTTTTAGTTTTTTTAATGGGACTACCGAGACATTTAAAATTACTTATGTGACTCATCTTACATTTCTATTGGACAGTGCTCATCTATAGCACGTGTTGTAGGAGTTGACTTGTTTTAACTGGCATCCTCACTGATTCTGATGCAAGTCTTTAGAACACTCTTTGAAAAGCAATGGACTATGGTGGATATTTTAGCACAGGGCTGGGAAGTTGAGAGCCTGGATGAAATAGATGCCAGAGAGGTTGAATAAGAAGGGGTTCATTAGGGAAAGACATTTTGAAACAAGAATTGAGTTGATGGCAAATATACTGGAAGAAATAAATGGTAGTACAGATAGGCCAAAAGTGTCAAACCTATAATACATGTATGTATAGGCAACAGGCCCTGGCGGGAAAAGCTGCCCAAACTCTGAGCTTGTTCTGCTTTTTATTTATCAGAATAAGACTTGAGATTCTAAGAGCTTTGGAGGGAATTCTTCACGTTAACTTTTTGGAACTTGATTGGGCATGGACTCCATCTTATCAAAACATGCACATTTATCTTTATAGAGTATTTCTTGAAAACTTTCAGTTACTTGAGTTTTTTCTTCATAATACAATAAAATTGTTTTAATGCATGTTGTTTAAGGGGAGGCTATTTGGATAAGGAGTCTGTCCAATTAAGACTGTTTCTGAAGAAAATTCAAACAGAATACATAACCAAATTCGTATTAATAAAAGACGTAACTACAAGTGTGTCATAAACAAGCTTATATTTCGTATTAGGATGCTAAAAACAGAAATATTCATTTTCTAAAGCTAAGATCAAATGAAATTTTAGAATTAAGGTGATAACTAATGATTTAGTTGAACAACCTTATGGATAATGAAACCAAGGTCCAGAGTGGCTGGATAGTCAGTCCAAGGTTCACTATCTAGTTAGTGGAATTTTAGTAGAGAATCTAGGGTCCTGATTTGGTCTTCTATTAAATTATATCTTTGAAAACGTGATTTAAAATGCTCCTTTTTAAAGTTTATTTTTAAAAAGATTAACAGATTTTAGGCTAAGGATTTTTACTCAATAATCTGTACACGTAACTTGTCCAAAAATATGGCAGTTACAAAATGAATTTTATGCCGCTACACCAATAGTGCCAGAAGATGGCACTGTTTACATGTAAAATAATACATTTTAATCTTCTAGTGCATGTGCTTCCAGTTAGGTCCTTTAGTTCAGATAAAATGAAGGGAAAATTAGTAGTTTCTAAGGTAGTCATGAATGTGGAATAATTCAGACAAAATGTTGAATCATAATATTAACGTATCACAGAACTGTTATCCTTTTAAATATTTAGTATATATACACACACATACTGGAAACTAGGTACAGGTTGCCCATCCCTAATCCAAAAATCTGAAATACTCTAAAATTGGAAATTTTTGAAGTTCAAAGGAAATGCACATTGGAGCATTTCCGATTTCAGATGCTGAGCAGGTAAGTACATATAATGCAAATATTCCTAATTCTGAAAAAAATCCCAAATCTGAACCACTCCTGGTCCCAAACGTTTTGGATGCGGCATACTCATACTATGTGGGAATAGTATATATGTGATATAGTATGCATTCAATTTACATATCCTCACTTGGAAAAAGAAAACATTTTAGATAATTAAATTACTATTCTCATAGATTTTGAGAGTTTTTCATCAAATTGCCAGTAGTTATTTTAGTTTTGAAGCCAACATCTTGAAATGGTATATTCTCAATTTGATGACACAGTAGCAGATACTTATGATCATTTTAATAAGACATACACATACCAAATTTTGAAAAGTCTTTCTGCACATAAGCTATTTAATTGCATCAGTTTAGGGAGCTCGCTTTATGAAAAAAAAATTTATTTTTGTCTGAAAACTTAAAGAGTTATTTGTTATATGCCTATAAATATATCCATATTATTTTTCACTTTGTGTGAAGGACAAGAATTAAATCTATAATTTTTACTTTGATTATTTAAGGTTTTAATGCTATTTATATTTTTTCATGGACTTAACAACTAAACTGCATAATGTATATCCATGAAAGTCCCATCTTTCCTCCCATGTACTTTTCTCCTAAACACTCTATGATGTGGTCCTCATGCTCACAAAAATAACCCAGTATGAATAGTGGCATTTTATTAATAAGAAATGGCTTAATAAATTCAACAAATATATCTCTATACTGACAGAATTCATAGTTTTTAATGATCCAGTTGTAGACATAGGTTATCAAGATTTTACTTTTAATGAGAATCACTATTATTCAGAATAAGTCCATATGTTCTTGTAATGAAAACACATTTGTAGTTTCTTTTCAAAAAGTATCACTGTGTTGATTTTGAATTATATCATTGCTTTATTATGTCAGTAATAATGTATAGTCATTTAGTAAATCTTTTCATAGCTTAACCATGGCTACATACCTAAAGGTCTAATTTGAATATTATAAAATAATACATTCATACCTTTAGACTTAATGTACACTATATATGGACATTTAAGAAATCAAATATACAGTACGTGAAATATATATTACATAGACCATATATGGAATGTGTGTGTGAGAAGACTAATTCTGCAGTCAATTGGATTTGACAGCACAGTACATATTAAAATATAATTGAAATTCAAAACTGCTCAGAAAAATTTCCGATGTGGAAACTGCCCACACAAAAGCTCTCTGAAGAATTAAGAAGTCATGGCCTACTATAATTAATATCATGAAATTTAATGAGTTAAGTGATTTTATAATTACATGTTAAATTTGGTCAGACATTTTATACCTGTAGTACATTTTAGGTGATTGCTTCTAAACATGTTGTCCTTGGGATTATTGTTATTATTGCTTACTGTGTCAATATACGTGAATTAGTTCTGCTAATAAAACTAAAATGTTTGAGTAAGTAGAAAAATATTTTTAAGGAGTTCTATATGTAAAATAAAATAGATTATAAATTTGCGTCTTTCTCAAGCATTTGTTTTAACCATTGTATAAAACATTTTTGAGAAGAAAAAGCTTTCTGAAAACACACACAAAAAAATCACTTTATTTTCAGTTATCTTTTTCCTATTTAGATAAACTTGGGCTTTTTCAACTAGAAAAGTTTTCTTATAACTTGCCTTATGTTTATACCTCATTCAAACAGTCGTCAAGCTGTATTTATCAGATTAAAAATCAGTCATGCACATTAATTTCATAATTTATGCTGGAGCTTTCAACTTATAAATTGAATGACAGTGATTTTTATTCTTGAATATGTACATAACCTTTTTATCATTGGTCACCAGTAAAAAAAGGCTTTCCTAACTCCAGAGGTTTTAAAGTTGGAGATCAAGTGGACTCAAAATTAAATGATGTCTTTTCATGATTGCTTAGTCCTAACTCAGTTATAAATATAGATGCTAACTTTTTGCATTGAAATAAATGGCAGTTTCTCTGTTTTAAGGTAGTTTTTCACATGATCTAGAATATACCTTCTTTTTTCCAAGTAGAATAATTTTTTTCTTTCTTTTTTTTTTTTATTAAATCATAGTAGTGTACCTGTGTTAACATCATTAAAATAAAACTTGAAGAAAAAGTTTTGTTTAACCAATATTTCTCCCAGAACGGTCTTGCAGACTCTAGTATGAGGAACCATAGGCTAGCATTTGTATGTTTTAAAATGTATTCATAAAATTTTGAGTTTCAAATTTCAGATGTGGTTATAAGTTTGTATTATCAAAAGATAACGAGATTGGGGGTTTTTTGGTTTGAATTTTATATTGACTCATACATTTTGAATTATTCTAAATAATAAGATTCTTAGTCTCTGTTGCAATATTTAATCATCAAAAGCAGCCAAAAGTACAACCACAGCATAGCAGGCAAATATCTTAGGGACTTAGGACATTACTGTTCCTGGGATGCCCGCCTACCTGTCCTACCAAAAAGATCAGGGACGTGGGAAAGGCAGGTCATGGGTCTGTTTGTGCCCCAAGTACACTTGTGGGAGACTGAAACATGGAGGACGGCTTGGGGAGAACTCTGGAAACAAGAATGTACCTTTTTCTTCTCTTTCTCAAATATCTTGTCCAAAATAGTGTATCCCTTCAGTAACAAGTGTAATGAATAAACCTATATAAATGTAGGTTATTTATCTCCAAATTCTACACATTTTCCTCACAGCATTAGGCATTATGCACACACACACACAACTTATCCATGGTTGTTAGAAATTTAAAAAGATGAGAACAAATAATTAAAAAGGAATTCTTTTTTATCATTAGAAAACATTCTTTTTATTTTCACTAAATATATTAATATATTAAGACTTATGTGCAAATATGCTTCATTACTTTCTAAAATCTTAGTTTCATTATTTTTGAAAGAGTGATTTAAATGTCTGATACCTCGGCGGGGGGGGTTGTTAGTCTGGGGAGTTTGTGCTTTTTGGCCATCACTGCTGAAAACAGATACATCATAAAGATAGAAAGATCCAAATGGGAGAAAGTGCACTGTTAACTTATTTCTTTTTATTTACCTGTATTAGCAAGTATGCCAAGTTTTTGTTGAAGAGGGAATAGTAAATTTTAATTTTACTTGTGCCAATTAGGTGTTCTTACAAGATAATTAAAAGGTGATATATGAGATTTTTATAATTTCAATGAAAACTCTAAAAGCAAGAGTTTAAGCAGTTTTTGTGACCCAATTGTTAAAAATATCAAAGCACAATACATTTTATTAGTTGAGAATTAATTTAACAAATTGTTTCTACCTTTTAATTAGTTTTGGAACTAATTTGTAATTTAGAAAAATTATAAATAGTTTAGAGAAATCTGTCCAAATTTTTCTTTTCTTTCTTTTTTTTTTTTTTTTTTTGGAGACAGAGTTTTGCTTTGTTGACCTTTGGTAGAGTGCTCTGGCATCATAGCTCACAGTAACTTCAAACTCTTTGGCTCAAGTGATTCTCTTGCCTAAGCTCCCAAGTAACAGGGACTATAGGCACCTGCCACAACACCCAACTATTTTTAGAGACAAGGTCTTGCTCTGGCTCAGGCTGGTCTCCAACCTGTGAGCTCGGGCAATCCACCTGCCTTGGCCTCCTATCACCAAAATTTTCAATTGTGCAGGTGGGAAGTTTGTCTTTTTAAAAAAGAAATAGTTTGTGAGAACCAGATCAGCTCCATTTTGTTGTTTCCACATAAGTTCCGTTGTAACCCTCCCCATTCCATTCCTAGTTGCTTAAACCACACCCGCAGGGCCCACCCTGCAACCTTTCTCATTCTTTTCATAGTTACTCAACCAAATAGTGTTAAGGGACCCTCCACCCCTCACCTGTACCAATCCAAATTCACCTTTACTAATGAAATCACCAACCACCAATGAAAAGTGTACTCGTATCCAACCCTACCCCTCTTGCTTTCTGTACCCCATAAAAACTGCCTTCACCCCGAGTTTGGGGCTCATCCTCGGCTTTGCATGCCAGGAGAGTCCAGGCCCGGGGCCCCCGGGCTTCCCGGGTCTGTAATAAATCTCATCTTATGCCCTTTACACCGAGCGAGTCTCGAGTTTGTCGGTTGGGGTTAATTTGGGAGGCTTTCTCGGACCCAACAAGTTGACTCAAACATGCTCTTTCAGTAGCATGAGTGACTTTTGAAAACCATTTACTTGCTCGTTAGTTTTAGGAGTCACCTTTTCTTTGAAAAACAGAATGAGGAAGTGTTGATTTTTCTGAAATGGCTAGATGGCACAATATTGCAAAGAGATAGGACCAGTAAATCTGGAAAAGCTGACCTTCATTTCTTCATGATCATGACCCATGACTTTCTGACATGCAGACTGAGTATGAATGTCAGCCCAGTTTTCAAATTTTAGTAAAGCTTATCTTATTTTTTTTTTTTTTTTTTGGTTTAAAAATAATGTAAGTAGAAAAGTTGTAACATTCTTTCTGGTACCCCAAAGGATTATTTTGTGTGCATGTTTGTGGTCTGACAATTAAGTTTATGAAATCATCCTAGAAAAAAAGCCACACACCTTATTGGTGAATATCACTATGGTTACCTTCAAAGTACTCTCTAGGGAAACTATGTACCAATGTCAACTTCTAGTCCATCCTTTAAAGCAGTACTGAACTCTTTTTCTGGAATGACTATCAGAGCTTCACTACAAAGTAGTAGTGAACAAAAGTAAAGAAGGTTTGAAGTTTGCCAAGACTTTCTGGAGAGGCTAGACAATGTTTTGGGCCAGTTATTACTGATGATGAAACGTGGGTGGACCAATACGATCCTGAAAGTGTCAGATTGCACAATGGAAGTCATCCAATTTTCCATATCCAAAAAGTCCTGTCAGTCCAAATCAAGCATCAAAATGATGTTGCTGACCTTTTTTTTTTTTTTAAATTATTTAATGTTAGAGGGATCATTCAATTATGGATTTGTACTGACTGGACAAACAGTTAACCAACTTTACTATTTGGAAGTGCTGAAAAGGCTGCACAAAAAAGATGAAAATGAACTGAACATTTTGCTAACAGCTCATGGCTCTTGCATCCTGACAGTGCACCAGCTCACATGGCACCTTCTGTGTAAACAAATAACTGTGTTAGAACACCCTACTCACCTGATCTGGTTCCCAGTGACTTTTTTCTTTCCCCAAAGATAAAATATTGGAAGCAAGACATTTTGATGACATTCAGGACATCAAGGGTAATGTGATGACAACTCTGATGGCCATTTCAGAAAAGGAGTTCCAAAATTGCTTTAAAGGTTGGACTAGGAGCTGGCATTGGTGCATAGCTTTCCCAAAGGAGTACTTCAAAGATGACCATAGTGGTAATTCAGCAATGAGGTATGTAGCACTTTTTCTAGGATGAGTTCACAAGCTTAATTGTTAGACCTCATATTCCACTTTGTAAGACATTAATTTAAATAAGGTATACAGAAGTCAGGCACTCTTGGTTGGGAATGGTAATGTTCCTTGCTTATCCCCTCCCCCAGGTAAAGGTATAGTTAGGATGGCTGACCTGCTTCCCTATGTGGAAATCTCAGCTATCTTTCTTTATGCTGGACTCTCCCAGGGCAATGCTGTGAGGCAGGTATTCTTTCTCATTGGGAAAGAATACTCCACTCTTTTGAACCCTACACATTTACCACTTAAATATGCTCAAGACATAGAATAAAAGCTCTTTTAGGAGTTTCATTAAAGTCTTATGTGATAGAATTCTACTCGATCTTATGAAAAAGAACTTTACTGTTGGTGGCATAAAGGTGGATATCATGGTTCTGTTAAAGAAGCAGGAATCTCCAACCTCTACCAATTGTAGAGTTCCCAGCCAGATATGGAACAGAAGGATGTCCCCCTACATGTCTAGAGAGACTTTTTAGAAGCAAAATATCTGAACAATTTAAGAATTATATATGTATATTTTCCTGAACTGTAAAATAGGGTAACAATAGTCCTTGCCACATAAAATTTTTGTATTACATGATCTAATTCAAATGAAGCTTTAGCTTAATGTTAATATTCCTGTGGTTCTTGTTAGTTGTTGTTACCAAGGTGGCTTTTCACTCACTAGTCCATGCATATTTCCTGCATTTGGTGCATAGTTAGTCTAGGACAGTGATTTTCAACAGTGTGCCATGAAAGAATGTTAGTGTGTCACAAAAAATTTTAAAGATCATTAATTATTTTTGAAAGAATTTCAAACCACAGTAAGTATATTCTATTTTTTTACTCTTTTTTTGATCAACATAATTTAAGAGTGCCACAGAAGTTTAACTGTAGGTTCAAGTGTGCCATGTGATAAAAAAAGGCAGAAAAACACTGGTTTAAGATAATGAAAGGAGGCCTTAGATAACACAAATTAAGTCACAGATGGTGACATGTCATGACATAGAAAATATAATGATGATAGCTAACATTTATTGAGCATGTACTATCTGCCAGGCACTCACCTTTATGCTTTACAGGAATTAATCCCTTCATAAGCTCATGAATTAAATATTATTACCTGAATTTTATATAAGGAAACTGAGTTACAAAAAGAAGCTGAATAATTTATCTAAGTTGATTCATCTAGAAGAACTGAAGTAAAATCCAAGTAATCTAGATGATAGCAAAATATGAATCCTGAAAGTGTGGAAGGTCTGACTATATTTTAGATAATCTACCTGAGGCAAACTATAGTGGGTCCTTACAACCCATCTTTCCTCCATCTTTGATGTGAAATTCCTGAGACCTATCCAGCAATTCAATCCAGTGGAACGAAAAGGCTGGAAAATCAGAGTTGGAGCAAGGGCTCGAAGCCAAAATAGAAGAAGAGTAACAAGAGGTGGGGTCCAGGGTAAAATGTTGGCTCTTCTGGCCAAGAGTTGGCAGCCAAAAGGGGCACCTGACTAGAGCTGCCAAAGTAGAATTTTTTTTTTTAAATTTTGTGCATTAAACAAATGTTCTGGCCAAGGACTAGAAGGGTAATTGAAATCCACCCTCGTGTTTGATTTGCCAACTCTACTGATAGTTCTGTCAAAAGTAAACAAGAATGTTTAGTACAGTAGGAATGTATAAAGATGACAAATTTAAAGGGTATCTGGAAAATGTGTTCAGATGTGTTAGGTTGAACTCTGAAGATTAGTCTGGATTCCTTGGGATCATAATGGTGATGATAGGTAAATTTGTGGCATTGGATTAGTTTTCCTTCGAGTGATTTTAGGCCAGGAGAAGAAAAGATCCAGGGAGGGAATTGGAGGCAATAACTAATAAAATGACATATGGAGCAAGAAGAGGCAGGGAAGAAAACTCAGAAGGAATGGAGACATGGGTGGCAAATCGTGAGAGGAATGTCTTAAGAACATAATTAGGTGGGAAAATATTATTTTGGTAGTTTAGTACACAATTCAGCAAAAATAAGAATGACTCAGCAAACTCATAGATTCTGTGAGGATCTTTGGTAAATTACGAGTAAGAAATTCGAGTCATGCATTAGGGATAAAAGTCTTTCTCAAGGAGTTTAGAAGTGAGGGATAAGAAGATGGAAGCAAAAGTTTGGTAAAAGAAATGGAGAGTAGGAGAACCAATAAAAATAATTACTGAGTCTTGGGAATTTTATTATTAAGCTATGTGGAGGAAAGATTTCACAGTCCAAGTGTGAAATATAAAAACTGAAGTTGAAAGCTGGAAAGTTGTAACTAATAGAGCCAGCCACCTGAGGCCATGGAGATCAGTGGCATCGAGGTCCTCAGTGGGGAATAAGCCTCAGAAGAGACAAATCCCTTTTGGAAACTGAAAATAAGGAAGAAAGGAGAGTTGAGGTTATAGGTAAAGTTTTATTTTTTTCTGGAAATGCAAGTGAAAGATGATCTTTAGCTTCTCAGTGGAAGAAGAGTCAAGATAGGGAAGTGGAAGAGGAGGAAGACAGAGTCAAATAAGTGATAAGAATTAGAAAGATTTGGGGGGCAGCCATGGTGGGGAATGGGTTGCGAAGTCAACCAAGGAGAAATAAAAATCCAGAGCACAGTACCTCAACAGATATTTATTGAGCACTATTTATCTTACGGTGCAGTACTATATAGATGAAAAGGGGGAAAAAAGAAGAGTGTTTGTCAGATGAATCTAGTTCGGGAGTCATTATACAAAAATAGCTTACAAGGAGGTACACGATGGAAATGAATGTATACAGTAGTTGCAAAAAGAATTCAGAGATAGCTAAAGGAATGTTTCTTGCAGTATGTAAAACTTACTGCTTAGAACTTTGGCAGGCAAAGGTGGGTGGCATTTAGGGAAGATTTAATAGAGAACATAAAGTCCAGTCTGGGCTGTAAAAAAGAGGTAGAAAAAAGCCTTCTTAGGTGTAGGTATATAGGGAGGATATTACTGGTACAGAACTTAAAATCAGTGGAACTAAAGTGTGTTAGCATCAGACTAGTGCACTTTTCCCTAGGACAGAGTCTTTATGTAATCAGATAAATCACATGTAGATCCTCTTTCTACAGAGCCTTGTGTGGCAGGCTAAAAGTTTAGACATTCCTCAGGAGACATTTAGGAGCCACTGAAGGTTTTTGTAGAATTATATTATGTGGGCTTGGTGCCTGTAGCTCAGCGACTAGGGTGCCAGCCACATACACCGGAGCTGGCGGGTTCAAATCCAGCCCAGGCCTGCCAAACAACAATGACAACTGCAGCCAAAATATAGCCAGGTGTTGTGGTGGGTGCCTGTAATCCCAGCTGCTTGGGAGGTTGAGGCAAGAGAATCATGTAAGCTGAAGAGTTTGAGGTTGCTGTGAGCTGTGATGCCACAGCACTCTACCCAGGGCCACATACTGAGACTCCATCTCAAAAAAAACCCCCAAAACAAAAAAACAGAATTATATTATGTGAACAATATAAAGTTGTGTTTTAGTAATGTTATCATGGCAGAGGTGAATACAGATTGGAAAGGTATAGTGACAGTCCAGGTGTGAAGCACTCAAGACTTAATTATTTTAAATTCTTCTTCATTGTTTAAATATCAGAGAGTACCATAATTAGCATAGTTTGGCCTCATCACCATAGATTCATCAATTCCCACCTACCCACCTTTTCCTGAGCTTCCATGTCTTTGATTTCTGGGCCTTTAACCTTTCCACATTTTCACTCTTCAGCTCTTGTCTTTCATTATTCTTTTTCTGTATGAGCTTTCTTGCTCTTTGTTCTGACTTTATTCTGAGGATAGACCTACACACTTTAGCCTTGTCATAAAGACTTCCAAGAAACTGATGGGCTATGTCATTCATTTCCTAGTGTTATTGATATATTCATTCCATAATATTTGCTTAACTTTAGTGGTTACTAATGTTTTCTGACATCCTATTGCGCAAGATCAATAAAATATCTTTGCCTTTTTTTGGTGTTAGGACTAACAGGTAAGTGCATTAAATTTAGTGTAGCTGTATTTGTAAGCTAGGGTGACCAGACATCCCGCTTTTCGCGGGACTGTCCCAATTTTTAACAATTTGTCCTGTGTCCCATGGCATTTTTAAAAAGTCCCGATTTTTGGAAAGAATGCATGAACGGGCAGGAGAACAGTAAGGGAATATATGGTTTTCGGCTGCCATGTGGCTATTTCACCAGGATATGAGTTTTATATTATTTTTATTAATTATATAATGTTAAACTGTAATAATAACAAATAATTGTTGAGAAGTGATTATCAAGAACTGCTTATCAAAGTTTGCATTGTTGTCAGGCCCTGCTCCCCCCACCCCCCCACCCACCCCCATGGTGTCCTGCTTTACCAATGTTAAAATCTGGTCACCTTACTGTAAGCATAAGATAAGGATAGTAGTGTGTGAATCCTGTAAGTTTTGTACCACTTACTGTTTTCTCTCAATTTTAATTTAATTTGACAGTCTGTAAAATTAAAGTCAGAAATTCATATATTTTAGTTTGATCTTTGTGGTTTTCTTAAAATACCAAAATGTTGCTGTTGGTTTCTGTCTGTATCAACTGTTTTCCTATTTAATCAATTATCTACTTCTGCCTTCTCTTAAGGAGCCTTACTGTCCAAAAAATAGTGAATATTAAAATATATAGTGTAAAAGCATACAAGAGTTGAAAAATGAATAGAAAGGAGTTTTGATTCTGAAATATGGACATATTTACACACACGTACTATGCTCCTGGAACCATGTGACTCTCTGAGAACATTCCCTTTAAGGCATCATTATAGTAGTTTCTAAGTGTCATTTTTCAAGTAACTTAAGGCTTTAGAAAGTAGAAATTCTGAGTAATTATGCTTAATGCAAATTGTACTGAAAGCAATAAGAAAGCTTTGAGTGGTAAATTTGACTTTTTAATTATAAATGAGATATTTTATTAAGAATTCAGTCCTGTCCTTCTGCTTGAACACTTCTACTTGAAAGCTTTTTCTTTCCTTTTTCCCCTCTTTGAAAGAGGACAATCAAACTCGTTTCAACTTCAGAGTTCAAGAAGGGGTGAAAAAAATGAATAGGGGGGAAGTCTTCATTCTGGAAAATGGATCCATTTTGAAGTTCAACTGGGGAAAACTGCATAGATATTTTACAATTTTTGTATACAAAATTGTATCTAACTTCATGATTAACTTGATTATTTGATTTATAATGTAGACAAAGTGTAATGTTTCTAACAGCCCATGAATAAACACTTCTTCCAAGCTTGACAGATTAAGTGAAAACAAAGGGAGTGAACAAAAAGAGGAGGGGGTCATGAATCTGTATCTGCATGGAGGAAGGGGCAGTACTTTTGGGGAGTGCAATTTACATGAGCATCTGGGTCCTTTGTCATGTTTTGGATGGATGACCTGAGTCTGATATATTGTGAATAGCATTAACAAAGGTCTGGTTGTCAAAGGCTAGAAAGAAAAATGCAATTAGCCACAGCAATGAGGTGATGTCTGTGTTTGGGGGGAAAGAACCGATACCTAAATGGCAATAGAAAACACTGAAATGATACCATTAGCAAAAGCCCTATTTGTGACAGAGTGTATGTATGTTTGTGTATGTATGCATATTTATCTATTATATTGTCATCTGAGCTCAGTGAAATATGACAAAAATAGTCATTTGGGGGTACTATTTGTTTAATGTGATAAGAATAAATTTTTTACCTGTTACTAAAGAAATAACCTCTGCACAATGAATTTCTAACTCATACCACATTGATTTCACCAAGCTGATATTTGCAATTCTGTTTGTTTCTATGTAAAGAAAAGTTAGAATTAAATAAAAGTGCATTGGCGTCCAATAGAAGTTTGCTCTTTTTGGGGTCTCATTTTTTTTCCCTTGTAAACCATGCCATCCAGAGTAGAGAACCATATCTAATCTCCCAATTAGGTCAGGCCCCAGGGTAATCAATCTCCTTAACAGCAGATGCCTTGTTTTAGCAAATGAATGGTTGGTTTCAAAAGAAGTTTTGTGTTGAGGGAAGACTGCAGTTGGCATGGGTGATTAGAACTCTTTTAAACTTTATAAAAAGCTTCTGTAGATTGTTTTATGCCCACATTTTGTGAACTAAAGTAAATGCTGCATATATCCATCTTGAAATGAACATGGTAGGAACTTTATACAGCCAATGAGAGCATCTACATGCATATAAATGGAATGATTTGAAGTCAACAATTTGAGCATTTGAATTGAACTGTGATTTTTGATAAAATCTAAAACTAATTATACATTTTGCTCTTCATATTTACTATGTTCCTTAAAACAATATTATTAGATTAACAGTGTTTAAATTGAAAATATAATGACAAGTTAATATGATTTTCATATTATTGCTCAGACTGCCTTCCTATTAGTTTATACTTTTCTTCATTTGTAATGCCTTTTCAGTTCATGTTTTTACTGCATATAAATGGTCAGCGTGTGAGATAACTTTGAAGTCAAGAAGAAATAATTTTAAAATTAGAGTTTATGCACAATGTCTTTTAAGTCAAAACTATAGCTTGACTTTATTTTGCTCACACGTAATCTAAGATATATTGAAATATAGTGAAATAATTTAAAATAGTATAAATGGAAAAAAAAACCCTAAAGCTTTAATGCATTGTTTTTGATAATTATTGTTGAAAATGATTTTTGGAATCTGTCACTGGTACCTGAAATAATACATAAAGTCATTTGAGAGGCTATGTAAGTACCTGATATCTTTTTTAAGATTGCAGATTGTATAAACAAAAATATCAAGTTATAACATTTGCAAGGTAGGTGAGTAATACATTCACCAGCATATTTTGGATTTTATTGTTTTGACTTTATTAAATAGCGGTCAGTTCTGCCAATTTTTGTCCTCTTCTACAAGTGAGTTCAATCTGTCTCATCTATGGGAAGGGGACATTTTCTACAGTGAAGGCCGATAAAACATTTGAGGAAACACTAAAAAGAGCTGCTCTCTAAATTAAGAAATATTTAACGCCAATTACTTCTTACTTTTTCATACAACTTAAATATTAGTAGATATATAGGATTGTATTACTTTTTTACGTAAGATTTTAAAGCTAAATGGGTAGAAATTAGTGAGATAACTAGATTTTCATACAAAATTTTAAAAATACAGACATTCTTGGTAACACAAAAATACCAAAAAGCACTGTGATAATTCACTTTTGTTTATTCTAATTTGTAACAGCATTTTCATGTCACTAGAAGTGCTTTGGCATATTAATAATCTTAACGTTTTTAACTACAAAACAGTTGGATGTCCAGATCTATTACTCAGTCACAGTTTAGATTTAAAACTTAATTTAGTGATTTATATAATTGCATGTAAGGCAATTTACCTTAGGTTTAATTAAGTTAACATTAATTTCATACAATAGATTTCTTACTCAGCTTCCAGTGATCTTTCAGAATCCAGAGATTTCTGAACTGAATTTTTACATGGTGCTCTTACAGCTAAGTTTTTACATGAGTTACACACACACACGAGTATAATATGAAAAAAAGTCTGAAAGAAGATAAATATATGAACAGTACTACAGTACTTTTGGGCAGTGAATAGATTTGTAGAATGTTCTTTATGTTAGAGTTACTTTTTTTTATGATTACAGCAGTTGACCACCTTCCTATATCAAATGCCTCTGAATTGACCTAATTTTCATAGACCAGACATGCATGTAATCAGTTCAGTAGGCCTAGTTCCTTATGTTACCCACTTCTGTATATTGACCAGTTTGTTACAGAGATTCTATTGTATTTTGTAATTAGGGAAAACATAGCTAACTTCAGTTTCAAAAAACATAAAATATTATAGTCCAAGCATTGGTGATAATATTATTTTACAATAATTTTTTAAGAAAGGTTGACAATGATTTTTCCTTGTCTTCTTGAATGTCTGTAAAAACCTAAAGGGGCAAATAACCTGTTCTTTCCTTGGCATTAGTAATTTGCTTATGGTGCTGTTACAAACCACTCAGTGAAAATTACAATGTAATAATTGTAAACTATCCCAAGTATGTTGTGCTTAAAGAATCCAAGGAATAACCCAAGAGAACAACTAGTAAGCCTGGTAAACAGAAGTGGTACCTGCTCAGGATCTCAGGACCCCTTTACACTCTAGTAAATTATTGAAGACTCCCAAAGAGGTTTCGTTTCTGCAGCTTTTATCTGTCAGTATTTATCATATTGGAAATTAGAATTGAGAAATTTAAAATACATTTATTAATGCATTTAAAAATAGTGAAAACACATTACATATTAACATACATTATGTAACTTTTCTGAAAAACAAAACAAACAAAAAATATGTACATGTACAGTAAGAAGAGTGGCATTTTTATAAACATCGTTAATATCTGGATTAATAGAAGATGGCTGGATTTTCTTACCTGCTTCTGCATTCTGTTGGTTGCAATGTGGTATTTTCATTGAAGTACAGAAAAAAAATCTAGTTTCACATAAATACATAATTAGAAAAGGGAGGAATATTTTAATAACTTTTTCAGATGATGTGGACATTCTTCTTAACATTATACCAAATCTCAATAAGAGATAGTTTGTTACAGATCATTTTCATCATGAAATTCTCAAACCATATAAATAAATTTTTAAGACTGTTGAGCCTAGCCTGTTTCTCAAGAAAGAGTTCTAAAACAAATCTAACTTTTGCTTTAAAGAACAAGTGATAGTAATCCAATAATAATAAAACAATCCAGACCACATTCTGAAGGGCGTTTTAACAGTTTAATTTTCATGAAAGTTAATATTTCATCAAATACTTTCTAAAACATCCAAGTACTGCTTTACTCTCTAATCTTGATTTCTTAATTATTAGGTAAATTTACATTAACATTTATTACTTATTTTATGAACTAGCTTTAAAAGCCTTTGCTTTTCATCCTTTTGAAGGTAACTTTATGTGACTGCATTACGTAGATATGAGCACTATGAGGGGAAAAATAAACTTTTATCAGTGATTTTTGGCATGGGTCTCCACTGTTCTAGATTTCTGTCCTCCCTACATGAGGGAGTAAGTACAAAAGAAAGTAATTTCTAAACAAAAGCTTTGCTTCAGCCCTGAGAACCAAACTATTGATTTCTAAAAGAAAATGTTTGTTTCAGTGGTAAATATTTATACCAGAAACAGAAGCCAAAATGCACATTTCCTTTTATGACACTCATATAATATGTCAGACATTATTAACAATAATTTAGAATACTCCCACACTTTGCTTTTGATGGTGTTTCCTTTCTTTGTAAACATTTATAGAAAATGTTTCAAAAATTCACTGATTATAAACACTCTTTAAAAGCCCTGTTTATGAGGGATTTTAAAATGGGGTCCAGTTATTTCTAGTATGAGACCTCTTTTTGTGAATGGCAAAAACAATGATGTCTTTACTAGTAGGTCGAATAGCAGTGCTAGAAGATGTGATCATGAGGAAACCAGTGTTTGCTTCCTGCCACTGTCCCAGAATAGATCAGGTTCCTTTATCCTGTACTCTCATTTCTGCCACCTTGGATTTCCACTAGATGTACTAATTGTGGTTTGTAATTATCTATTTGTACAATTGTTGACTAAAGTCTGCCTCCCTCACTACACTACAGGCTCCAAAAAGGAAGCTTCCTATTTTCACCAGGACCTAGCACAGTGTTTGACACATAATAGGAACTCTATAATAGTTGCTCAATATGTGAATGAATAAATAAACACTACTGAGCAATCTATGGACTTGATGTTCCCCAGAATATTTTCCTGCACCTTATATATTTTGGGAATTCCCCATCCTTCTTGAAACTGGCTTTTATGATAGGTCTTCCTTTTTCCCCTCACCTCCTTGACTGTTCCATTCTTGCTTTGTTACTTGTTTTGTTTTAATTTCAAATTCCTTAAGGCAAGCATAAAATTCTGTCTTGCCCTTCACAATGTTTTTCTGTTTACAAACTTTTCCTCAATTAGCCATAACCTCTGTGATTCTCAAGTCTAAATCTCCCATCCCCATCTCTTCCTCCAACTATGCTATTGCGTGTTACAGGCATTCACTATTTTACTATATATTTTACTTGGATGTCCATTCTTTTTAATGTAAAGACTTCCATGACTACATTCATCACCTTGTATGCTAAATCAGCTATGCCCTGCTGGCCTGTGTGCCCTCAGAAGGGATTCTCTTTCTACATTTGTGCTGCTTTCATCTTTGCTTTCTCTGATTTTTTTCAGGTCTTTCACTCAGGGTCTATGTCTCCATCTCAATTACACTAGCTTACAACTTGGCTATGTCATTCCCTTTTTTTTTTTTTTTGAGACAGAGTCTTACTTTGTCACTCTGGGTAGAGTGTTGTGGCGTCATAGCTCACAGCAACCTCAAACTTTTGGGCTCAAACAATCCTCTTGCCTCCGCTTCCCAAGTAGCTGGTACTATTGGCGCCCACCACTCATCAATCTCACTTACTGCTAGACCATTATCCTCAGAGGCTTAAAGAGGCTTTAAAATTTTTTTTAAAGCCCCAAACTGTGAAATGGGTAGAAAGCACATAAATTTGCTTCATCCAGATAGCCAATGGATTCTCAGGAAGAGTTTGTGACAGAATATTTTGTGTTGAAAATGAATTGCCAATGTACTTACAGAAAATAGTAGGCCAAGTTTTGCTGAGTGCTTTGAAAATGAAGAATACTTACAGAAACTAGCCTATTTAGCAGACATATTTTATCACATGAATAAATGACCAAGTTTTTGCATGATCCTGGAGAAAAACTTTTTTTAAAAGAAAATGACAAGATTCTTAGATTTAAAAGGAAACACTCTGGAACAATCTCCTTTTCAAAGGAACTCCTGAAATGTTTAGAGCCTCTTGTGCTTACTACTGATGATCTAAGTCTCAAGTCTTTCTAGAAACCACCCGGAAGAACTGCAAAACCCAATTAAATAGCATTTTGTCTCTTTTTGCCAGCACTAGTGCATGCCTAGGTGAGGAACACTTTCTTGAAATCTACTCAGCCTGAGATTCTTCTGAAAGAAGAGAAAAAGCTTGCCTAGTCTTAACAGTTGTGGATTTCTGTGAAATGAGAGTGTCCTTCAACTGAGTGCTCATGCTCACATACAATGAGGGCTCCCTCTCTGGAGCTTTTAAATTTGAAAGTTTTTCCTAGGGTAAGGTGACCAGATGTCCCGCTTTTGGCAGGACAGTCCCAATTTTTAACAATTTGTCCCATGTCCCGCAGTGTTTTTAAAAAGTCTTGATTTTTGGAAAGAATGCATGACAAGCTAGGGAATGGCAGTAGAACAGGAAGGGAATATACAGTGGCTGCTGAAAAGGTTAATGTAACTCCATTTGGAAATGAAGAGGTTAATGTAACTTCATCTGGAAATGAAAAGGCTAATGTAAACTCCCTACTCCCCTCCTGGGCAAGGTCACCCAGGTGGAATCGGTATCAGAAGGAGACTGGCTCCCTCCCTCACTTCTAGGCAAGGACAATTAGCTCAGAAGGAGCCAAACTGTCTGGAACAAACAAGTACCTCCCTCCCCAGAGAGTCCCTAACCATAAACAGCTCAGCCAATAGCAGTCCAGCCTGACAAAAAACCTGATGAAATTCCTCTATGCATTTTAAAAACCTCAGCTCGCTTCCCTAGGGGGTCACCCTTCCTCTAGTCACGCTGAAAGGAAGAGTGGCCCAGGAATATGCTTGCAAAATAAAGCACTTTTTGTCTTTACATGTGTGTGATGGTCTCTCAGCAGCAATTCTGGTCCCAACACTGCCATGTGGCTATTTCGCCAGGATATGAGTTTTATATTATTTTTGTTAATTTTATAATGTTAAACTTTAATAATAACAAATAATTCTTGAGAACTGCTTATCAAAGTTCACATTGTTGATCAGTTGTTAGAATTTGACCACTATTGTTTGGACTTAATGAACAATGGCATTTTTTGGCATTGGCAACCATGAAAACATTTTGTAACTGTCTCTCAGACGATACACATCATACTGTGTGCTAGTGCTAGTTAAACAAGTGATGTCAACAAATCAGCTGTTCAGATAATTTAGGTAAGTCATTTATTTATTTATTTCATGAATTTAGCAGACAGTACTTGTATTATTTATGTTTTATAGTGGCGGCAAAAAGTCTAGCACTGGCCTTGAAAATGACACTTATGACTTACAAGGTATCATTATTAAAAAAATATATTGATAAGGAAAAGGTTAACTCTTGGGCATCAGCAAAAATCATAATAGAGAAAAAATGGTTAGAAATATTTCATCATTTTGAAACAAACCATGTTCCATACAATAATGCACTAACAATTGTGGGATACCTGCTGTCCTTACCGGGAACTAATGCTGCGACTGAACGTTTTTTTTTCTTTTTTTTTTTTT
>NW_003852559.1:1274568-1293490 GCF_000181295.1 Otolemur garnettii | reverse complement strand
GTGTTGAGACTTTGAAAGCCATTTTATGTGTGAAATATAATTTAACAAATTCTTATGAAAAATTTCTTGACCTTTTAAAGAATGACAGCAATCTACTAAAAAAAATTCACTCAAATGAGAAATATGCCAAAGAATAAAATAATACTATACATAATTTTTTTTTCTTTTTTTGGCCAGAGCTGGGTTTGAAGCTGCCACCTTTGGCATATGGGGCTGGTGCCCTACTCCTTTGAGCCCCAGGCACTACCCTATACATAATTTTTTTTAATATATTACATTTGTAAATTGTACTTATGTTGAAATTAAAAATATATATATTACAATACTATTTTTGCATTCTATGAAATTTTTTATTGCTCCATATAGATCAAATTTTTAATTTAATTAAGAACCCCCCCTACTCCTTTCCCCACCACCCCATCAATGGTGTCCCGCTTTACCAATGTTAAAATCTGGTCACCTTATCCTACGGCTTCTCCTGAGTAAAGTGATTGAAAAGGGCTGGAAAGATTCAGACAACAGCGGTCTCTTTAATAAACTGTCTAGATTGAGACTATAAAAATAGGTTTTGGAGATAGGTTTATTCCTAAACATTAGAAAAGTTACGAACCATTATAAATGTTAAGGCTTCCCACAGAAGTGGCCATGTTTGTTTAATGGATAGTGAACATGGGAATATATTTTTATCCTACCTAGTGGTTCTGCTTGGTAAACCAGATGAGAAAGATTTGAGAGAGATAGAGAATAGGACCTCCATTGTGTATCTTCAGATGTTTAGAATGTTAACTCTTAATGAGGCTGAAATCATCTCAAAAGGGTTGATAAAATTATTATTAGTATTATTTGGGGGAACGAGGAAGATAGGGTTTTGGTGCCTTTTTCAGCAGACCCCAAGACAAAGGTACTTTTATTTTGATAGTGCAAAACAGAAGGATTATGGGAATAAAATAGAACACACAACTCTGGAACTGGGTTCCTTTTACTTTGTAAAATCTGCTACTCTACAGAAAGATTTGGATTTTATAATTTGTTTTTAATCATCTTTTGTATTTGGTAAGACCCAGGTATGATATAAGCTATTCCTTCCCACCTGTAAAATAAGTGTATACTCTTGGGATCTGAATTCCTTCATTAAAAAATTCATTTTTAGGTTTATAACCTGTTTATTTCCAGTGACATTTGAGCATGTTATTTTATAAATGATGAGATTCTAGGGGGTTTTGAGCACTTTCTTTTTCTTTTCTTTTCTTTTTTTTTTTTTTTTTTTGAAGTTTGTTGAGGAAAAAGGTTCCCTTTTTTTTTTTAAATAACTTGTTTTGCTTTATAGAAGAAGAATGTTAGACTTTGTATTTTTAGCATGTTTCTCTAAGGTTAAACATGATTTTCAAATGGTGTTCTTGTATTGCTTTCGGTACAGTCAAATATTCAGCTTGTTTATCATAGTTTTTGATGTTTTCAGAAAAATCCAAATAAATTTGTTTGCCTTTACTAAATTTTCTGCCTTCTCTTTGAATCAGTCATTCAAAACTTGTGTAAGCAATTGCTGTCTACATGAATGAAGCCCTTTAATTTGGCATTATCCAGAGCTTCAATCTTATCATCAGCGTACCACTCAGTTCTGAAACTTCTCATTATATAAAGATAGCTGCTCATTTCTTTTTTATGATTGAAAAAGAAATAGAATACTTTATGAAATGATACTTCTTCCTAAAAAAAGTAATTTTCTATGACTCCATGAGATTTTCTCAGGCAGACAAATCATCTTTATCTGAAAATGGGGCATTGAAAATCACAGTCATTATTCCTCACTGCCAATTTTTTTTTCACTCAGTATCCAGTCAAAAGCCCCAAACATAAGCTGCTTTATTTAACTATCTAATATCTTCCATAAAGTTCGATGTAAACACTAATTAAGGAAAATTAATTCCAGAGCCTGGAATTACAAGTTTCTTTTTTCTTATATCCCCTATTGTCCATACTATGGACATTGTCCATACTATTGTCCATTCACTTTGGTGAATACGTGTTGAGGGCCTGATAGTTCTTTCAGGTGCATAGATTGTCCTAGTCCTCATCTATGAACACTTCATAATTTGCTCTGTTCTTCTCACCTTCTTCCTCATAATGTTTTTGGAGGTAACAGAACTCTCTGGGGCTACTTTCACTTCAGTGGACCAAGTGAAAAGAAACGCTTTATGGTTTTCTTCTCTATAAAGTTTTTTTTCTTTTTTCTTGATCTGAAACAGCCTGGGGCTCACCCCAAAACAGCAACTGTACATTGGAAGCTCCCAGAGCTGGTTGACATTACATGGACAAGGCCCAGGGAGCAGCCACATCTTAAGGTCCTGCCACAGGTCTACATTTGGATTTTAAAGTGCTGACCTGAAGGCTTGGCTCAGAGACACAATGAAAACTGCAAATATTCCACTCAGCAACCCTAAAAACACCGAGTTTTTGTCTCAGCCAGACCTGCAAGGTCAGCCAAAGCAGCTAAAAGAGTCTTAAATACATGCCAGATTCTGTGCCCCTGTGGACAGGTTTGGAAGTCCACACAGCCCAGCCCTCGGCCCTGGATCAAGATACTGTGATATCCAATGATATAGTTCCACTCCCCTCAGTCCATTACTTGCTTATTTCTCAAGGTTCCTTGTCCATTTACCAGGATGTTGGAGTTCAGGGTAATCTCTCCCTTTCCCCCCATTTCGAGTCTAGATCCAACCCAAACACAGATGGAAGATTTCATAGAAAAAATCAGCCCTTAATATATCTCTGTGTTTGTTTTTTTTTCTTTTTTTTTGTTTCATCCATGTAATCATTATAGTAAATTAATTTTATGAATTGACATTATCAGTAGCCTTTATTTATTTATTTGTTTATTAAACAAAAAGTTGACTTCTAGAGGCAGAGTATTCTAGACATAGACCTTTTTAATTGAACACTTAGCCTCAGGATTCCATATGTTCACTGAGTGGCATTTTTTAAAATATGTCACTCACTCTTTTTTATAATATAAACCTCCACTAATACTTACTTGTCCATTAATAAATCTACTTACTACCTTTACCTGGGTGAAATACTAATTTATATTTTTTAAGATCTATGATCAAGTAGGTATGCACCCCCAATTTGTCACTGCCTAATACCCAGGTTTTTTGTTTTTTGTTTTTTGAGACAGAGTCTTACTTTGTCATCTTGGCTAGAGTGCCATGGCATCATAACTCACAGCAACCTCAAACTCTTGGGCTCAAATGATCCTCTGGCCTCAGCCTCCTAAGTAGCTGGGACTACAGACATTTGCCACAACACCTGGCTATTTTTTTTTTTTTAGGGACTGGTGTCTTGCTCTTGTTTAGGCTGGTCTCTAATGCATGAGGTCAAGCCATCCACCCACCTCAGCCTCCCAAAGTGCTAGGCATATGCAGGCATAAGCCACTGCATCCGGCATCTAATACCCAATGTTTTAAGTGTTATTGTTTCATTTATTTTGTTGATTTATTCATTTGTTACAAGAGTGTTGTATAAATATAGCCCTCATTTTTTAATTATTTAATTTTAAAGGTAAGTGGAAGTCCCATTGATCAATTTTCAAATGTTGCACAAACCTTACATTTGCGCTAAATCCCACATAATCATGATGTATTATCCTTTTTATGTATTGCTAGACTGGATTTGCTAAGAGTTTGTTGAATAATTTTGCATCTGCTTTCATAAAGGACATTGGTCTGTCCTTTTTTGGTAATCACCTGGTCTTTGTGGCAGGATAGTGCTGCTTTCATAAAATGATTTGGGAAGTGTTTTCAGTTCTTCTACTTTCTGCAACAATTGTGTAGAATTTATGTCATTTCTTTATTAAAAGTTAAGTAAAATTTACCATCGAAAATATCAGGACCTGGAGTTAGCTTTAGGTATTAGTGGTAATTTCAATTTCTTTAACACATATAGAACAATTCAGGTTCTCTTTTTTCTCATGAGTGAGGTTTGATAGTTGGGATCTTTTACAGAATTGATCAATTTCACCTTAGTTGTCAAGAGCTGTTTCTATGAGGTGCTACAGGCAAAAGCCAGACCACGTGGACTTAAGGGGTTTCTTGAGAAATTTTGGTACAAAGGGAAGTGTATACTGTGGTAGTATCTTAAAAGAAGTGGGTTTAAGAGATTTTTTAAAATAATTTTTCTTAAAAAAAAATTGATGTATTTATAAGGGAAATAGGAGAATATATAATGTGGAAAGGTTGCTCCATGCTTATTTCATTGGGTCAATGTGTAATCAAATAAGATGAAAGGTATACAAATTGGGTTTTAATCACAAAGTGGTTATGAAAATGATAGTTTTAGCATTGATTTAGTGCATATTGTTTTTGATCTTTCATCTTTACATCCTAGACCAAGGCAGATCATTGAGTTGTATTCACTCAGGAATTGCTCTACCAACTTAAACAAAGCAAGTTTGCAGGTACCCACTGACCTTCTGGTTTTAAGTAAAATGAGGATTATTATAAGTGAAGGAGCAAGGTGTTTTAATAGACATTATTGTTTCCCCTCATTTTCTCACTTACTTTCCCACCACTTGATATTTTGTTTCTAAATTATGCTGATAATTTTTACTCAGTTGTGAAAATAGTCACTGATTGAATCTAGTAAGATACTTTAATGTGGCTGGGCATGGTCGAGCACACCTGTAATCCATGCAATCTCGGGAGGCCAAGGCAGGTGGATTGCTTGAGTTTGAGACCAGCCTGAACAAAAGTGAGACCCTGTCTCTGCTAAAAATAGAAAAGCTGAGTCAAGAGGATTGCTTGAGCACAAGAGTTGAGGTTGCTGTGAGCTATGATGCCATGGTACCCTACCCAGGGTGACAGCTTGAGACTCTGTCTCAAAAAAAAAAGATACTCTAGTGCCATGAAAAGAGGAAGGAGTATATTAATTAAACTTAGTTTAATTAAAGGTATAATGTATGCTACCTTAAAGGTAAGGTCGTGTGTGTGTGTGTTTGGGTGTAAAGTAGCTGCTTCTTTAGATACTCCAAGACTTGTTTATTTATCTACCACCAACCTCTATGCTCCTATGATATACATAGCAAACCTTCATTAAAGTATGAAATAGTCTTTTAAAAAAAGATACTCTAGGCCCCGGCCGAACTGCAGCAAAAAAATAGCCAGGCATTGTGGTGGGCGCCTGTAGTCCCAGCTACTCAGGAGGCTGAGGCAAGAGAATTGCCTAAGCCCAGGAGTTGGAGGTTGCTGTGAGCAGTGTGACTCTACCGAGGGCGATAAAGTGAGACTCTGTCTCTAAAAAAAAAAAAAAAAATACTCTAACGCCATGAGACGAAGAGGGAGAACATTAGCTAGTATGCAAACAGTTATGCAGGGGAGATGGGAAGAAAGTTGAGTCCAATCAGCTAAGATCAATAAGTTTTCTTAGTTTTGGAACCAGTCAGCTTGCAAAAAGCTAAGACCAGAGTGATATAGGCAAAGCTCACTACACTTGCAAAATCCCTAGAGGAAAAAGTGCTTAATGTTATTCTCTATATGGTGTGACAGAATCCAGTGATGAAGCCACATAAAACAAGATGAGTTCACACAAATGGGCAAGGACCAAATTGTTTGGGACTTGCGAGCTATGATTAAAAATCATATTTTATTATGTTTGATGCTAAATATGTAAAGGATTTCTGTTTGTAAAAGATTATTCAGGTTGCTGCATAAAAGATGGATTGTAGCAAACAAGAGTGGATACTGATAGCAGCCTATTATAGTGGTGATATTGTGAATGACAGGTGAAATGAAGCAAAGTAGACGGACTTGGAGTGTAATTTGGGGGTAAAACTGAAATTTTTGAACTTATAATTTCAACTAGAATGCTCCTGAAAACTACTCCTTATATGACTTTGGGCTTTTGTTTTTTAACCTTTCCCACTGTGTTTCTTATCTGTAGAATGGGGGTTTAAGGGACATTAAAATAACACACCCAAAATGTAAGGGTTGTCCCATGATATCTGGTGTGTAGTGGGTAGTAGCACACCATACAGTAGCTATCATTCTTATGTTATTGTAGCCCCATAACTGATATGTCTGTGTCGAATTCTGTCTCTACACTAAACAATATCTTGACATTGCCACCCAAATCGGCTTTATAAGTTACAAATTGTTTCACTCCTTTACTTAAAAAAACCTCTTAAGTCCTCATCAATATAAACTTCACAACATACATCAAAGATACCCATCTGTTGTTGAATCTTCATTTTTCACATCTTGTCCCCCTATACTACAGGCCCTAGACTAGTGCTCCTCAAACTTTAACATGCTTACAGCTCACCAGCTCATTTTGTTTAAAACAGACACTGATTCAGTGAACAAGAAATCCCATTTCACTGTGGGCAAGGGACGTGAACAGAAGCTTCACTGAAGAAGACAGGCACATGGCCTACAGACACATGAAAAAATGCTCATCATCAGAGAAATGCAAATCAAAACTACTTTGAGATATCATCTAACTCCTGTAAGACTGGCTCACATAACAAAATCTCACAACTACAGATGTCGGTGTGGATGTGGAGAAAAGGAAACACTTCTGCACTGCTAGTGGGAGTGCAAGTTAATACGTCCCTTATGGAAAGAAATATGGAGAACACTCAGGGATCTAAAAGTAGACCTGCCATTTGATCCTGCAATTCCTCTACTAGATGTATATGCAAAAGACCAAAAATCACTTTATAACAGACATATTTGCACCGGATTGTTCATTGCTGCTCAATTCATAATAGCAAAGTCATGGAAGAAGCCCAAGTGCCCATTGATCCATGAATAGATTAATAAATTATAGTATATGTACACCATGGAATATTATTCAGCCTTAAAAAAGATGGAGACTTTAACTCTTTTACATTTACATGGATGGAGCTGAAACATATCCTTCTTAGTAAAGTACCTCAAGAATGGAAGAAGAAATATCCCATGTACTCAGTACTATTATGAAGCCAATTTATGATCACTCACACTTTCATATGAAGAATAGATCTCAACTATGGCCCAAGATGAAGGAGGGTAGAGGGAGGGTTGGGAAGGGAGGGGAGAGGTCAGATCGAGGGAACGTGAATGGTGGGATCACACCAATGGTGAATAATGCAAGGGTACATGTCGGATCTATTAGTACAGAGTATAAATGTCTTAACACAATAACTAAGTAAACAAGATGAGGTATATATTAACCAGTGTGATGTAAACATTCCTAATTCTATATGAAATCAGCACATTGTACCCCATAAATGCATTAATGTATACATGAAAGAAAAGAAGATCTGGGTGAGGTCTGAGGTTCTGCATTGTTGACAAGTTCTCCCAGGATATTTCCTGCTAGTCTCTGGACCACATTTTGAGAAGCATAGCACTATGTACTTAAAGTTCCTGCAAGGTTATTCTGTGTCCCTGTAACTTTGGCTTTTCTAATTAATCTGATCTCACTGTCTGGAATGACCTTTCCTCATTCCTCTACTTAATGAAATCATTCTCATCTTTTAAGATCTAACTGAAAGGTCATTTTCTCTATGAAAAATTTTTTTTTTTAAACATTCATTTCATTCGCCACTACAGCCTCCCAAGTATTCGCTTTCTCTCTTTCTCATAGTCTTATGCGATACAATGGCAAATGGCTTTACTGCAGCAATACCATTGTGTACTGGACTGTTGATGTTCCCTGTTGTGCTCCTGTGGTCAAGTGTTCTCTCTTTATTCTTTCAGCAAGTTAGGAAGTTGCTTGTACAAATGAATAAATAAAGCTGTGTTGTGCGCTTCTGAAAAATGATGAACCACTCTGTATAGCAAATAAATAAATAAATATTTATTCTGAGTAAATACAAAGTTGGTTTTTTTTACGCTTAATTTTGCATTTTATTTATTTATTTTTTTTCATAAAGCACTCCTTAAATTTTCTTCAGTGGTTGTAGCTAGTCATCTATGCAATTATACTTCCATTAGAAAGTCAATTTATTGAGTTTATTAACTCTTACCAGGGTAATATTCTTTTTCCGATTTGAAAGCCTCAGGCTTTTCTTGGCTTATACCAAGCTAAAATTTGTAAAGATTATACACGCTGTGACTAATGATTTCTTTTAACTATGCTATCAGAGAGTAACACAGTTAAAAAGTGTTTGCCTGAAGCTGGTAAGAAATGAAAAAAAAAAAGAAAAGGAAATATAACTGCCTTTTTAACATTTAAATAATATAAAAAAGAGTAATAGGTATGCTGCTTAATTTATGTTTTAATATCTACAGCCAATTCTTTAAAAAGTTCATTTTAAGCTTTTTAAAAATTATATTTATCTATTGGAGAAATTTATGAATCACATTCGACCAAAAGTGTCTTCAGGGTATGAATTATACTTTTAACTACCCCTTTAGCTTTCATGAAATTTTCTGAAAGAGAGAATTCAGAATTTATTTCCTCTCTCCCAACCCTCCTAGTTCCCAACTGGAGAGAAATCTCTTTGAAGTCAGTTAGAACTCTTCGCTTGCATTGTAGCATAAAATGAAAGCTTTCCCTGCAACAGCTAACCAGGAGACCTGTCTGTGGATCTGCAGCTCCCAGGGTTCTGTTTTCAGGCTGATGAGTTGCGCTTTTCCATATGCACAACTCTGGGTGTTGCTGACTTCAGTTAAGTAGACTTTCACATTTTAATTTACATAGCATTAACACTTTTCCCTGAGAAGTGACAGTTTTATGGAGACAGTTCCTTGTCTATTCTCATGAAATTAAAAAAAAAAAAAAAATCCACGGGGCATTCATTTACACTTCTAAAAGTGATAGGCTGTGTTTTTATGCCATTTTCATTTGCACTGCTTCTGATCTTGCCATCACTAATTAAAAAGGGAATTTAGGGTAATATAAACAATACTCTTTGGCTATCTTAAAAGCTTTTTTTTTTTTTTTTCTGTCTGATATCGAGGGAGAAAAGGCTGTTGGACAAAGGACAAATAGCTTTCAAGAGGTCTTAGAGTCTACTGTTTGTGCCTTCCTTTGTGGAACTTTCTTCCAGTTTAGCTTCTATTATCTGTCATTCTGTCCTACTTCAGCCCAGTGAGGGTACCCTAAAATCAATCACTGTGAAAGCAAGACAGAATTTAAATTGGATCTTGAAATAGGAATCTGATTTTAATATGAGGAGGGAAGCTATTTTGTTATGCCTGGTTAAAAAAGAATTGTCAGTGGGCGCCCAAATGTAGGAAGAATGTTTGGAATATTCTATGGGCAGCTCAGTGATCAGCTTTGTTGGATAGTAAAAGATAATTGAAAGGGGAAGCTTGGGGTGGCACCTGTGGCTCAGTGAATAGGGTGCTGGCCCCATATACTGAAGATGGTAGGTTTGAACCTGGCCCCAGCTAAACTACAACAAAAAATAGCCAGGTGTCATGGCGGGTGCCTGTAGTCCAGCTACTCAGGAGGCTGAGGCAAGCGAATTTCCTAAGCCCAAGACCTGGAGGTTGCTGTGAACTATGTCACCACAGCACTCTACTGATGGTGACAAAGGGAGACTCTGTCTTTTTTTTTTTTTAAAAAAAAAGGAAGCTTGAGGGCAGATTACTGAAAAACATAAATTTGGATTAAGTTGTTTAGACATTATTCAGTCTATGTTATGAGTTGTTGAAATATATTTTAAAATGGTAAGATGATGGTCATGTTAATTTTGGATGGGTATGAGTATGAAACATCCTGGGACTATAGTAATAGTCAACAAGTAAAGAGAGGGAAACACAATAGATAATACCAAGCCTTGGAAAGCTGATCCACATCTGTAGTCTGGTTCACAAACTCAGGTAGTAAAGGGGCAATTATAGTAGCAGAATCTTTCTTTCTACTGTGGAATGGCAATAAATAATAATAGCAATCTTGGAAGTCAAAGGGTTCACAGTGCATGTCATAAAATCTTCCTTTTTGGCAGATCCCTTGCTGGTGGGGGACAAGTTTACCCTGCAAATAATCAGACAAAGTAAAGAGCTTATCCTGATTCAAGAAGACTAGGAGCCTTTAGTTACTTCCTGAGATTCAGGGTAGGCTCTCAGTTCTATAGTTTGCGTATGAGATATGTTGAGATGAGGTGAACATGGGTGCTGAGATATTAGCACATGGAATATCTTGCAGAAAGTAAAGAGTAAGATCAGACCCAGAAACTTTGTCTGATGCATAAGGCCAACAGGATGTGGTTATATGATCACACTGGGCTTATTCTTAACTCACTGGACACTGAGTATATTGGTGATGAAGGAGGTTATAGGTTTGAGGTAATCCAGCTGACCTCTGGCTCATCAGACCTAAAGAGGCCGATCTGATGACAGCAGTGAGGTGGTAAACTGCTATGGGCTGAGCCTGCTGCAGCTGATTCCTCATTGGGGAAGAAGCAGAGGAAATGAAGCAGGGGGTAGCAGATGTTTCACATAGTGTCTGTCTCCGCCTAGAAACTCTTCAGTGGTCTTTATAAGAATGTTCTACAGCAGGAGCCTGCTATTCAAGTTCCTATGCAATATTTATCAAATGGCTTTGTATCGTATTATCTCTTACAGTTTTTTTACATGAACTTAAGCACTTAATTTATCTGCTATCCTCACAGACTTCATCCTTTCCCATCTCTACTCTTTTTCTTATAATTCCATTTTTCCTGAAATGCCTTTTCTTCTTGCTACTTATCAAAATTCTGTAAGATTTAGGACAACCATTCACATCCCTCTTGTTTATTTCAGCTCACAAAAAAGTAAGCTCTCTCTTAAGATCAGACTTCTTATCTATGAAACATTTTCTAATCCTTCCTTCTTGTAAGAATTCTGCATTCACATTTTTCAGTATAACAGGTTTATTGAGAGTCTACCTAGACACTGATAAGTGGGGGAAGACTACATTTTTTTGTAACAGGACTTCACCTCTGTATTTATGTTATAAAAAATGTGACATATATCACTAGGTGTATTGTTTTCTTGGGCTCACAACAGAAATTCTTAGTGGGCTGGGTAGGATCAAGGTGCCAACCCAAGTTAGTTGCTAGAAAAGGCCCTCTTTCTTGCTAAAGATGAACCATCTCTTTGCTGTGTCCTACCATGACAGGGATAAAACTCTCTAGTGTCTCTTCTTTTTGTAAGGAGATGAGTCCCCATCATGGGGGCTCTACCCTTATGACCTCCTCTAGATCTGATTACCCTCCAAAGACCTCATCTGTTAATACCATCACAGTGGTGGATAGGGCTTCAGTATATGAATTCTAGGTAGACACATTTAGTCTATCACTTTCCACTCGTGATTGCCCAAAATCCGTATTCTTCTCACAAGCAAAATATATTCATTCTATCCCAATGGCCTCCAAAGTCTTAACCCATTCTGGCATCAACTCTAAAGTCCAAAGTTTTATCTAAATGCCATTTAAATCAGATGTGATGAGGCTCTAGATATGATTCATTCTGAAGTAAGATTTCTCTCCATCTGTGAACCTGTGAAACCAGATAAATTATGCACTTTCAAAATACAATGGTAGCATATGCATTGGGTAGACATTCGCATTCCAAAAGGGAAAAATAGGAAAGGAAAGAGTAATGGGTGCTATGCCTGTCCAAGATGTAGCAATGCAAGTCCCAGTAGATATTAAGTTGTGATAAAAATCTCTTTGGTTTGATGCTCTATTCTTCCCTTTCACCGGGGCGGCAACATCACCCTCATGGCTGGGTAGTGTGTGCACACCTTTTTTTGTAGGGAGGACTGCAAGGCCTTATTTATACCATAGCTCTTTGCAGAACTGCCGTCTTTCCTTTGAAGCAGGATGGAGTAGTCTTACCCCCTGGGCTGGTGCACTCTGGTCTGTGGTGAGAGTGGCATCCCTGATAACCTCTAAAATGTTTATGTTTTCCTATCTTCTTTTCTTAAATGGTGGCTTATGTTCATAGATGAATGATTCTATGGTCCCATCTTGTAGAATCCAAAAGTCCAGCAGCCTTTCTTCATTCTGTCCCACTTTTAATGTTCCTTTTAGCTCAAACTAGCATAATTCCATCCATATTCCTGACCTCTGATGGAATAGCTAAGGTCATGAGCCACACTCAGGATCATGGTCTCTTTATCAACCAGCTGCTCAGCCACATCCTTAATTGTCTCTTCTGAACAAATGTACTCATCTTTTACAATATGAATAGCTGAGAACTTTCTAGATCTTTACATTTTGGTTCCTTTTTGCTCAACAATTATATCTTTAATTTATTTCTTTCCTATTGGATTTTATTATAATCAACCAGGAGGAAACAAGCCATTGCTTGAAATCTTTAATTAGAGATCTTCTCAGCTAAGTATCCAGATTCATTGCTTACAAGTTTTAACTTCCACAGAACAGTAGGACATGATCACAATTCAACCAAGTTCTTTGTCACTTTGTAACAAGGATTACCTTCCCTATAATTTCTAATAGCACATTCCCTACTTCCATCTAAGACCTCATGAGAATGTCCTTTATCATCTAAATTTCTACCAACATTCTGTTCATGATTATTTATGTATTTACGAAGAAGTTGGACACTTTCTGTAACACTTCTCTTTTCTTCTTGAGCCCTCAACAGAATCACCTTTAATGTCCATATTTCTAGCATGTACTTCAAAATTCCTCTAGTCTCCACCTGCTATCAAGATCCAAAGCCACCTCCCTATTTTAAGCATTTTTCAGAGCAGCACCCCACTTCTTTGTCCTACTAGGAAATAAAAATTCTGAATATTGATGAACCAATGATAGAATTTTAAATACACACACACACACACAAATAAAAAAACCCTGATAGAACTTTAAGGAGAGTTTTATAGTCAAAGATTTTGACTCCTACTCTCAATAATTAATAGCATAAGAGGACAGAATATAAAACATTTTATAGATTTGAATGGCACCGTCAACCAACTTGACCTAATTGACATTTATAGCACATTACATCTCCATCTACCAAGAGAATACATATTCTTATCTGAGCACAAGGAGTATTTATCAAGATATAATGAACAGAGAAATTTTAGAGAAAAAAATAAAATGAAACATGTTCTCTAACCACAAAACAATTAATGGAAATATAATGGGAAGGGGGCCACAATGGTGGACTAGAAGCAGCCCATACACTCCACTGTCTGGGAGAGGACTGAAAACTGCAAGGAAGAGGTGGACCCTTTTGGAGACAGCACTGGAGATCATCAGAGAACTCATAAGACACTCAGAGTGAAGGAGACAGGGACAGGGAGATTCACTTGCCAAGACTGGAAGATACCTGGGGAGACTCTTGTTGAATAAAAGATTTAAGTTTATGATAGGAAACAACAAAAGATCTAGAAGAAAGTGTGGGAAAAACTCTCAACACTGGTGTGAGGAAAGATTTCATGAGGAAGACTCCTTTGGCAATTGCAGCAACACTAAAAATAAATGAATGGGACATGATCAAATGGAAAAACTTCTGCACAGCTAAGGGCACAACAACTAAAGCAAATAGAAAACTTTCAGAATGAGAGAAGATATTTGTATGCTATGAATTTGGCAAAGGACTAATAACTGGAATCTACAAAGAACTCAAACTAATCAACAAGAAAAGAGCAAACAATTTTATTTATAAGTGGGCAAAAGGCACGAATAGAATTTTTTCCAAAAAGACTGACAAATGGCCAACAAACAATGAAAAAAATGCTTATTGTCCCTAATCATCACAGAAGTGCAATCAAAATCACCCTGAGATATCATCTAACCCCAGTAGGAAGAGGCCACATTACAGAGTCCCAAATCTGCAGATGCTGGTGTGGCAGTGGAGAGAAGGGAACACTTTTACACTGCTGGTTGGATTGCAAACTAAGACAGTCTTTATGGAGACTCCTCGAAGACCTAAAAGTAAATCTTCCATTTGATTCTGCAATCCTATTACTAGAGAGCTACCCAGAAAAAACAAATCATATTACTATAAGAACATTTCCACTAGAATGTTCGCCACAGCCCAAGTCACAGTTGCCAAGATGCGGAATCAACTCATGTGCCCATCAGCTCATGAATGGATTAATAAACTGTGGTATATTTGTATCATGGTATACTATTAGCTATAAAAAAAGATGGAGACTTTACATCATTTGTATTTACCTGGATGGAATTAAAGAACATTCTTCTTAGTAAAGTATCACAAGAATGGAAAAGCAAGTATCCTATGTACCCATTACTAATCTGAAGCCAAAAATAAACAATTACACCCCCACATGAGGGAAAAACACAACTAAGTACAAGTGGAGGGGCGGGGGAGGAAGGTAGGGGTTGGTAAACTCTCACCTAATGGGTACTATGTAAGGGTATACAGCACAGCCCCTGGGTGAAGGGCTCAACTACAACTTGAAGATTACCTAACAAATGCCAACAATGTAGGCGAATCCTTCATACCCTCGTATTAATCTGAAATAAAAAAATACCATCAACAGCTTAATATATGCAAAAACCCATTTGACAAATTTTAATATTCACTCCTGATTAAAATCTTTCAGAAACTAGAAATAAAAGGGAATTTCCTTGATAAAGGGTTATCTAAAACCTACAATTAAAATTATGCCCAGTGATGAAAACTGAATATTTTCCTCCCTATGATAGATTGTTCAATCTCACCACTTGTATTAAATATTGTTAAGTTCCAGCCAGGACAATGAGGAGAGGTGAAAAAAGCAAAGCATGTTTATATTTGAATGGAAAAAGCAGAACTGTTTCTAGATAGCAATATTGTCTCTAGAAAATCCAACGGAACCTATAGAAACCTACCAAAGGTAGCAAATGAGTATAAGTTTGCAATACACAAAATAAACATACAACAACTGGTTTTACTTTGATATATAACAACAAACCACTGGAAATTAAAATTTTAAAAATATCATTTACAATAGAATAAAAATCATCACACATGTAGCAATAAATTTGACAAAAGATATGTAGGACCCATACTCTGAAAACTACAAAACTGTATTGAAAGAAATGAAAGAAAACCCAAATGCATATTTAGAATGAGTCATTGTAATGGACTAAATGTTTATGTCCCTAAAATTCATGTTGAAATACTAACCTAGAAGCTGCAGCCTTTGAGGGTGATTAGGATATGATAGCAGGCCTTCATAAATGTCATTAGTGCTCTTGTGGCAGAGGACCCTTGGAGAGATCTCTCACTCCTTTGGCCCAGTGAGGCTATATTCAGAAAATGCCAGGGTTAGGGAGCAGTGCCTCACTAGACACAGAACCTGCTACTGTGCCTCAATCTTGGACTTCCCAGCTTCCAGAACGATGAGATACAAATTTCTGTTGTTTATAAGCCACCCAGGATAGAGTATTTCATTAGAGTAGCTCAAAAAGCCTAAGGCAGTCATCATAGACTGAAGACAATACTTTTAAGCTAGCAATTCTCCTTGAAATTGAATTATAGTTTCAACATAATCACTGTTAAAATACCAAGAATATTTTTTGGTGGAAATTGACAGATGCTTTAAAAATTTATGGAAATACAAAAACCTTGGAATACCTAAAATAACTTGGAAACTACAGAAAGGGTTAAAAGATTTATACTGTGAGATTTCAGGGCTTATATAACTCTGGCAAATAAGACTGTGGCACTGGAGTAATGACAAAAGGAGTAGCTAAGCAGACCAAAAGGTTCAGAAATGTACCATGCATATGTGGCTAATATGTTTTTTATACAGCTGTCATGGTAATTCAATGGGGAAAAGATAATTTGCTTCAAAGAATGGTGCTGAAAAAAATGGGATGCTTATAGGAAACATTTATTTAGATCCTTACCTCCCTATTTGAGGTCAGTAATTTTTGACTTGAGGTGAATTTTTGACCTCAAGTCAAAAATTAACTTGAATTGGATCATAAATCTGACTGCGAAAGCTAAGACTATAAAACTTCTTGAACAAAACTTTGGAGAAAAATATTTGTGACCTTGTTTTTGAAAAAGATTTTTAAAGTATGACACAAAAGGCAAAAACTATAGCAGAGAAATTAAAATGAATTTCATCAAATTAATACTTTTGCTTTTCACAAAGTTTGCTTTTCTTACTTTTTGAACCATAGACTGGTAGAATGCATTTACAAAATATATATCCTGCAAAGATGATGCAGCTAGCATATATAAAGAATTCTTAAAACTTGATAAGAAGACACACAAGTCAATTTAAAAATTGGACTGGCTGGCCAAGATAGCTCATGCTTGTGAGTCCAGAACTCTGGGGAACCAGGAATTCAAGAACAGCCTGGGCATAATAGTAAGACCACACTACCCATAAATAATTTTTTTAATTGGCCAGACAGGTGGTACATGTCTATAGTCTTAGGTACTTGGGAGGCTGAGAGATAAGGATGACATAAGTCCAAGAGTGTGAGGTTATAATGAGCTATGATCAGACACTGCACTCTAGCCTGTGTGACAGAGCAAGACCATATCTTAAAAAGAAAGAAAGAAAGAAAGAAACAGGCATTTCATTAAAGAAGATATGTGAGCAGTAAACAACCACATGCAAAGATGTTTAATGTCAGTAGTTATTAGGTAAGTTACAGATATCACAACAAGGTACCTCTACAGACTCACTACGATGGCTAAAATTTAATTGACTAACAATACCAAGTGTTGACATTTGGAACTGTCACACACTGCTGGTGGAAATATGAAATGCAGCAACAACTTTGAAAAAGCAGTTCAGTAGTTTCTTATAAAGTTAAGTTTAAACCTACCATATGTCCCAGCCATTCCACTCCTAGGTATGTGCCCAAGAGAATAAAAACACATATCTTTACAGAGGTTTATGCATGAATGTTCGTGGCAACTTTACTTACAGTAGCTCCGAACTAGAAATAGCCCAAATTTCCATAGTTAGGTGAGTGAATAAACAAATGACAGTATATCTATACAGTAAAATAGCACTCAGCAAAATAAATGAATGATGTCACAAAACAAGAACGGATCTCAAAATAATTATGCTCAGTGAAAAAATGTGCATTCCATATGATTACATTTATGCAAATGTTCAGATATTGCAAACTAACCTATTATTACAGAAAACTGATCAAGGGTTGCTTGGGATATTCTTGAGGGAGGGCTCATGTGGAGAGTTGAGACAGATTAACAAGGGGGCAGGAGAAAACTTTCATAGGTGATGGGTGTGTTCATTAGCTCAATTATGGTGCACCACATTTGTACACTTAAAACATGTGCAATCTCATGCCTAAGTAAAGCTGTTTAAAAACTATCATTGAGGCTTGGCGCCTGTAGCTCAAGCAGAGCTGGTAGGTTTGAATCCAGCCCCGGCCCTCCAAACAACAATGACAACTACAACCAAAAAAAAAAAAAGCTAGGCATGGTGGTGGGCGCCTGTAGTCCCAACTACTTGGAAGGCTGAGGGAGGCCCAGCTACTTGGGAGGCTGAGGCAAGAGAATCGCTTAAGCCTGAGAGTTTGAGGTTGCTGTGAACTGTGACACCACCGCACTCTACTGAGGGCGACATAGTGAAACTCTGTCTCAAAAAGAAAAAAAAAATCCTGTTAATGACTTTCAAGCCTCTAGACTATTTAGGGGTTTTTTATCATCTTAATAAATAGTTCCTGCAGACCTGTGTTATGCCACAGTGTGTAACTCCAGCTAGCACTGGGAAGATTCCATTGACATCTATGCACTTTAAAAGTCTGGGCCCTGGGGCTGCTGTGTGAGATGACAACGCTTACCAGCCACTCTTTGTATGTCCAGCATTGTTCTAAGTGCTTTATGCCTATTGTCTCCTCTTACACAACAATCCTGTGTGATAGGTCATGCCCTCTCACAGACAGCAGAACTGGGATTCAAAAAGAGTAAGTAGTTTGCATGAGATCACACATCCGATGAGAAAGAGATCTTGGAATTCCTGTTTTGGTTTTGGTGTGTTCACTTTCTTAACCAGTACGTTATGGCAGTCTCTGGTCATATCTTAATCACCATCTTCAGATACCGGTAAATGTGTCAAATGTAACTTTTTTTTTTACAGAGACAGAGTCTCACTTTATTGCCCTTGGTAGAGTGCTATGGTGTCACAGCTCACAGCAACCTCCAGCTCCTGGGCTTAGGCGATTCTCTTGCCTCTGTCAAATGTCACTTTTTCAAAGATCCTACCTATTGAAGATAGGAAAGCAAAGAATTTCATGGCAAGGTGGGTATTTACATTAGGGTGACCAGACGTCCTGCTTTTGGTGGGATAGTCCCGATTTTTAACAATTTGTCCTGCGCCCTCAGGGTTTTAATAAAGTCCCAGTTTTTTGAAAGAATGAACGAAAGGGTGGGAGAACAGGAAGGGAATATACCGTTTTCAGCTACCCTGTGGCTATTTCGCCAGGATATGAGTTTTATATTATTTTTGTTAATTTTATAATGTTAAACTATAATAATAACAAATAATTGCTGAGAAGTGATTATCAAGAACTGCTTATCAAAGTTTGCATTGTTGTCAGGCCCTGCTCCCACCCTGCCCCCTCCCAGGTGGATGATGTCCCGCTTTACCAATGTTAAAATCTGGTCACCTTAATTTACATCCCAATCTCCAAGAGTAACAATCAAATAACCTGAGCCAAAAGGTTATCACCCGTTAGTATTCATTCTAGATAACACAATGCACATTGGTTAAGAGTGCTTTTCATTGTGGTAAACAGGAAAACCATAGAGAAGGGAAGGTATACCAGGACAGAGACTTGTGCTGGGAATATTTGCTGAGCTTTTCCCCGTCAGTCTAGGCATCAAGGTTAATTCACCAATTCAGGTTCTTTGTCATCCTTTTTAATCCTGCCCAACACATTTAATATCTGTTTGTTAACATGCTTTTGCATATATGTGAATTATAAAAACAGTGGTGACTGTCAGGAGAGTTTGGGCTAAATTGGGTGTTTTAGGATCAG
>NW_003852559.1:1273949-1274433 GCF_000181295.1 Otolemur garnettii | reverse complement strand
CGTTATAGCCTGTGCTCTGAAATAGCCATGATTGGAGTTATCCTTGGGATTTGGCCCCTCCTTGACTGTGTTTTATTTAATATCTGTTCTTTATTTGTTTCATCTAATCTTTGCGTTTCAGGCTATTTTATCCACACATATATTACTTCACAAAAACCCAGGATCCTTATCTGATGTGGAGATTCATAACGTTCTTCAACCTTTTGTTTTGTTTAACTTGCTTACTTCACTCAAATATTCTACCGAGCAATATTCTAGGAATTTTTATGTCAGGTCTTTAGATATAGAATAGAATTCTAAGAAGTAAATAAAAATTTCATCTGCATCCCATAATTTCTACCACTAGAACGGTTCCCAGGGTCTGATTTGACACAGGTGGGCCTTAAAGAGTTGGCTCACTTCCAAGCCATCTCCTATATTCACAAAAAACATTCACCAAAAAATTGGTTTCAGTGTCGGTTATGGTCCAAGCAGGTGATTACAC
>NW_003852559.1:1266250-1273742 GCF_000181295.1 Otolemur garnettii | reverse complement strand
TTTTTTTTTTTAATTGAGAATGTGTGAATAGGATGAGTGCAGCTTGGTGGAAAATTAATAACCCCTGGGATATAACTACAAACACACGTACTGGTCCAGATGCTGGGGCGGATTGTTGACAGAGATGCTGATATTATCACTGTTTTTTTAGTTGTACTTGCTGGAAACATTTGTGAGAGCCATACCACTCTGCCCGGTGTTTCTATTGATTTTTCATTTGGGGTGAGATGATTTCTGGGCCATTATAAATTCCTGCTGTATATAGATTTCGCAGTCTCATTAGTGATTTTCCTTAGGTTCTCACCTTTTCCTGTTCTGGTTCCTTCTTAAGTGTAGGACCCAGACCTGGTTGTTTAGTTCCTCAAAACTCTTCTACAGCAAGATGATCTATGTTTCTTGGGTTTAATGGTTAACCCAAGGGGCTTGAATACAGGAAGAACAGAAATGCAATTTAAACCAAACTGCAGTTTGTAAAAGCCCTCTCTCTGGCCGTACTGGCCACTGGGAATTTCTTACTGGCCATCTTTCTTCTTAGCTGTCATTTTTCTGAATTTGCTTTTTTCTAGGAATTCAATTGATTGGCAACCATATCAACTATATTTTGGTCACCCTTTGGCCCATTGATGGAAAAAGAAGATAATTTTTTCTAAACAAAAAAATCAGGTTTTTTTTCCCCCACATTACTGTTTAGTAAGTAAATAAGCAAATAATAACTGAAATGTTTCACTTATTCCTTTTGTACGTTAGGACACTGAGCAGTTTTGTGGAGTACATCATACACCAATTTTCAGCTTGGGATCCAACTGATAGCACTGGTAAAGTTGTTTGGCTGGTGACAACAGTGCCTGTTCTGATTGATTGGTGCCTGTGTCCAGCAATTATTAAATACTGAAAATCATTGGTGGCCAAATCTGTTTTCCTATTTAAATGGGAAAGTAAAGGTACAAAATTAATACAGATTAATGTATTTTTAGTTTTAAGTTTTTATAGGTGTAGGAGACGCCAACATCCGAGCAAGATGATCTGCGGCTGAGGCGTGGACCTGGGGCCATTCCTCCACAGGAGTTCCTTGTGGGAGGAGCCCCTGCCCTCAGCACGTAGTCATTGTTAATTACTCCCCTCACCTGTATCATTCCCTTTTAATAAAAGGCTGGTGGGGAGGTTGCTCCGGGCTACCTGAAAGTAAGGGCTAGCCCGCTTTCCACAAGCTTGTACTTCCAATACTTCCAATCCGCTTCTCGCGGATTCCTTCCTGCCCTAACCGAGACCAGGGCCACAGGAGCCCTACGGGTCGCGACATGTAGGTACTATGATTCCTTTTTCACCCCAGTTGATCTATTCAGGTTTCTTTTCTTGCTCTTAATCAAAGTCTGAGAATAATTACATCTTTAAAGAAACAATAAATAACAAAGGTGGCCTTAAAGTTATGTTTTTTCTTAAGTATAGGACGATTATTTTAAATTGCACATGAACTTTATGGGCGCCCCTTATCTGTAGGAAAAGCACATCATTTGCTGTTTCTTTTTTTTCCAGTCTTTCTACCAAACTCTAATTGCAAATTTGTATAATTTTCTCAGTGGCACATGATCAGAATTTAGCATTTAAAAACCTTTTACATGCAAATTCTGGGAAACATTTAGCTATTTATGTGTCTTTTTACCTTGTGGGATTTGAGGTAAGTAAAAAAATATCTCAAAGCTGGTTTGAGTTATTATTGTTAAGAAAACTGAAAGAGTAAAATTTCAATGTAGATAATATATTCAAGCATAATATTTGTTTAGATTCATCTTTATTTGATTTTGCCTGGCTTAAGTATAAACTTCCAAAAGTGTGCATTGCAATACCTTGATCAGACATATTGTCCTAGGAGTCTGACTCCTCGAATGTTTACTTCAAGATAACATACTTGACTCAGTGTGTGACCTCAGAAAGTTTGGACCTTATTTTCACGAATCAGTCTACGAACTTGAAATAAACAGAAAATAATATTTTCTCAAAAAAATGAAAGGAGCCATTTTACTGGAAATAGTTATCATAACCTCTGAGAAACAAGGACTTTTTTTGTTTTTAATTGAGAATGTGTGAATAGGATGAGGGCAGTTTGGTGGAAAATTAATAACCCCTCGGATATAACTATAAACATACTGCTGGGTTTGCTGTACTGTTCCAGATGCTGGGGCTGCTTCTTTTGTTGACAGAGATGCTGATATTATCACTACAAGAAGAGAAGCAGTAGAAAGGGCTCTGCTTTCTTTTTTAAGCTCTATAATAAACCCTGTAAAATGCAGTTAACACTTTTTCAAATTCCAGATTTAAAAGTTTGGATGAACAGGGAAGAAGTTCCAAGATGCCTATAGAAACCAAAGCTGTAGTGCATATTTCTTACAATATCTCCTAGCTCTTAAGATATACCATATTTCAGGGATCCTAATATTTACTTTTGGGGGTACATTTTATCACCTCTGGAACCAAGAAGTATCTTATGGTGGTCCTGATGTAGTCATTATTGCCTGTCCATGAGCATCAAAAACTTGCAGAATAATTGTTAGCAGCTTGGAATGAAATCCCAGAGATAGGATAGCATTAGCAATACTCCCGACAGTCTAGAGAAGCATGGTGGTGAAGCAATGTGTGGTGAAGCATGGTGGTCACTCATGACTTTGAGTTGAAAATGTTTGGGGGCTGGGCACTGTGTCTCACACTTGTAGTCTCCGAACATTGGGAAGTTGAGGCTACAGGATTACTTGAGGCCCAAAGCTGAACAACATAATGAGATCCTGTTTCTGTATAAATTTATTTTTTATTTTTAGACAGAGTCTCACTCTGATGACCTGAGCAGAGGGCTGTGGCACATTAACCTCAAACTCTTGGGTTCAAGTGATCCTCTTGCCTCAGCCTCCTCCCAGGCAGCTGGGACTACAGGTGCCTGCTGCAATGCCTGGCTAGTTTTTCTGTTTTTAGTAGAGACAGAGTCTTGCTCTTGCTCAAGCTGGTTTCAAACACCAGACCTCAAGCAAACCACCACCTCAGCCTCCCAAAGTGCTAAGATTACAGGCATGAGCCACCATGTTCAGCTCTACATAAAAATTAAAAAAAAAAAAAAGTATTGAGAAAGACTGGACTTGAAATGTGGGTAAATTTCAGGAATTTCTTAACCAACTTGTTTTACTTATATTTTAACTTTTATATATGCTCAAGAATTATATAAAATAATTTATATATTATTAAGTATATAATAATTTATATATTATTAAGTAAGTAAGTATTACAAAACCCTTTCAGTAAGTATGCAGTTACAGTTCTAGGGTACACAAAACATCACATTAACTGTATAGCGGCATCTTTCCCCTCTATGATACATAAAACTGTGACATCTTACATTCCATAGTAGTATGATTCAAAACAAAGACTGTAAGGATATAGAATTCTTGAATTGCATATTTTAATGAAATTTTTATCATTGCTATATTTCTTAAAGGAGTGATATGAATCATATCACATCAAAGGAGGCATTAAAGCATTTTTTTTCAGAGAGATTGGAAAATAAAATTTAGAATTATTTAAAATTTCCTTTCATTCTATAAATAACATTCTTTTCAATAACTACTTTCAAATATGTCCTTTAAAGGCAAACTTCAAAGTCTCACTTTGGGCCATAAGTAAACTACTTTGTCTTGTTTATTATAGACAATCATCTTTGAAGGTTTTAAAGTTTATTCTGGAAGAGGATTTAGCACTCTGTAAGTTTATACTTAAGATTGCAATATTGGCTGATTATCTTTCCTAAGATGTAACAGACATAATAAATGCCTCGTGACACTCAATATTTTCAGAGTGTTTGCCATTACTGTATTTGATGGTTATTATTTTTAGAAAATCTCTCTGATCTCCCTTTCTGCAAAGGAAACTAAAATTACTGTTAAATCGCTTCACTGTCTATGTATAATCTATGATTTAATATTGTTAAGTAAACACAGTGACACCTCATTTCCCCAGCGTGGTCCAAGAAAGGTTTGTTCTACACTAGTAAATTTCCCAGATAATTGAAGGATGGACACTGAAATGCTGAACATTACACTTTTTTTTTTTTTTTTACTATTTCTGAAAGAAATATTTCTACATGCATCTTTCTGTCATTCTTAAAGGAGAATACTGAAAATTGAAACTAAAATTTTGTCTTGTGTGATGACCTCCAGAGAGCAATTACTTTATTTGGTAATGGGTCTTTGGTACTCAGGGGGTAGCAGGGTAAGAGGAAGCGGTCAGTCAGAGCGGACTGCACTCAAAACTAATTGAACTTTTGCCCCTTTGTTGAAAATGTGGACTCATTCTGAATATTAGTTACAGCAGACATTGAGCCTTTCTGCCTCCAGAGTTCTGTTATCATCTGGAGCCTAGGGCTCTCCTGTGCATTTTAATTTCTCCGGAGAGGCAGTTCCCTCACCACATGACCTGATTCCGAGTTCAGACATATTCTGATCATTAAGTGAATTGAGCATCACCTAACTCTGCTTCCCCTTCTCACTTTCGTCTCCCGGTGCATTTGGATGTTTTTGCCATCCAAATTTGATATCTTGGCAGTATCCGTGATTTTCTACTTTGCCAACCTTCCACCGAGGCCTGATTACCTCTTTATAATTTTACTTTCACTACTGCCTTACAAAAAACATCATTGCCTTTGCCTAAAACATTTTAATTTGCCTTATGATGGTATTCTAGCTCTCCAGTCTCCTCAGTTGTCAGTGCCCAGAGCTGGCAAAGGGTGCCTTTTACAGTGTAGCGGAGCCTTTGCCACTGCCCTGTTCAAAGATCCCAGTTATTCTCTGCTTTTTTAAAAAAATTATCATTTACCAAATAATAAAATGCAATTATCAGCAGAGGCTAAGGCATACTTTTATAATTGCTTCATGCGGAATTCTGTTGGATCACTTATGAATGAAAGGGTAGGAAATTATTTTGGTGTTAAGCACTAAATTCCTTTCCTACAAATTATTCACTCAAAAATCTTCTTGGGTATCAGGATCAAAGGTACCAATTTTCTATTTGCAGGATAAATTACAACCTTCCCTATGCCCTCTTTAGAAACTACTTGAGATCCACTGGTATCTCAAAACTTATCTATATGTACTACAGATATAGTCACAAAACTTCAAATTTTGTCTGTAACTTGAGATGTCACTAATTTCTTTAAAGCCTTTGATCCTTCTTTTTTTATTTCATAATATTATAGGGGTACAGATTGGTTACATGGAACACTTTTATTATGATTATGTCAGGGCTATGAGTGTGCCCCTCACCCAGCTAGGGTTCATTGTAACAGTTAAATAGGAGTTTACCAATCCTCTCCTCCCCTCTCCCCACTGCTTGATTTCCACCAAATTTGGCTTTCCTCTGTGCTCATCACTTCCAGTTCAATACTAGTGAGTACATGTGGTATTTGTTTTTCCATTCTTTAGATACTTCCCTTAGGATAATGATCTCCTGTTCTATCCAAATTGTTGCAAAAAGCCTTAATTCATCCTTCTCTGTGGTTGAGTAGTATTCCATAGTGTACAGATAACACATTTATTAATCTACTCATGAATTGATGGGCACTTGGGTTGATTCCACATCTTGGCAATTGTGAATTGTGCTGCATTCAATGTGCAAATACAGATAACTTTTTGATGAAATGACTATCTTTCCTTTGAGTTAGTGGAATTTCTGGATCAAATGATGTGGCTACTTTTATTTCTCTGAGGAATCTCCATACTGTTTTCCATAGAGATTGTACTGATTTGCAGCCCCCCCACCGCTCCCCAGCAGTGTATAAGTGTTCCTTTCCCTGTGTATCCACACCAACACCTATTGTTTTTGGATGTTTTAATAAAAGCCATTCTAATTGGGTTAAGTGATATCTCACTGCAGTTTTAATTTGCATTTGCCTCATGATTAATGGCATTGAACATTTTTCATGTTTAATGTCTATCTTCTTTTGAAAAGCTTCTGCTGATATGTTTTGCCCACTTTTTAATGGGTTGTGTGAGCCTGAAAGGCTTTGCTAAGTTTCAGTGGGGTTCAGTTATTCCTTTTCTAGCCACTAGGGGAGGACCGTCAGGCAAGCTCTCTAGGCCAACAAGGCTTTTCACAGGGCAGGGGACTGAACACTTGAATGCTAAGGCACCAGTCTGGCTTCTTCCCACCTTTAGTTAGTAGCACAGATTTTCTGAGCAAAAGGGTAGGTGCTTCCCCAAGTGACAACTTTGAGCCCCTTTACACCCTGCTGTCTCCACATCAGATGTCCCATTGATACCAGATTTTTTACTGGATTTCCAGGTTCTTGGTCTCAGTGGTTCGAAGAATGAAGTGATAGACTACAGAATCAGCAGTAGGATAGGTTTTATTAGGTTTTAGTCAACAGGTGTTACAGCTTTCACAAAGAGCCAAACCTTCTTGCAGAGCAGGATCAGCAGTAAGATAGGTTTTATAATACAAGTGTTACAGCTCTTACAAAGAGCCAAACCTCCTTGCAGAGCAGGATCAGCAGTAATACAAGTGTTACAGTTCTTACAAAGAGCCAAAACTCCTTGCTCTCCTGCCCTCTCTCTCTCTCTCTCTCTCAGAGGTCTGCATCTGGGCTCTCTGCTTAGGGGCTTATATGGGGCAATTGTCTAATGAGCTTTTGGGTCCTGAAAATAGACCAATCAGGAGCAGGTTTTGAAAACAGACGAATCAGGGATGAACTAGAGGAATTGACCTTCCAGAAGTCTGCATGAGGCAACAGCACAGTGCCAGTGGCTTCCCCTACTTGTGTCCATCAAATTCCTCCATTCTCTGCAACAGCAACAGGTCCAAGGACAAGGTGGCTGGTCTCAGTACCACCTTGTCCAGTATCACCATGTCTCTGGATTTTACAGCACTGTTGCAGAGACAAGCAGTCTGTGTTAACACTGCTGCCAGCGACTTTACCTTGGAGCAGCACACTTGGAGGCTGCTGCTAGTCCACTATCTTCCCCCAATCTGATTGTTGTCCTCTAGTTTTATTCCACTGTGTTCTGAGAAGACGCATGGTATGATTTCTATTGGTTGAATTTGTCAAGACATGTTTTGTGGCCTATGATGTGATCAATCATGGATCAATGTTCCGAGGGCTGATGAGAAGAATGTATGTTCAGTAGTTTTTTTTTTGAAAAATGTTCAATGCCTGTTAGCCCCATTTGTTCTAGAATCCTATTTAAATACAGTGTTTCTTTCTTTATTTTCAGCTTGGACAATCTAGCCAGTTCTGTCAGTGGGGTGTTGAAGTCACCAGCAATTTTGATGCTTTGTTTATCTCTTTGTTTAGATCTAGTAGAATTTGCTTTATGAATCTGGGTGCTCCTGGGCTAGGTGCATGATATGTAAGATTGTTACGTCTTCCTGTTGAACTCCTTGCTTTCCCGTTATGTAATACCATCTTTCTCTTTCTCTGCTATCCTTGATCGAAAGTCAACTTTATCTTCTTTGAGAATAA